>NC_087068.1:22770637-22967173 GCF_963678635.1 Symsagittifera roscoffensis | reverse complement strand
CAACTGAGTTATCTGGCAGAATACATTATTTTACAGACGCTGATACCTTAAGACAAAAACCTTGAACTAACTTTGTTTGCGATGTTGTATCCTTTCTAACAAACATGACATCTGCGAACATAGTAGCTTCATCTACACATATTCCAATCAGAAACGGTTTCTTGGAAATGAAGTCACGTGATATATTATCACTTTCAAACACATCTACAGGTCCAAACTGCAAACCAGTCAAGCTAAGTTCAGTTGGATAACAATTCACAATTTGTTCAGCTGTGACTGATTTCAAAAACTGTTTCTTTTGTTCATTGGTTGAACTTTTTGGACATCCCAGTTTGTTAAGAAGTTTGGTCACTTTTTTCTTCTGTTCGGCCCGAGATGTCAAACACCATTCTTTGTTCAGCACTCCGCTGATTGCGATGCCCCTTTTGAAGTAGGGGGTACTTTCCGCATTCGCCATGTGGAAATGCACACTGGCACCACCTGAAAAGAAAAATTGCTGAAGAAACATAAATTTTCAGACTTTCAAAACACAAAATAATTGCTCCACTGACTTTTTTGAACAATTTTTCTTGTTAAGCTATAATGATCACGCCAATTATTTTCAGCCAAAAATAAAAGTAGTGAAAGTCGGGGGGCTATTTGTTGCGGAAAGGATTTTAACTCCTTCTGCCCATAGCTGAACTCTCCCACCATGACCCAATTTTTAAAAGGAACTTTTGCTGACAGTATCATATCTGTTTCAGACACAAACTATGGAAAACTTTACATCCAGATATTGGAAAAGTGTTATTTGAAAATTATTTACATAAAAAAAATGTTTACTTACCAGCGGAACATCCGAACAGCGTAATATTATTTTGGTCCCCTCCGAAACTTCCGATATTTTCATGTGTCCACTTCAGGGCAAACAACTGATCCAGCAACCCCAGGTTTTCCGCGATAGCCCCCGGAATACTAATGAACCCGAAAAAATTCAGCCTGTAGTTAAAACTAACTCCAATGGCGTTATGATTAGCTGCAAAATGAGTCATGTCATAACAGGCTTCATCTCCGCTTCCAAGTACAAAAGCACCTCCGTGGATATTAAACATCACTGGCAGTTTTTGGTCCAGAATCTTTCCAGGCTCATTTTGGATTTCGCCGTTCAGAGGTACCCAAATACCCATATGTATACATTCTTCGGACATAGGAAAAGGTGTCGCTAGATAGCTATCTTGAGCTTGAAAAGCAGAAGGTCCTTTTTTGATGGCAATGAAGGGACCTTCATCGGTATCTATTTTACCGTCTAAAAGTTGCAAGGGTTCGAATCTAAGATCGCCTACAGGTTGCTTGGCGAATGGAATTCCTAGAAATCTGGCTACTTGTTTGCCATTCGGTAACTCCAAAACATCACCAGTAATTTTTCCGACTGATGTGTCAATGGTTAAACATCCGATTGGTTCCAAATTTGACATTTTTTAAGCTAGAATAGGATATTTATTTTATATAACTTTTATAACGAAGAAAACTGCAAAAATTCGAAGCTGTAGCTGTGGAACTTAAATATCAAGTTAAACCCAACCAGAAACAGATATGTTTAACATGGTAGATTAGTTATCTATAGTTTATTCAACCTTTTGAGCTCTTTACTTTTACGTTTTAGTGTGCAAATTTAGGTATCACAGACTTTTAATGATCAAGCTTCGTTTAATGATTATAGCTTAATACATGAAGGTTGGCGCCACGAAGAAAATGCCTGAACAAAAACATATTGTACCAGCTAACAATGGCTAGGAAATTAATCAACATTAAATGGAACACCACACCCAGCCAAAAAATTAGCCTGAAATTTTTTTGCAAGGTTTCATTCATGTAGGTCTGAAACAATCTTGTGAGATTTATAATTAGCTGGCCAAAGTTTTAAAAATTCGGTATTTTGATTTCCGTTTTACAAAATCTTTCAAAATAACTTTCCTAAAACTCCTAGTTTATTTGAGTAATTAAGAGGTTAATGGTACCAAAATTTTGTGGTGGATTCAACGGGCTGAAAGTTTATCCATGTACAAATTTTTTCAAACTAATTGGTCGAGCTACACCAAAAAATTTGATGCCTTAAAAATGAGTAATCAGTAGCAAAAATAGCTATTTTTTCCATCAAAACTTTCCGTAAAAGAGTTTTTGGTGTAGCTCGGAAACAAAATACTTAGGCGGATACAGGAGGGGGGGAGGCTAGGACTTTCTCGAGATGGGCGGATTTTCAAAAAAATTTGAAAAAAAAAACGGATTTGAAAAAAAAAACAAAAAAGGCGTTTCAAAGCACTTTTTGAAAAATTTGGACCAAAAAATTGTTTTTTTTTTCGGCGCGCGCTTCTCCTCAATTTAGTATAATTTGGTACCAAAGGCACCTTTAAAAAAATTGTAGGCTCAGTCAGACAAAAATATAGATCTCAAAATAGAACAAAAGAGTACAAAGGCGCCTTTGAAAAAATTGTGGGTCATGAGTTAGGTCCTTGAGGTTAACTCATAGAGTAATTTCGGATAGGGTACACCGTCTGCTCGTCACGCTATCTTATTTTCGGCCGGATAGATTTGTGCAACTTCTTAGTCTAATACCGATCCTAGTCCTACTCTTATATCTACTACTCTCAGGGTGTTTAACTAGTCTCTGCTAGGCTCAATAGATCTAGAGTATACTGGCTTGTTGCGATTGCTGAAGTTCTCTGGAGAGGTAACTAATTTCTAAGTTAAATTCAAATCTCTCTGGTGCTGAAATTACAAGTAATTTCAGCACTTACAAATAAGTGGTTTGTAAGTTAGATGGAACATGATTGGTTACTATTAAATATTTTACAGTGGTAAAATATCTATTTTTTCCAATAATAAAATGTAGTTTAGATCAGGTTCCACCCATCCGGGGTTTACAGAGTTTTTAGAACTATCTTTTTTTCTGTAATTGAAGGATGGATGATGAACGTTGGTATTTGGCGAACATCATTTTCTTATCCGGTTCCTTTTGAAGAAGAACGTTCCAGAACGCTGGAATCAGGGATAGGAAGTTGTTATTATGTCATTCGACAACGACTGTGATCCCCAATGAAATCAATCTGATTTCAAAATAGTTTGCTATGTCAGATTTTTCTGTATTAGTAGAGAACTGTTTTGTGTGCAGCCTCTTCTGAGAATGGCGTGAAAATCGTGTTTGGAAGGGATGCCTTGTAACTCGGATCCTACGTATACTTGAACATCGAGGTGGTCATTGGTCTAGTTCAATGAAGTCCTTTCCTGCGAAGTCAAGTCGTACTCTAAATCCTTTGAGTCGTGATTGTGGACGGCATGTCGGTTGTGTTTAGCCATTCTCTTGTTTGAGTGTGATGGGATCGTCTAGTCTTTAGATATTCGTCTTTGTTGTTGTGGATGATCTATATACTGCATATTATGAATTACATTTTTATAAGTTTTTGTTAATTTAGTTTTTAGTCATGATCTTAATTAGTTGTTTTCACAAAAGCGTTTTTTTTATGTTCAGTTTTTTTGAAGAGTTACTCACTCTCGAGTACCTCTTATTAAAAATTGAAGTGTGGTCACAAAGCGTGGGTGTAGCGCGGTGGGTTAGGCGGGCTATAAGCATGCTCAGGACGTCCTTCTCTGGTGGGTTAGACCAGGAATGGGAGTATGATTTCATGCTGTTTCTTTGAGAGGTCTTTTTATGTGATATTATTTTATGTTGTTTTTTTTCTGGTCTTTCTTATGTTACTTTGGTTGTGTCCTTTTTTCAAAAATCAAATTGTTTTTGGTTTGGGTTTGTCTTGCGACTTTTTTGTGTTTTGTTATTTCTTTCTTAGACTTTATAATAGTCTCCAAAAGAATAAATTATTCAATTTTAAGCTGGGTTAATCCGGTTTGGGTACCGTTGGTTTTCTTTTCTCAGTCATGCTGTTGTTTTATGATTTGTGGTGTTCAGTAAGCTGCGTTGGTTAGTTTGGTTTAGTATATAATTCGTTTCCAACCGGGTTAAAGAAAAGTTTGAAACTTGTTATCGGTTGTTAGAATTGTTGTTAGTGAAATCTTGAAACATAAAATCGTTATTTAAACAATTCTTCGTGGGCGAGCTGTGCGAGTTTGGATAGAATTTTTGTGCGAATGAATAAAAATATTGAAAAGGTTAGTACTGCTTTCTCATTTTATGAATTTATTGCATTTGAAATTGAATTTTACTGCTTTTTGGGGAAGTTTAAAATCATAAATTTTCATCGTATTTAATTTTACTGCTTCGTGGGGAAATAATTTATAAATGAAATTACTACATTATTTAGTGCGAAAAATTAAGGAGTTTTAATATAATTTAACAAGATTGCATTTTTATTTGTCTTTTTTCTGTTTTGTAGATGATTGTGGTGTGAAGACTAAACGAATAAACTAAACATTGATAGAAAATGGTTAGTACAGTTTTAAATTTATTAGTTAAAATTATTTTAATTCATATTTTACCTTATTCATCTGGGAAAAAGTCATGTGGGAAGATGTCGTGAATTAAGTCTGATGCTGTTAGTAACTTGGCTAGTATGCGTATGACATTTTTAGTTTGTAGCAGTGGCCAAAGCAATTGAAGTGCTTTGATGGTATTTAGTTCTTCTGTGCCTACTGCGAATTCATAAGGTGTGTTTTGAATTAGGTTATAATTTTTATGATTATATTTAGTGTTATGAATAAACTCTAGTATGGGTATTTCGATAGGTTGTATGAATTCATGCGGGATAATGAAGGGTCTTGATTCTTCATCATTGAAGGTCTTCGTGATGGGACAGAATATATACATTTGGGTAACTGGGTCATAGTTGCGGAGGATGCCGTGGTGGTTAGTGTTTTTAATGCAATATGTAAAATTAAGAAAAAATGCTGACGTGTATTTTGAGTTAACAAACTGAAAACGATGGTAGGGTTGTCTTGATGGTGTGTGTAAATCAGAATGGTTTTGTATAAAACGGTAATATGTGTAAGTGTGCGTTTGTTTAGTGCGTAACATTATATCGTGGGAAGAGTGCAACTCGCGTTCCTGTGTTGAAAGAAAATGAAAGGTTAGTGAAAATAACTGAAATTTATCATAGAAGCTTTCATATGCTTGTATGTCAACCAGTTCTTCTGAAATTAGATGATCATGCTTTTTATCAAAAATATTAGATGTAAATAAGTATGGTGTTTTAATAAAAAAAATTTCGGTTAGTTGCGGGTTTGCAAAGCGATCTTCGTCTAAAAATTGATCTTGGTTAGGACAGATAATGTTATGATCGTAGTATTCTATTGAGAAATCGTTATCTCGGGGTGCGGTGAATGTTTTTAATAAATTTTTATATCCAACGTAGGTAAAGTGTCGAGGTGTTAATGATGTGGTGAGTCTATATAGTATATTTTTGTTTTTCTCGATATTTTCATTATTGTTAGCTAGTGGTAGATAAAGGGGTTAGTATAATTGTAGTAAGCTGTCCAATGAAGTGTTGGAATTAAAACGTGCTCATCAACAAAATTTCGTGTTTCGTTAGCAATGGTAGAAGTATTTAAAGCTTATTGTGGAAATGAGGGTAGGGTGATTTCAAGAAAATTTTTTGTGTTTGTTTGTTCTGGGTGGTTGATATATTCTCTGGCTGTTCCGGGTTTGGTTGGAAATGGGTGATTTGGGGATTTTCGTTTAAAAGTGCGGTAAGCTCGGTTAGTGCTGATAGATGTTTCGGTGGATGTTGAGCTAATGATGGAGTGTAAGCTGAAGAGGGTGAGGGAGTTGGGGGATTGATGATGTTACTGTTGATGATAGTTGATGTATTGTAAGAGTGTGGGGGTGTGTTAATTGTTGTTGTAGTGTAATAGAATTGTCAAGTTCTTCGGAAATTTGAATGTGATCTGGGGAGTTATTATGTGATCTGTCGGAATTAAATGGAGAGTAGGTTGGGGTTACTTGGGAAGCGTAAGAAGGAGTGGAAAAGGATGGGAGTGGATGACTGGTTTGGATGGGTTGAAAGGGGGGTTTTGAAAAAACCGAGGAGTTGGTCTGGGTATGGGTAGAGGGAGACGGTTCGGAGTCTGCGAATTCGTCGGGAGTTTCTACATTGGAGTTGTTAAATTGTGAGATAGTATGAAAAATTGAAATATCTGAGTTAGTATCAGAATTCATACTTGATGGTATTTCAGTAATTGGAGAATCGGGTGGCGGGAAAACAAAAAGTGGGATAACTGGGATTTGAGTTCGGAGGTTGGCTGGGTGGGAATTTGAGCGATGGAGGGATCCAATTTTTCGGCTCATCGTGGGCTAAAAAAATGATTATTTTGAGATTGAAAAGTGGTGGTATGAGGTTGTTCGATTATTTGTTCATATGTATTATCATTTTGTGAATGATGTGTCATTATGTGTTGTATGGGACTTTGTGTTGTATTTGGTCTAAAATTTGGATTATTGGTGATTGCTAGGTTTCGAAAATTTCGGGGAACTAATGATAATGGATGATTTTGTGGTAGAGTTGGTATCTGTGGTGCAGTAGGTGTTGTATCTACATTACTATGTTCTTCGTCATATGTGTTCTGTCTTATGGATACTTTTGTATTATATTCTTTTATTTGTGCATCTAGAAGTATTTTATTGGTTGATGATGAAACAATTCCAAAAAATCCTGCCAATAGTATACAAGCTACACTTGCTTGGCGATTTACTTGTGTGTGTATAGCGCATGTGTTATAGATTCCTTTTAACAGTCAGAAAAGAAATCCTATAAAATTAAACATAGCGTATAAGATAGTTAATTTTTCTAAGATGTAATAGGACCATCCTAGAAAGGCGAGAATTTCGTTTTCTAAGGTTACAAAACTAAAAATATTTATGAGTGAAATATCTTGTGGTCTGTATTTTTCACCATTTAGGTAAATGGAATCTTTAATGTCTTGAAAATATTCGCTGTAATCTTGTGCGTAAATATCTGAAAATTCTGCTGTTTCTGCAAGTTTTCGTAAATTTTGGTTTATTGATTGTCGTTTTATCGTGTCCATTTTTGTAAGTAGTTCTTGAAATTGTTGTGTACGTATGTGATATTGTATATCTGATTTTGAATATATACCTATCAATTGTAAATCAATATTTGGATTGCGAGCTATAGCTCAAATGCTTTCAGGTGAAAACTTTTCTAATGGTGGCATTAATGTTGGGTATGGTGTTAACAGATAGTATTTATCTTCGTCGGGATTTAATTGTACAACGTTGTGGCTGTTTTCTGATCCACATGGTACTGATGTGTCCCAAAAATATGTTCGTCTTGAGAGTGTATCAACAAAATATACTTTATTTTTGTAGAAGATGGGGATTCTTTTGTAACATCTTTTATCTTCAAAAACGTATAATGGTGATACTTTTTTGGTGCAAGTATAAAACCATAAAATGTTTCCTTCATAATCAAGAAAATTTGATCTATTTCCTGATAATAAATATCTTCCGTAAGGTATTTTTAATACTGCTAATGCGAGTGATTGTAAGATATGTGTTCTTTCTAATTCGCATAGTTGATGAAGTGTTTCTAATTCAGAAAGTGACTTTTCTTGGAAAATTCCACTAATTGTGTAGTCTAATTTCATATCTAAGTGATTATCATAATGTATATTACCAAAGTAGGCGCTATTCATTAGTGATAATTCTTGTAAACGTGTGCTTTTACTATCGTATGGTTTTAGCTTTCCACCTGGGTGACCTGTGCTTTTATAGAAATTCACTGGGACCAATGATGTTCCTTCGTTTATAGGATAACTTGTTGCATGAGGGTCAAATTTTATTTTTCCAGTGTTTATGTCGAAACCTATTTCGTATTCGACAAGTATTTCAGAGTATTGTGTTTTATATAGTGGATTGCTATATTTACATGCAAATTCTGTTTCGTGGTAGATTTGAAAACGTGTCAATTTATTTTCTACATCATGAAGGTTTTTGAAATCAGTGCTTTTGTTTTCGATACGGGTTCACTTGTTCGTATGGAATTGATTCAATAAAACATTTTTCATGAATTTTTATCATTCGAGCGTGTATTTTTGCTACTTGAAATGTTGTGCATGTATCTTCGGGAAACCAAACAATTGTTGCTTGGGTTCTTGTTGTAGGGTCATAATAACCTTGATCATGTTTGATCATCCTTGATCATCTAATTCCTTGATAGATCATAGTGTTATCAGTTAAATCTCGTGTGAGTTGTATATTTTCAAGTTGTATTTTCCAACCAAAAAACATTATTTCTTAATATCCTTTATTTTTTGTATCTGCTTTGCAGTTTGAGGGATTATTTATTCCATTGTGTGGTATCCAATGTTTATCGTGTATATCATAAGTTAATCGTCCATGTGCGCCATTATGTGGGTATTTTTCGTCTAATTTAATATGTCCTTGTTATCGTTCAAGTTCTGCTTGATGTGCAGAATCGGCAAAGACTTGAAAATTTACTATTTTTCTGTCTGTGTTTTTATTTCTTGTTAGATTTAGTCTGAGTAATTCGTTATTACAATCGTCGGGATTTAGATGTAACAGTCGTTCTATGTTACCCTGGTAAAATGATTCGTGATCAAGTCGGTTTTTATTTCCGTTGGAAACTTGTGAACAATGTACTTTCTTTTCGGAAAATGTTGCTGTAAACTTGTATCCTGTTAATGTTGTTGATCGGGTTTTTGAGTATAGTGTTGCTATTACATTTGTGCTTTCTATAGCTTGTGGTTCTGATTCGCATTGTGTTAATTGGTTTATAGCGTATTTGTGTAGTGTTTTTTGTTCGTTTTCTTCACAATCATTGTGTGTTACTAATAAATCCTGGGGTCCTGTGCGAGGAGAAGGATTTGTGTTTTGGTCGAAAAATATTAGAAAAAGGATGTGTTGAAATGTTAATACCTTTAGACTATAATTGTGTATGTTAATCCGGAGTATGGGTTATAAAATGTTATGTAACCAATTGTGTTTTTTGTATATCTGTCGTATTTATATATTACTTCAGTTGTTATAAATGGTGGTGGTAGCGATTGAGCTGTTATATTTGGTGGATTTAATGGATAAGGGTGTTGAACAATTTTATTAAGTCTGATTGTGATTTCAAACTTTAATTGGAGACTGTTTTGTTGAAGTATTTGAATGTTATGTTCTCGAATATCTTCGTGGATATCTTGTCTATATTGTAATCTATTGAGTGCCCAACTGTGGAGTCGGTTACTTTCTTGATGTTTTCCAAATAATGGGGGAGGTGCTACGAAAGTGTTCCAATCTAATCGTAAAGGGATATTTGATGATGATTGTTCTCGATATCTAGCGTCGAGGTTGTTTGGGAAATTTAAAGGGAAAACTGTCGGTGAGATTTGACTTAATGATGGTGTTTACGGGAGTGATATTGTTTCTGGTAACGATGATAGCGTTGTATCAGTAGAAATATCTATTGGTTCCTTTACTATGTTCGGTTCACCTTGTGTATATGAGTGTGTTGTCCAATATGGTAGTCGTTCGGTGGGATTGGGGGGGTTAAAAGGATTTTCACGGATTAGTTCAGATGTTGGTGTTGAACCTAAGTAGTCTGAGGGTATACTTGAGGTGCTCTGTTGTGAAAAGGTATGTGGGAGTTTCTGTTAATGTACTGTTTGAAATTTCTGAAGTAGTTGGTGTTGGTGATTGGGGCATAACAAAATGAACTCTGGGGGTTTGAAAATTTCTATTTCTTCGTGGATGTATAATTTGTCTATTTACTTCAACTGTATTTTGATTTTGACTAATATGTCTTATTCGATTTAAGTCTTGTGGTAATGTGGGGTACAAATTATATGTTTGTTCCTTTAGGGATGCTTGTCGCTGAACTGGTTCTAGTGGTTCAGATAAGCGAGCGTGTCATTCTTCGAAAGTGTACGGGTTATCTTGAAAAGAAATTCGTGTGGATGTTTGGAGGTTTTGGGTAATTGTAGGTATGATTGGATTTTCTTGGGAAGATGTCGGTGAAGACTGGTTTTGTGGTGGTTGGTTAGCAATTTTGGAAATGTGTCCGATTGATCTTTGTCTAGTGGGAAGATTTATATTTATTGTAATATTCTTCGATGAAAAGAATTAAAAGGATTGTTGCTAAGGCGAATGTGACTATTGCCTCTCTTACACATTTGCACATTGTCATAATTAGGGATGATAAAAATGTGATGAAAATTACGAATAGTAAAAAAATATCTGTTCCTCTAAAAATTGTTCGTATCATTTAAATAGACTTTGAATTATCGCACCTGTGAATGTGGTCAATGATTTGGGAAAGCTGGAGATATATTTCAAATAGGGAGTAGAAAATTGAAAGAATAATGCACAAAAATTATAAAAAAAAGGATTATTACGGCTTCAAAAGTTTCACTTAAAAATATTAGCAAAATTTAAATAGAAGAAAAATTTATGAAAAAGTTTATGATTATACTTTTTAAGGTATCGACTAATAAAGAGAGAAGCATTTAAGAAATGATTCGTTCGTCGAATATTTTTTGAATTCTGGGGCGAATTTCAAGTGTGGTCGGATTATTTATTGATTTTTTGACAAGTGGGTTGAGTTTTGTGAAAAATTGTTGGAGGCTAATTTTATGGTGTCCGGGAGGTCTTCTTTGCTTTGTTTTTACTTGTTGGGTAATCTGGGGTGTTTTTGAAATATTTGTACTTTAGGCCAAATAATTATGGTCCTTTTTTACTTTAGGCCAATATGACATTTTTGGTTGGAGGGTTTTTGAGGTCTTTTGGTTCCTTTACTATGTTCGGTTCACCTTGTGTATATGAGTGTGTTGTCCAATATGGTAGTCGTTCGGTGGGATTGGGGGGGTTAAAAGGATTTTCACGGATTAGTTCAGATGTTGGTGTTGAACCTAAGTAGTCTGAGGGTATACTTGAGGTGCTCTGTTGTGAAAAGGTATGTGGGAGTTTCTGTTAATGTACTGTTTGAAATTTCTGAAGTAGTTGGTGTTGGTGATTGGGGCATAACAAAATGAACTCTGGGGGTTTGAAAATTTCTATTTCTTCGTGGATGTATAATTTGTCTATTTACTTCAACTGTATTTTGATTTTGACTAATATGTCTTATTCGATTTAAGTCTTGTGGTAATGTGGGGTACAAATTATATGTTTGTTCCTTTAGGGATGCTTGTCGCTGAACTGGTTCTAGTGGTTCAGATAAGCGAGCGTGTCATTCTTCGAAAGTGTACGGGTTATCTTGAAAAGAAATTCGTGTGGATGTTTGGAGGTTTTGGGTAATTGTAGGTATGATTGGATTTTCTTGGGAAGATGTCGGTGAAGACTGGTTTTGTGGTGGTTGGTTAGCAATTTTGGAAATGTGTCCGATTGATCTTTGTCTAGTGGGAAGATTTATATTTATTGTAATATTCTTCGATGAAAAGAATTAAAAGGATTGTTGCTAAGGCGAATGTGACTATTGCCTCTCTTACACATTTGCACATTGTCATAATTAGGGATGATAAAAATGTGATGAAAATTACGAATAGTAAAAAAATATCTGTTCCTCTAAAAATTGTTCGTATCATTTAAATAGACTTTGAATTATCGCACCTGTGAATGTGGTCAATGATTTGGGAAAGCTGGAGATATATTTCAAATAGGGAGTAGAAAATTGAAAGAATAATGCACAAAAATTATAAAAAAAAGGATTATTACGGCTTCAAAAGTTTCACTTAAAAATATTAGCAAAATTTAAATAGAAGAAAAATTTATGAAAAAGTTTATGATTATACTTTTTAAGGTATCGACTAATAAAGAGAGAAGCATTTAAGAAATGATTCGTTCGTCGAATATTTTTTGAATTCTGGGGCGAATTTCAAGTGTGGTCGGATTATTTATTGATTTTTTGACAAGTGGGTTGAGTTTTGTGAAAAATTGTTGGAGGCTAATTTTATGGTGTCCGGGAGGTCTTCTTTGCTTTGTTTTTACTTGTTGGGTAATCTGGGGTGTTTTTGAAATATTTGTACTTTAGGCCAAATAATTATGGTCCTTTTTTACTTTAGGCCAATATGACATTTTTGGTTGGAGGGTTTTTGAGGTCTAAGTTGGGGAAATATTGTTGATCTTTGCGTTATTAGATAGGGGAGGGTTGTAATATTATGGGGGTATTTATTTTAGTTGTCAAGTTTTAGCAAGTTGCTTATTTTTGACCTGGAGGTTGTAAAGTTATAGTTATAGATATGCCTGGAGATTAATATCTATCGGCTAGTAGGTTTGTGTTAGAGATATTGAAAGTGACGGATTTGAGTGAATCCTATTAGATGAATTTGAACTAGAATTGTTGCGTATGTTTCGGCATGTTATCTTGAAAATGTGAAAGTTCAAATTGACTTAGAGGTGTACAATTTATTTACTTTAAAATCAAAGTTGTTTTTGAAATTCAACTTTCTTTAATATTTTAGATTGTGGGATGAATTTTTTGTAATTTTTACGTGATTGATTTCTAAGTCGTGATGACTCTCTGTGTTCTGATTTTTCTATTTGTTCTTGTGGTAAGTTTTTTCTATCATTTTCCTGTTTTTCTTCTTTTTGAGGTATTTTTGGGTCTGGTGTTATCGTGTTTTGTTTTTGATTTTGTTGATGATGAATATCGTCATGTACATTCGTTTTTTATTCTGTATGTGTATTGTTTTGAATAACTTTTAAACCTGTATAAGAATATAATTGAGTTAATTCGCGTAATGCGTATTCTTTTGGGTAGTAAGGTAACAAAATTGTTAATATGTTGAACAATTTTTTTTTTGGTTGAGTCTGTGAGTTTGTATGTTACTTCAGTGGGTTAGGCAATTATTTGGTATGGTCCTTTTCGAAGTAGTTGTAATTTTTTGCAGATTCCTTTCTGTGTATTAAAATTAGGTTTAAGACAAATGTTCCAATTTTTAAATCTGTGGCTGGCATAAAACGTGAATTAATTTGGTTCTTAATGTTTTGCCTTTGTAACAGTTTCTTTGTTACTTTTTGGTGTATTTCATTGTGTTTTTTATCTCTATTTAAAATCCACTCGGTATGTGTGCCGGAGGCTAATTTGAGAATTTGTGGGCGATGAAAATGATCTTCATCATGTGTGTGTAATAGTAGATTATAGCATATTGAATCTTTATTTGGTTTGCAATGACCTTGTGCGTTTTTGTGAGCATTTGCTGTGAATATAATTGGTTTTCTTGGTTTTTGATTAAAAACTATTTCATATGGTGACATTCCTAGAGTTGTCGTTATTTGTGAATTGTATGATAAGGGAAATAATTTTACATCTGCTGACCATTCTGTGTATCGTGTATAATTTCCATTAATGATACATCTAAGATACTCTTGTAATGAACGGTTCATACCTTCGACTAAACCGATTGTCCAAGCTGCATGAGATGTACGTGGTTTATGTTTAATGTTGTATAAGTGGCATAGTGTGATAATTTCACTATTGATAAATTCTGTACCGTTGTCTGTAACTAGGATTTCGGGTAATCCAATTTTAGCTATCCAGTGTTCGTAAAGTGTTGTGTAAGCATAATAAGCATTACAATGTGGTACTGGGTTGAGTGCTACATAGTGCGTAAATGCATCAACAATGACCATAATGTAGGAGTTTCCTTCAGAGGATGGTGAAATTGGTCCTTTTGTGTCGAATGAAATTCGATGGTTGAAATATAAACTTTGTCCTTTAAAATCTTGTTTCTGTGCTATTTAATTTTGATTTGGATAAGGTGTGTTCAATTGACATATTATACAATCATTGCATAATACTTTTATCCAAATTGGGGCATTTGAAAAATAAAAATTTTGTGTGAAGTTCGAGTATGTCTTTTGTTTTTTGTGTATGGGAGATGTCAAATGCTATTAGTATCATACTTAAAGGGAGACAGGGAAGTTAAGAATCATCTCATTGATAGTATAAAATATCTGTATTTTCATTGATTGTTGTGTTATTAAATTTTCGGAAATATCGGAGGAGTGTTTTGTTTCCTAAAATTGTGGTATTAGCTTTTGCTGGTTTTGTTTTATATTTGTGCCATGATTTGAGTTGTCTAATTACTGGGTCAAAAATTTGAAATTGTTTTAAAATCTCAAGTGTAATTTTTTCTGTTGGTGGGAGAAAAATATTATCAATTTCTAGTTTTGATAGGGGAATTGTATCAAGTGGGTCATGGAGGTTAAAAACTTGATTTAATGTGTATTTTGAATCATTTGTTTGCGGTCCTGATAAATTTATTTTATCGGTCAAATTTTTTTTTTCAATTAATGCAAAAAGGTCTTTTTTATGCGGTTGTTGTTTTATTTTCCTTTGTTGAGTATTATTTTTTATCCATTGTGAGTATGGAATTGTTTTAAAGGCAGATGTACCTAATAAATCAACTTCATAGTGGATTATTTTGGCAATCTAAGTAGAGTGGAAAAAGTTGTAGATTATTTATTTGTGATTGATCAAAGTCAGTTTTTACTGCGTATTTGCATTCTAATCGGGGTGATGTTTCATCTTTTGCGAGATACAATTTGATATTTTTTGGTATTTCAACTGTAGTTTTTCGTGTAAGTAGTTCAAGTGGCGTGTTTCTACTTAATGTATCTGGTAATGCAAGGTTTTTTCCTACTGTCCAAACTATATGTAAGTTTGGGAAATTCATTAAAGTTAATTGAAATTGATAGACTCTATGATTTGGATTTGATTTTTGTGTGAAAAGAAATATAATTGGTTTATGATCTGTGAATAGAACTGTTGGGTGTTTTGATCCAAGTATCAGAAATTCGTATTCTGTAAGTGTGTAGATTATAGCTGTACATTCTTTCGTTAGAGAAGAGAGTCGTAGCTCGGCTTGTGTGAATAATTGTGAATTTGCTGATATAAGATTCATTTTATTTGTTCCACTATGTGATTGTAGTAATGCTGCGCCGATGCCAAATTTTGAAGCATCGCACATTGCATAGAATGGTTGGTATGGATCTGGAATTGGGTTTGAAATTTGTTCTGTCAAAAGTTTATTAAATTCTTCTAATCGAGTTTGATGTTCAGTGGTCCATTCAAAATTATTTTGTTGTCTGAGGATTTTATAGAAAGTTCTTAAGTATAATTGCATTTTGTAAACATATTTACTTAAAAAATTCAACATTCCAAGGAATTCTTGGATTTTCTTTTTATTTGTAGGTGGTTGAAGTTTTTGAATTGCATCAATGCATGATTTTAATGGAGTGATCGTATTTCGTTCAATATTATGTCCTAAAAATTCAACGCGTGTTAAGAAAAAAAGTTGATTTATCGGGGGCTGCTTTCAGATTTTTGTTCTGAAGTATTTTATGATACTGTTCCAAAACTGTAAACATTTCTTCTTTAGTTTGTGATTGCATGAAAACATCATCTAAATATGTGATTGCATTTTTCTTGAGTGTTAGTGGTCTAAAAGTTTTACTCATGAAAGCTGAAAAAGCTGCTGGTCCTATGGTTATTCCATAGAATAATGGATTAAATTCGTATTGTTGGTTTCAATATAACATTGTGTTAATCGTTAACATTGTGTTAATCGTTATTAAATTCTTCTAATCGAGTTTGATGTTCAGTGGTCCATTCAAAATTATTTTGTTGTCTGAGGATTTTATAGAAAGTTCTTAAGTATAATTGCATTTTGTAAACATATTTACTTAAGAAATTCAACATTCCAAGGAATTCTTGGATTTTCTTTTTATTTGTAGGTGGTTGAAGTTTTTGAATTGCATCAATGCATGATTTTAATGGAGTGATCGTATTTCGTTCAATATTATGTCCTAAAAATTCAACGCGTGTTAAGAAAAAAAGTTGATTTATCGGGGGCTGCTTTCAGATTTTTGTTCTGAAGTATTTTATGATACTGTTCCAAAACTGTAAACATTTCTTCTTTAGTTTGTGATTGCATGAAAACATCATCTAAATATGTGATTGCATTTTTCTTGAGTGTTAGTGGTCTAAAAGTTTTACTCATGAAAGCTGAAAAAGCTGCTGGTCCTATGGTTATTCCATAGAATAATGGATTAAATTCGTATTGTTGGTTTCAATATAACATTGTGTTAATCGTTGTGATTGTTCATCTAGTGGCATTTGATTGTAAGCACTATTCATGTCTGCGGTTGTGAAGTTTTTACCATTTATCTTTGTTAAGATAACTTGTAGTGGTTCAATGGGCCAATTGCATTTTGATTCGTCAATTAGTGAATTGAGATATCTAGCATCTAAAACTATTTTTAGTGATTCATCTTTTGCTAGAAAGATAACAGGGTTGATGAAGGTATTACCTTTTGGTTGTTCTTCTTTATTTACTGATGCTATAATTTCGTATTGTTCTAAAATATCAAGTAATCTATTTACCGTGTCGTGTAAGTGAATCGGTACTTTACTTGCTCTTTGTTTTTTGAAAACTGCGTCTGGTTTTAATGGAAGGTGTTGTGATGAACTAATTTTTCCAACGTCAAATTTTGATGTTGCGTAAACTGTTGAATATTTTATCAGTTGTTTAGCTAATTTGTCAAATTCATCTTGTGTTATTTGTGAGTGTTGAAAATTAAACATTGTTAAACATTTTTGTTGTTCTTTTGTATAATTTGTTATATTGAATGTCGGTTTAAAATATAGTATTTTTGTGAAATAATCTGTATTTTTTTTCATTACTTATTATATTATTTATGGATAATTCTTTGTTAAGAATTGTTGATTGACAAATATCTAATAGTTTTAATGTATTGTTGACTCGATATGCTACTTCATTTATAGGTGAAGTTGTAGCATTTGTTTTGCAATATCCTAAAAGTCCTAAGGGTAATGTTGTTTGATATGGTGTTTTATTATACACGTGTAGTGAAACAAAAGTCGGAATTCGTGTTTTTTAAGTATTTTATGGATGAGAATGTAATTTTGAAAAATTTGTGAATGGGTTTAAATTCGAAATCTGACTTGAAAAGTTGTTGTTTGTTTTGACTTTTGTCATACTGATGAACTTGTTTTATTGAAAAATTATATATGTTTCCTGATAGTGGTTTCAGATGTTTCCGTTCTTGATTGTAAATGGGGTAAAACTTTGAGAAAAAAGGTGGTTGTTTGTTTAGTCTTTGAAAGAATGTTAAGGTTGTGTTTTCCGTTTTTGTATATTTATCTTTAATATGGATTTTACTATTTGAGATGTTGATAGTTGGTATATATATAGTAATAAACGGTATGCCAATGATATTGTGCTTAATATCAGTAATATGAAATGTTTGTTTAAATGGTTTGTTCAAAATCTTGTTTTGTTCCATTGTTCTTGTAGGAACAAGGAATAGTTGGATTTTTCCATGTTTTAGTAATGTTGATCCTTGTGCTGTTGCTAATTTACTAGATATTTCAAGAGGTGTTAAAATCGGATGCAGTGTTTTGGTTTCATTCCATGTGGGAATGTTAATGATATTTGATTCTGCTCCTATGTCGATTAATAAATCAATTTCAAGATGTGGTGGTTGAAATTCTTTACTTCTTGGACTCTCTAAGAGAAATGGGATTGTCCAAATTTTTTCTCTTGGTTGTTCGTTTTGTATGTTTTGATAAACATAATTTGTGTTTGAATATTGTACTTCGTCTTTGTTATCAGGTTTAATTACAGTGTTAATTTCGTTTACTTCTTGTGTAGTTCGTGTATCATTATTAATGGGTGTAGTGTAATAATTATGAAGAAGTTCCAATTGATTTTCGTATATGTGTGAACTAAAGGGTTGTTCATATATGATAGGTTCATAGTCGTTTTCGACTGTTATCATGTTTACTGAGATGGTATTATCTGTATCACTTTCAGTATCTGTTGATTTACAATTAAGGTGGTTTAATTGTAATTCATTATTTTCTGTGTTATCAGTACCTGGGGGGTCTGAAGTTGTTTCTTCATTTGTTTGCACTTGGTTGATGTGTCTTTGATGCTTTGGTGTTTTACCTCTGTATCGATGTTTAGAACCAGGGTAACGGTTATTATTCCTATAGGGTGACTGGGAATAGTTTCTGTATCTATTGTTGTAGCTTGAGTTTCGATTTTGTGAATTGTTTCGTGATCTGTTATGATAGTTATCATTTGATCTTTTTATTTGATCTATCAAATGAATTATTCCTTGATCTGTTGTTTGGATAGTTCTGATTTCGATTGTTGGAATAACTTCTATTCCTATTGTTTGAATAGTTTCTATTTCTATTATATGATGAATTTTGTGATCTATTGTTGGAATAGTGTCTATTCCTTTGGTTTGATTGGGAACTGGATGCAGAATTAAATTCTGTTGTGTTTGAATTCGATCGCGAATAGTTATTTTTATTTTGGTTATTTTGACTATTCGATCGACTATATCTATTTTGTGAGAAATTTCGTGAATTTATTTGTTCGGGCGATCTACCTCTATAACTGGAGTTATATTGTGATTGATTTCTTGAATAATTTGAGTTGCCTGGAAGTGGTTTTCCAGAACTATTGTAACTATATATATTTTTGTTTGGTAGATTTTGATCTTTTTTCATATATTGATAGAATGACTTATTTGGTTCTTTGTGCTTTTGAGGTTTATTCTGATTGTCTTGTTGTTTTTGTCTACATTCGGAAAAACTGTGTCCGTATCGTCGGCAATAATTACACCATTTCTTGAAAGATGGTTTGCCTTTAAAGTTTGGTTTCTTTTTATAGATGTTTAATATTTCAGTGATTTTTTCAATCAGGTCTGTGTCAATCTTGTATGTTATTTATATGCGTAGTATTTGTTTCGATCCGATTAACATACTGTAGTTTTAGATTTTCTGTTTCTCCAAGTTTCATTGTGATTTCTGCTTGTTCTAGTTTGTCTACTAATTTTCTAAAATCTAAATCTGCTTCTCGAATTGAGGAAGGATGAGATGCTCTCTTTTTTATAGCTATTTTCCTTAATTGAGGTGTTCAGGTCATCATTTAAATTTCTGTCAATTTTGTGTTTTTGTAATCATGTGTATTGAGTGAATATGCTTTTCGAACAAGTGTTTCGATGCGAACTAATAATTGTTTAATTGTTTCATTTGGTAATCTGCGAATTTCGTTGCATAAAACTCTTTGATGTTGTTTGTTTCTTTCAGAATCAAACATTTTTGAAAATTCTTGTGTGAATCGTTTCCAATCTGATTTTATGTCTATGGGTAGTACTGAAAACCATTTTTGGGCTGCGCCATCTAGTGTTGATTGTATTAACGCTGTGCGTCTATGTATCCAATTTTGATTGGATTCTATTAATTAATGTGTATTAATTGGTTTGGGTCCTATATTTAAAATTAAATTTGCTGTGACTGCATTTAAATAATCTTCTACAGAATATTCAGGGTCTGTTCCTGTGAATACCATTTATGGTTTATTGGATGTTATTTACGATCCACCCATGAGGTGTGGATTCATAGTCATCTTTAGTGATTCTGCGGCATTTGGCATTTGTGAGAAGTTTGTAAGTTGATAATTTTTGTTATTTCATGTTGCTGGAGGTAGTATGGTAGCAATATTTCACTTTGCATTTGAGTTGGTTGGTAAGAATGCATAGTCATTGGGTTTTGTGGCTGTATAGGTTGAAAAGATTGTGCGTTAATTGGGTTTTGTATATGCATTGGTTGTTGATTCTGCATATCTGCTGGATTTTGTTGGTAAATCTTCATATTTTGGGATGGTTGAGATTGACGCGGTCTTTGTGTGCGATATTCTTGTGTATATGGTGCAAAAATGTCTGGCTGATAATAATCATCATCATCAGATGATAAGTAGTTTGTGTTATAAGTTGTTTGTTGTTTATTCTTATTTTGCTGAAAAAATGGGTAATTTTCACTATAATCCTGTGGAGGGTGTTGATTTTCTTAGAAATTTACTGAATTGGTCGATGTATTTGGAAGATTCAAATAGTGAGAACAAACGTGGTTTAGGTTTTGTGTTTTTTTTTTTGGGGGGGGGGGGTTGATTTGTTTTTGATTGATGTACATAATTATAATTGTGTTCTGCAAAAGTGTTTCTTGTGAACGTTTTTCGTGTTTTTGACGGTTTTGTCATTGGTCTATATGTCTGATAGTCCATATGGGAATATTTTGGGGCAACCGAAGGTTTGGGGGTCGATTGTAAGGTTACTTGTGGTAGTGATGTATTTGTATTTTTTGGTGTTGTGAGATTTGGACGTTTTGGTGAGATACTTTGTTGTGTAGTTGTTACTATTGTTTGAACTATTTCTTCATTTATGAAGTGTGATGGTCTTTGAATATCTTGCTGTGTAAGATTTCTAGTTCCATTGAGATTTTCATTATGTATAACTGTTGAATTTAAGCTGTTATTTCGTTTATCATTATTTGGTGTTGCGTCAATCGTTAATGGTGTTACTTTTACATAATCTTTGCGAAAAGATATTGTACTTATTGCTTGACTTGAGATATCCGCTGGAAAATTTAGAAATGCTGGATGAGACCATTCAGGGTCCTAAACGTAATCTGATTGTTCTGCAATGACAGTGTCGTCCTTGGTACTTTGGGGTTTGAAGGTTTTTCTTGCTTGTCCAATTAAGTCAATTTTATGTGTGAAATAATCAATTGTAAACCATGCTAGTATGTAAATCATGTTTAGTGTTTTGTGAGACTTCATTATTGGTGAAATTTTCACGGATTATGTTTAAAAATGTTGAAAATGCGGTGATTTTGTTTCTTACTTTTGTATGTTTGGATGTTTGGTGATGTACTTTGAGCTTCTGTTTTTTCTAATATAGATATATAACTATATTTTATTGCAAAAATTTCGTTGGTGAAAATTGAGTTTGGTCTCTGTGAATTTTGATATTGTATGCTTTTGATATAATCTGTGAATACTTTTGAAAATTCTAAATCAATATCGTCTGTTTGGATAACATATTTACCATGAATTGTTCGTGGTATGCTGATTTCTATGGTGTAGATTCCGTATTGTTGTGTTAGGCTACATATGTCTTTAAAACAATGTTCTATAATTTGTCTTTGATTTTTATATCTGGGAATTCTGATTTGCATGGACTGATTCCTGGTTCAAACAAATTTATGAGTAAGTTTTTACAAAATCGTGTTTGTTCTCTAATATATAACTATCAATATGTCTAATTGGTTGATTCCAATTATATAGGTGTACTGATTTGTGTTTATATTGCTTTTTTATTCTTCTTTTTCCTCTTTTTGATGAGTTTGAAGTTGTTTCTGAATCGGAAAAATATAACTGATTAAAGATTGGGCAATTTTTTTAAACTAATTTTTTAAATTAGTATAGTGCGTCTAGACTACTGGCTTCTGATTCGGAGAATTCATTTCTATTCTTTGAAAGTCTTTTTCGTTTTATCTGTCTTTGTTTACTTATAATTTTTCTTTTTATTGTTTGTCGTTTTGTTCGAATGTATCCAACTGTTTGTGTATACGGCGTTATTACAAGGTCGTATTTTTGGTTGTCTATTTCACAATTGTGTAAAACGATTGTTTGTTTATTTCCTAAGTTTTTTAATGACATAAGGTTTAGGATGAGGGATGCAAGAAGTTGTTAGTGATTTTTAATTTTCTAGACTGTTACTCCTTACGATTTTTGGTTAGCTTAACCTGGGTCTTTTTTATTCAGGGTTGGAGAGAAAAGTATATCGATTCCGAAGAATGATTTTTTACTTTATCGTGGCTAGTCTTAACTTACTTAATCTTACTTAGGGGTAGTGATTGTGTTCAAGGGTAGGAGAATAGTAAATCGATCCACAAAGTTCAGGTATAAATAGAACGCAAGTAGTTCGTTAGATACTATTTTAAACTTACTAAGTTTAAGATTTATCCTGGGTCAGGTAAGAGGAGGGTTCAAGTGAAGGATGAATAACCGAAGTTCTTCACTGTTTAGCCTAATTTGAATGGTTAGTGTGATTAAAAAATTTCTATTAGTCCTGGGTCTTTTGAAAAGGTTGGGTAGTGAATCGACGTTTGAGGTCGTTAGACACTTGATAAGTGGGTGGGGGAGAACAAAATTGTTCTTTTTGATCCAAGGAAAAGCCTTGATGATCAGAATTTAAAATTTGAAAGATAGAAAATTGATTTAGATCTAAGGAAAGCCTTGATGATCTGGTTTAAGATTAAATAAAATTAAGTTTAAAATAACTTAAATTTCTTTGGTAAAAAATTTTAGTTTTTGATGATATTAGTTGGTTTATGATTGCTGTTATGTTTAGGTGATAAAGCTGGAACAACAGGATGAATTGTTTATACTAACAATTTATTGTCATGCTACTAGTTTTTATTTTTGTTTTCAACAAATTTTTTTTCAAATAAGTTTTATATAGTACTGCAGAATTTGAGGGAACGATTTGAGATCTTTTTATCAATCGTTATTGTACAATAGTAATTTTATCTAGCGACTGAAATAATCATTGAAGATTTCCTTCAAGGATCTTTTGTTTGCAAATGAAAATCTAAATTCATTGCTAGTAAGATTCTAAATATAAAAGTTTGTGTTGGCTTTTGCCATACGACCATGGAACTAAATGGTAAGTTTCTATGTAGTCGTATGTCGTCTCTTGTCCGAGGTCTTTTTCCAATACCGGGTAGTTTTTGTATTGTGCGGAATAGCGGCTCTGATCTATTGAGTTGTAGAGACATTTCAATTAAATTATTGTCGTGTAACACTTTGAAAATGTTTTTGTCTATTTTATAATCTATTTTTGGTCAATTCTAAGCTAGTAAGGTCTTTATTCGAGACTTATGGTCGCACCAGATGAGTTAGGTCCTTGAGGTTAACTCATAGAGTAATTTCGGATAGGGTACACCGTCTGCTCGCCACGCTATCTTATTTTCGGTCGGATAGATTCGTGCAACTTCTTGGTCTAATACCGCTCCTAGTCTTACTCTTATATCTACTAGTCTCAGGGTTTTAACTAGTCTCTGCTAGGCTCAATAGATCTAGAGTATACTGGCTTATTGCGATTGCTGAAGTTCTCTGGAGAGGTAACTAATTTCTAAGTTAAATCCAAATCTCTCTGGTGCTGAAATTACAAGTAATTTCAGCACTTACAAATAAGTGGTTTGTTAGTTAGATGGAATATGATTGGTTAAAATCAAATATTTTACAGTGGTAAAATATCTAATTTATCCAATAATAAAATGTAGTTTAGATCAGGTTCCAGTCAGTCAGCCAAAAATGGAGATCTCAAAATAGTACAAAATAGTACAAAGGCGCCTTTGAAAAAATTGTAGGGTCAGTCAGCCAAAAATGGAGATCTCAAAATAGTACAAAGGGGGACCCTTTGGGTGGGCAGGGGGTCGAATCCCTGAGGGAAGAAGAGACGTCTTCCCCCCCCCCCCCCTAAATCCGTCCTTGGTGTATGGTGCTTTGGGAGAAGTAGGAAATATAATATGGTGGACCTTAACATAAATGTCATTGAAACCACTTAAAAATTTTTTTAACTCCGCTCCTCCTCGAGAAACTCTTAGATCCGCTTCTCATTGACAGTATGGGTGGAATGTTGTCAGTTTTCTCAACTTCTCTGCATCTCGTCGACCTTGGATCTAAGTTAATTCAGGCTTTTATTGAGAACAGACTACAAATGTACAATTTTTTCAAATCCATTCGACCTGGATAGATTTTTCTTCAGTTTTAGTTGTGTCCTCTGTTTTTTTTTTCATTTCATGATACTGCTTTCTTCATTGAAAGGTAAGCGCATTTGTCACGGGACAAGCGGGAAATTAGAAAGCCATTCGCTGAAATCGAAAAAATTATTTTAAACCATAATTTGAACAAGCTGCTTTCGATTTTAACGAAACCAAGAAAAATTCAACATCAATGATAGCAACTCTTATTTTATACGAAAAGGAGATACAAACAAATTCTTTTTTCTTACATGGTGCAACACAAACGGGCCAAACACAAAAAGGAGATACAAACAAAATCTTTTTTCTTACATGGCGCAGTACATGAGGCCAAACACAAACGGCTTTACCAAAAAAAGCCACCCCAATTAAGGTTTTGTTTCCATGCAAAGCCTAAAACAGTACAGATACATTATTTTTTCGTCTATATAAGGAATTTCCATCTGCCTGAGTACCAGATTGTTTCAATTTTAGAGCCTAACTAACTGTCAATCGCTAAGTTTTTCTTCAAACTAAATAATATTTAAAATATTTACGTTGTCCGCTGCTTCGCTTTGTGTCATCATTGAAGCTTAGGTACCGCGACTACATTGATTTTATAACCGGGTAACTTCAGATAAGGTATATCGTCTGTTCGTCACGCTATCTTATTTTCGGCCGGATAGATTCGTGCAACTTCTTAGTCTAGTACCAATCTTAATCTTACTCTTATATCTCCTAGTCTCAAAAGATCTAGTGTAAACTGGTATTTGCAAGTTAGATTTCAGGAACTATCTTGAAAGAGAGCAACTGTCTTCTAAGTTATATTTAATTTGATGTGTTGCTGTAATTATGAATAGTTTCAGCGTTACAAATATTTGTAAGTGTCAGTTATGGATCATGATTGGTTAGTTAGAAAAATTTTATAGAGATAGTTTTATCAACAAAATTATTGCTTATAAAAACAAGTCTTAAACTGGTTACGTTTTAGTATTTCCAGACTGCTACGACCAAATTTTAGTTTTTCCAAACTTTGTAGACTGAGCAGAAGTGTCTAGGAGTGACGCGGCCTAGTAAAAGTCATTCGTGACCTGTGTAACCAAAGAAAAATTATCCACGACCGACGCGGACGAAGAGGTGTTAAAGCCGAACGAAGTGACCAAAGAAAAAAGAGTCATCTTTTGACTTTCGCAGCTAAATTTTTTTAACTGTACATCAACGTTGTTCAGACTATCGAGGTTTTTATTCAGACTGTACCACGACCAAACATCGGGATCATTTGTATCATCGGAAAGCGCCTAGAGCTTTTAGATCAAAATTGAAGAGATATTTTTTCCGCTTTAATTTTTGAAATGCTATAAAGATCGGAGGTTTGCTACTTTGTCTAAATAGGGACAATCAATGAACGAGCTAAAATTCTTTTGATTAACGCGCTAGCGGCAAATTAATCAGGCTCTTATGCTCAAATTGATTTGAGGCAAGCTACTCGGTCTAATCAGTGGAAGTCGAAACAAGCAAGGCTTCTTCCAAGTACAGGCAGTCTTGTTTGCAATTATAGCATTCGAAATAAATTCAGATTGATTTTTTCTAACCTAAAATTTTTAAATACAAAATTGGGCAATAAATAGTAATTTCGACATGCCCACCAGCTAAAATTGTTGATCTTTTTTGAGCTATTATAATCTAGTAGAGTAATTTCAGATAAAGTACACCATCTGTTCGTCACGTTATCTTATTTTCGGCAGCATAGATTCGTGCAACTTCGTAGTCTATTACCGATCATAATCTTACTCTTATACCTCCCATCTCAATAGACCTAGTGTATACTGGTATTTGCGGGTTAGATATCGGTAACTTGTTCCAAAGGAGAACAACTGTCTTCTAAGTTCAATTTAAATTGTGCTGGTGCTGAAACTACAAGTAGTTTTAACATTACATTCAATTGTCAGTGTTAGTTAGGGATCATGATTGGTTACTAAGAAGTATTTTATAGAGATAGTTTTATCAACAAAATAACTGGTTATAAATACTAGTTTTAATTTGGTTCCACCAATCCGGGGTTGAGAGAGTTTTTACTTTTCAAATTTTTTATAATAGTGAAGGAGAGATCTCTTGTTTTTTTGGATCAGTGTTCTTTTGAAGCAGTGGCTGCGTGAAGAAAAGAGAAATAAAATGGGTCTCGTTTATCTTAAATCGTCATGAGTGTCAAGATTGCAGATTCATGCAATGATGTTTTGATTTTATTAAGCTAGAGCGAGACTACGTGCAAGATGGCGTTTGACTTCTATGTGTGGAGCGCCATCTGACTAGAATCGATATGTGAAGTCAACATCGAGTTGGCCATTGTTCTTCTTCAAAGGGTTTCTTTGCTGCGATGTTGGGCCCAGACTTCAAATAAACCTCTGAGGGTGGTGACTACGGCAACAAAACAATAAGTTTGCCATTCCAAAGTCGGAATGTCGTCAAGTTTTCATCTCGCTTTGCTGCTCATTCCTCTTGCTCTAAAAAAAATTTTTCGTTGCTTATTAATATCTATATCTTGTTAGTGAGATCAGTTATAGTTATGATATTTATTAGTTCTTTTCGCAAAGGCGTTTATTATTTAGTTTTGGTTATTTTAACGAGTCGCTCATCAAAAATAGGAGTGCGTGTCATAAGCGTGGTCTAGCGCGGTGGTTTAGGCCGGCTATAGAACATGCTAAGGACGTCCTACTGTCGGATGAGGCCAGTTGAGGGAATATAAAATTACCGTCTCTTTGAGTAGAGTCTCTTTTCGTATTAAACTTTTCGTTCTGTTTTCTTTCAGCAGCTGTTTTTCTCTTGTTTGTTTTTAGTTGTGTCCTTTCATCAAAAATAGATTGTTGTGTTTTGGGTTTTTTTTTGAGTTTTGTATAATTTCAGTGGTTTTAATAAATATTGAAAGTGGGTTTCAAAACAATAATTTATCCAATTCAAATCTGGGTTGAATCTGATTTGGCTTCGCGGCACTTTCTTATACATGCGGTTGGTTTTGTAGCATTACTAAACTGGCTTGGTGAGTTTAAGCTTACTTATATTTCCTTCCAACCTATTAAAGGAAACTTTGAAACGTGTGAAAACAAGTTAGAATTGTTAACAGTTAGTTTCTGAAACTGGAATTCTTTTATTCGACAATCCTACCTGGGCGAGTTACTTGATTTTGGTGGAAAAAATGCGTGAAATGTGACCTGGTAAAAAACGTCGTTTATAAATGAAGCACACATAAAAAGGTTAGTTTTCATTACAATATTTTGTCTTATTAAATTACTTCTTCGTTTTTGAATTTTACTACAGAATTATCAATGTGTTGCATTTGTTTTGATTTAACTTCGCTGAGAGTATCAAAAATAGTGTACGTGTACTTAAATAGTGTACTTAATTTGCGTACGTGTGGGTTCTTTTTTTTAACATGACTTTGTGTGAACAGTAAAAAGCTCGTTCCCTCGGTGTGAAAAAGTTGAAGGTTAGTGCGAAGTGATTGAATTTATGAAAGAACGGTTTATAGGCTCTAATGGTTTTGTGTGCGTGGTCTACGATTTGGTCAAATTTTTTGTTACTGCTGTCAAGCAGGAATAAATAGTCCGATTTTATGAAAAATTTTTCAGTTTGTTTAGAGTTAAGGTTAGAATCGTTGTCTTACCGGGAATTTTCCATTAACCTGGCGAGAGTGTGGTCTCATTGTTAATGAAAAATCGATTTGATTTGGGTGCTTTGAATCTGTTTAGTGTTTGGCTTAAAGCTATAGTGGTGAAATGATGGTTTCGCAAAGTTCGTTATCGTCGGGGTTGTTTTTCAAAGGAATTTTTAGTGGGCAAGTCAACTTGTAATGGGAGATCCAGGATAGTGTAGGGAGTAGGGTATATTCATCGACATATGATGCAAGTGGATTTTCATTTGCTCTATTGTAGTAAGTAAAATGAGGCGAAAAAGATTAGTTTTAAAATAGGAAACCTGGAGGTATTAGTGTGTTAGGATGATGGCAAAAAAGTCTTACTTCAAATTTTAAGGTTTGAAGAAGAGTTTTTCACTTTTGTTTTTATTTTAACTTGAGATGATTGACTGGTGAAATCTAAAAGAGAACTGTGAATAATACGTGTAGAATTGGTGAATGTCATTTTGATTTGTGTTAGTGATAATAATAAAATCTATATTTACAATTTACAAGCGGTCAGATTCAGGGAACAAACTGAGTAAGGTAAGGAAGGTCTGGTCTGAAATTTAATTGAGGGAATTGTGGTGTTGGAGATTTGATGGATAGGAAAGCGAACGGTTGAGGGATCCAATTTGTGAGCTCATCGTGGGCTTAAGCGATGATTGTTTTGAGAACGAAAATTTATTGTGTTTGGATGTTCCACAGTTTGTTTATATGTATTGTCAGTATTCGGTTGTTGGACTGTTATGTGAGATATTGGGCTTCGTTATGAAGTACTAGTTTGAAGTAGGCGATCGGCGATCGGAAGTGTGTGTCTATAACTTTGTGGGACTAAATGTAAAGGGTGATTATTTTGTAAATTGTGTAAATTTGAAGTTGCTGTAGGTGTTGCATTTATATAATCTTGTGGAGTATCATATTTATTCGAATAGTAGATTGTTTCATTATATTCGCTGATTTGAGCGTCAAGAAGAATTTCAATAATTGAGGTGGAAAATATTGCAAAAGATCCTGCGATTAAAATGCGTGCTACGCTTGCTTGTCTTTTGACTTGTGTATGTATTGCGCATGTTTTATCGATTCCTTTTAAAAGAGATAGAGAAATCCCATAAGTTAAACATTGCGTATAATATAGTCAATTTTTTCATATATAGTACGGCCATCCTAGAATCTTTAGGAGTTCGGTTCTGATGTATATGAAAATGAATTTATTAACCGGTGAATTGTCTTGGTAACGGTTTGTTCCTCAGTTGAGCTATATATAGTTTTTAATGTCTTTAAAGTATCCACTATAGTCTTGTCGGTAGATGTCGGAGAAATCTCCTGTTTCAGCTAGTTTTCGTAAGTTTTGATCGATTAAGTGTCTTTGTATTGTATCAATTTTAGTGAGAAAATCTTGAAATTGTTGCGTTCGAATGTGATGTTGTGTGTCTTATATAGAAAAAATACTTATTGATTGTAGGTCTATGTTCTGACTTCGAGCGATTGCGAGTATGTTTTCAGGTGAAAATTTCTTTAGAGGTGTCATTATTGAAAGGTATGGAGTTAGAAGATAATATTTATCTTCGATTGGGTTAAGCTGTGCTACATTGTGGCTACTTCTAGATCCACAAGAGACAGCTCTATTCCAAAAGTAGGTTCCGCGTGATGGTGTATCTACACAAGGTACTTTGTTCTTATGAAAAATAGGTATGCGTTGGTAGCATCATTCTCTTGAAAAACACAAAATAGTGAAATTTTTTCTTGGTGCAAGTGTAATTTTAAAGAATGTTTGCTTCATAATCAAGGAAGTTAGAGCGATTACCGGATAAGAGGTATCCTGCGTAACGTCATTTAAGTACTGCTGGAGCGAGAGATTGTAGTCGTTTGTGGTCGTTCTATTTCACATAAGTGATAGAGTGTTTCTAATTCGGAGAGTGACATTTCTTGAAAAAATCTACTTATTGTATAATCTAATTTCATGTCAAGATAAATATTGTAGTGGAGTGCCCCAAAAAAAAGTGTTATTCATTCGTGAAAGTTCTTGTAATCGTGTACTACCTTTGTTTTCTGGATGAAATTTTACGCCCGTGTTTCCTCTACTTTTGAAAAATGTTACTGGGATGTAGATTTTTTTGTCTTCTCCATTGTTGTGCTATATCAATAATTAATTTGCCTGTTTTCATGTCGAAACTTTTTATTCGACAAGAAATTCTGAGCATTACGTTCGGAAAAGTGCTTTGGGATAATTACATGCTACTCCAGTTTCAGGGTATACTTAAAAACATGTTAAATTATTTTCTATGGCATTTATTTTTTTAAATTTTTTTGTCGGTTTGATCTGATTCGCTCAGGGTTGATTTTTGTCGAAAAGTTTAGACTCTACAAAAAAATGTGTGAAATTTTTTCATTCTTGCATGATTTTTAGCGACTTGAAATGTGGTATATGTGTCTTCAGGGAACCAAACGATGATTGCCTGTCATCGTGTAGTGGGATCTGAATATCCTTGATCGCTTTTACAAAGTACACAATATGGTATCAATTTTTAAATCTCGTGTTAATTGTACTTTTTCAATCAAAAAACATCATTTTTTGTTCGCCTGAATTTTTTTTAGCTGCTTTACAATTTCGTGGGTTAGTTATTTCAAAGTGTGGTATCCAGTTTTTATCACGTTACTCATAGGTTAAAGGTCCGTGTGCGCCGTGACACGGGAATTTATCGTCTAGCTGTATATGACCTTGGTTGCATTCAGGTTGTGCTTGGGGTGCAGAGTCTGGATAGACATAAAAGTTCACTAATTTACAATTTCAGATTTTGTTTGCGACGATTTTAAAAGGTTGTAGTTTAATTTTACAACTTTCGGGGTTAAGATGTAAACGTCGTTTGATTTTGGTTTTAAAAAGATTCATGATCGAGTCTGTTTTTTTTTGCTTTTTGAAACTTGTGAACAATATACTTTTTTTTCTAAGATTTTTGATGTAAGCTTTTATCCTGTCAAAGTTGTAGCTCGGGCTTTTGAATGAGGTGTAGCTACTATAGTTGTGAATTCAATGTCCTCTGGTTCAGATTAGCCTTGTGCTACTTGGTTAATGGAGTATTCAGTAGTGTTTTTTGTTGATGATCTTCACAATCATTATGTGTAACAAGGATTTCTTGTGGTTCTGTTCGGGACTTTGGATGAGGTAAGGTTCTAGAAGTACAAGCGGGGAAAGGGTTTTGATTAGAACAACCAATAAAAGATATATGTGTATGATATTCCTGAAAAGGGATTATAGAATGTTGTGTAACCTACTGTCTGTTTTAATTATCTATCGTTCTTGTAGATAAGCTCTGTTGTAATGAATGGACGGCACAATGATTGAACTGTTACTTTTTGTTGGAGATAGTGGTAATGGATGATATACTAAAAAAGTTAATTAAATTGTTATTTCAATTTCAAGGGTTAGGTCATGCTGGGTACGGATTTGGATATTATATTCTTCTATGTCTTTGTGAATATAATGTCCATATTGTGGTCTGTTGAGTGCCCAATAATGGAGTTGATTGCTATCGAGTTGTTGGCCAAAAAGAGTGGAAGGTACTACAAAGGAGTTCTAATCTAAACTTAGGGGTGTATTTTTACCTTGTAGTTCACGATATCTATCGTCTAATTGACTTGGAAAACTTGTAGGGAAGGTAGTTGATGGTGTTTGACCTGTGACTGAAGGTGTTGATGGAAGTGATAGGGTTTCTGGTAATGATAAAGAGGTATCTGATGAAATTTCTATTCGATTGGATCATTAGCCAAGTTTGGTTCACCACGAGAACACGTTTGTGTCATTCAATGTGGAAGTCTTTGTGATGAAGTAGAGAGATTAAAGGGATTTTCACAATTTTGTTCAGAAGTGGGTGTTGAACCTAAGTAATCGGATGGACGAATTGGGGTTTTCTTTTGGGAAATTGTTTGATGTCATGGAGGGATGCTTTGTATTGTATTACAAGAAAGTTCTGAAGGGGTCGATGATGGTGATGAGGATTTGTTAAAATAATCTCTTGCGGTTGTAAGCTTGCAATTTTGTCGGGGATGGACAGTTTGTCTATCTATTATAGTTGTTGAACTTTTGATTTGGCTCGGATGTCTGGTTCTGTTGAGGTCTTGCTGGAGTGAGGGGTAGATTTTATGTGTTGGTTCTTAATTTGGTTCACTTAGAGGTGCTTGGCGAATGGCTGAAGTTAATGGTTCGGATAGTGATGCGTGTTTTTCTTCAAATGCATAAAAGTTTTCTACAATTGAGATACGTGTAGATGTGATTTGTTCGACTAGGTGTCGGGGTTCTTGGATGTAGTGGTTGGCGGAGACCCCTTGGGTTGTGGGTTGTGGATTAGCAATTTTAAAAAATTTGTATGCTTTATTTATTTAAGTCTATGATCTTTACAATATTCTTCAGCAAAATTTTAAGCCAAATTGTTGCTAATGCAGAGGTAACTATTGCCCTTTTTATGCATTTAACGATTGTTAAAATAAGAGAAACGAGAAAAGTTTTTAAAAAAAAACGAAAATAATGAGAATATCTTTCCTACTTATTAAATTTTGGATCATATATGAAATATTTAAGTTTCGTACCTGTTCAATGGTCTTACAGAGAGAAAATTATGTTTGTATGAGGGAATAGAAAGATTGAATTGGCTTCAAAAAATTAAAAAAGAAGGTTGCAAGCTCTAAAAAAACGGTTATGAGAAAAATACAAAGTTGAAAAAGTGTTGAAAAATTTGAGAGAAAGATTGAAATGAATAGTTTAATTTGTTGAACTGAGTTTGAAAGAAGCGTTTGAAAATTGATTTGTTTTTTCGAAATAATTTTTATTTTTTGAAGCCAAGTGTGGTCAAATTGCTTTTGATTTTTGACAAGTGGGTTGGGTATGAAGATTTTTTCGGTGTTAAGTTCACTTACTAAGTCTTGTTTTTATTTGTAGGCTAGTTAGAGAGTTTTGGGAGTTGGAACGGCTTTAAGTTAGTGATCATGTTGAATTTTATTTATAGGCTAACTTAGTGTTTTTCTTTTGGAAGAATGCGGAAACTAAATTGAGACAGTTTTGTTGGTTTTCGTGTTGATTGATAGTTGAGGGTTGTAACTTTATTTGTTATTTATTTAAGTTGTCAAGTAGAAGGTTAGTGCTTATTTTTGACATGAAGGTTTTTGATTCATAGTTTTAGATCTAGTTCAAGCTGGCGATACATCGGCTAATGATAGTGGTGATGTTTAGAGAGAAATGAGACGATAACAAACCGTTTTGATTGGTTGGTTTTGAACAAGTAAGTTCGAAAGAGCAAATTATTGTTTGTTTCTTAAAATTACTTTAAGTTTTTTGAAAGTTATTTATGTTTTTTGATTAATCAGAGGTTTTTTGAAATTCTACTTTCTGCCTGCTGTCCAGACTATAGGTTGGTACGGAAATTTCAAAAGAATAAATTGAATTCTTTAAACTCTATGGTTTGGATTTGATTTTTGTCTAAAAAGAAAAGTTGTAGTCTTATGATCTGTGATTAAAACTGTTGGATGTTTTATTCATTCTGGCTCTCATAAGGGTAGTGAGTTTATGTTCTGCTGGGGTAAAAAGTCTTGAATTTTTACGTGAGGTTCACTTTATTTGTACTTATATGTGATTGTAGAAGTGCTGCGACAATTCCAAAGCTGGAAGCAACGCACATAGCGTAAAGTGGTTGGTCTGGATCTGGATTGTATTTGAAACATTTTCTGTATTAGAAGAGTTTTTATTTCATCTAAGCGTCTTCGATGTTCTAATGTCAATTCAAATTTTTTTTTGTCGTAGATTATTGTAAAATGGTGTAAGATATAATCGCAATTTGTAAGCGTATTTGTTTAAGAAGTTTAGCATTTCAAGCATTTCTTTGGCTTTTTTATTTAATGATGGTTGGAGTTTTGATATTGCTTCTATTCGTGATTTTAAAGTTGTAATTAAGGTACCTTTAAAAAAGTGTCCGAGGAATTTTACACGAGTAAGGAAAAAACTTGATTCGTCTAAAATTTCAAAAATTGCTTGCTTTGGTTTGTGACTGTATGAAAACATTGTCCATATGAGGAATTAAGTCTTTGCTAAAAATTACTGGTCTGAAAAGTTTACTCATAAATGCTGAAAAAGCTACTGGTCCTATGAATGTACCACAGAATAGTCTATTAAATTCGTATTATTGATTTCAATTATTGAATTGTGTTAGTCGACGTAATTTTTTGTCTAATGGCATTTGATAAAATGCGCTTTTCATATCGGCGGTGATATAGTTTTGTCCGTTTATTTTTATAAGTATTATTTATATCGGTTCTATGGGCCAAATGCATTTTGATTCACCGATTATTGAATTCAAATATCGTGCATCTAGAACAACTTTAAGTGATTCTCCGTTAGCGTGAAACATCAAGGGATTTCTGAATGTGTTTTCTTCGGGTTGTTGTTCTCTTATTACCGGTGAAAAAATTTAATACTGTTCGAGAATATCTAAAAAACTATTTTTTTTGTCTTGTAAATGTATCGCTACTTCACTTGCGCGTTGGGTTTTAGAAACTGCGTCGGTTTAAGTGGAAGATGTAGTGGTGAACGTATTTTTCCAACATCAAATTTTGATGTGGAATATACCATGGGATATTTTATTAATAATTCTGCCAGTTGTTCAAATTCTTGCTGATTATTTGGGAATGTTGAAAATTGATCATTGTTAAAAGCTGTTGTTGTTCACTTGCATATTTTGATATTTGGAATGTCTGTTCATAAAAAGGGGTTTTTGTGATATGATCCGTGTTTCGCTATGATTTATTAGTAATTTTTTTAATGGATAATTTATCATTAAGAAATTTTGATTGAAAAAAATCTAGTAGTTTTAAAAGATTGTTTACTCTGAATGCTCTTTCTTGTGTCGAGTGAAATGATCTTTCGCAATATTCTATACGTCCTAAAGTAAGTGTCATTTTGTATGTTAAACTATTTAAACATGTTGTGCTATTAAATCTGTGTTTGTATCTATAGCTTATTTAATAGATGTAGATGAAATTGTTACACTAAAAATTTTATGAATAGGCTTGAATTCAAGATTAGATATTTATAGATTTTGTTTATTTTGATCAGTGTTGTTCTGCTGTACTTGATTGATAGAGAAGTCATTAACATGTCCTGTTAATATTTTCAGATGTTTTTTTGCTGATTATATATAGGATAAAATTTTGAGAAAAATGGGGGTTGCTTATTTAGTCTTTGGAAAAATGTAACGGATGTATTACTTAGTTTTTTATATGTTTTTTTTTTCATTTGAAATTTACTTTTTAGGATGGTAACAGAGGGATTATGTTTAGTAATAAATGGGATTCCAACTAAATTGTGTTCAATTTTTGTTATGTGGCATATTTATTTGTAGGGTTTATGTAAAAGTTTGTTTTGTTCCACCGTTTAAGTTAAGATAAGGAACAGTTATATTTTATCCATAATTGTTAGACTTGTGCCTTGTGCAGTGGCTTGAGGATTACAGCTGAGATTTCCCTTTTATTACTAATTTTTTGTTTCAGATTCATGTTCTTATTAAAGCATGTTAATAATACGTGTGTTTTCTGTGTCATCTTTGTCATCTGGGCTTTCCATTTGTATGTGGTTTCTCAAGTTTCTGTATTGTCGGTACCTGGAGGTTCGGAAAATGTTTCTTCTCTAGATTTTACTTGACTAAATTTTTTTTGATGTTTCGGTCTACTAATTTTGTAGTTTTGAGTTTGTGTGTTTGATTATTGAGAAATATTTCAATGTGGCGACTGAGAATAATTTCTTGATCTGTTCTGGCATTGTTTTTTCTATTTTTGGAGTTATCACAGGATCTTTTATTATAATTTTTTTTGATATGGTCTATTGTTGGAGTAGTTTTGTGGTCTATTGTTTGATTAATTAAGAAGAATTTCTTGAACGGGCATTGGAAAATTGTCTGAAGCGGTACTTTGAATATTAACAGTTTTTATCAAAAATTAAGTATTTACTTCTGTTTGAGTTTGATCTAGAGTAAGTATTGCTGTACTGATTGTTTTGACTATTTGATCTGCTATAACTATTTTGTGAATAATTTTGTGAAGTTCTTTGATCTGGGGGTCCTCCGCGAAAATGATTTTGGTAGGGGATTTTTATCTTTTACTACTATACCAAATTAGGAGTGGTTTTTCTGAGCTATTGTTACTTTGAACTTTTTTTGGTAAACTTTGATCTTTTTTCATATATTGGAAGGTAAAATTTTGCTTGGTTCTTTTTGTTTTTGTGGTCTGTTTAAGTTTTCGTGTTGTTTATGTCTGCATTCAGCCATGCTATATCCATATCTGCGACAATAGTTACACCATTTTTTGCATGATGGTTTGCCTTTGATAAGTTTTTTTCATAACTGTTTAATATTTGAGTAATTTTCTCTGCTAGTTCATTATCAGAGCCTTGGACCTTATTAATACCTGAGGTAGTGGTTTGAATGTTGTTTATATATTGTAATTTTAAATTTCTTGTTTCCTCTTATTTGATTGTGATTTCGGCTTGTTTTTCCTTTTCTATTAATTTTCGAAAACCTATATCGAGTGTTTGGATTGATGATGGATGTGATGCTCTCTTTTTTAATGCATTTTTTGGTAATTGTGGTGTTGTAGTCATCATTCAAATTTCGGTTTTTTCGTGTTTTTATAATCATGTGTATTGAAAGATTAAGCTTTTTGTACTGAGGTTTCAGTACTTACTGTGAGTTGGTTTTTCGTTTGCGAGTTTTGTTGCATAAAACTCTTTGATGTTGTTTGTTTCTTTCATAGTCGAACATTTTTTGAGAATTCTTGTGTGAACCGTTTCCAGTCAAATTTAATTTCTATAAGCGAAATTGAAAACCATTTTTGTGCTGCGCCGTCAAGTGTGGTTCGAATTTTTGCTGTGAGCCCACGTATCCAATTTGGAATAAGTGGTGTTTTTATTGATTCTGGATCTATGTTTAAAATTCATTTTGCGGTAACTGCAATTAGGTAGTCTTCTACTGAATATTCAGCGTTCGCTCCTGAGAACACCATGAGGGGTTTAGTACATGAGACAAATGATCCACCCATAATATTTGGATTTATTGTCATTCGAAATGATTCTGCTGTGTTTGGTATTTGGGTAAAATTTGTAAGTTGATTTTTTGTAAATTCATGTATATGTAAAAAAAATGGTTGCAGAATTTTATTTTGCATTGGATTGGGTTGGTAATTTTGAGTATTGTAAGATTTTGTGATTGCATATAATTATTTGATTGTGTCAATTTTTACGGTTGAGCAAGTTGTTGTTGTGTTTGTCGTGTTCGATCTGAGTTCCTATAGGGTTCAAAGATATCTGGTTGATAAACTATTTCTGGTTCCAACTATTTTTTTGTGGGATATTAGTGTACTGTTGTTAATTTTGGTTGAAGTAATCTTCATCTTCAGAATAATGTGGTTGACTTTTTGTGAATTGCTGGTTGGTTGGATTTTTGTTTTGTTAAAAAAATTGGTAATTTTTGGTGCGGTCTGTTGGAGTTTTCCGTTTTCCAGTGAAGAATACTGATTGAGATACTGACTTTGGTATCTGTTGGGTGTAATTATGTTCTTGAGTTTTATTTCACGTTGTGTAAAGGGGTTTTGCCTTTGGGTTGCTAATGTCATTGCTTGCAACACAATCGTGGTTGTGATTCGCAAAGTTTTTTCTATATACGTGTTTTGTCTGTTAGTTTGTCGTGATTTATTTATTGGTCTAGTTGTTTGATAATCCATATGGGAGCATTTTGGAACAACGGGTGGCCTGACTTGCAAAGTGTGATACGGTTTGAATATCCTGTTGTGTCAGATTGCTAGTTCCATTAAAGGTTACCTGTGTATTTATAAATAATGAATTTAAACTATTCTTACTTGTCCTATCATTAAATATTGTGTTATAATTAAGGGTGGGTTGTAGTGATGACTGGTGTTACTCTTAGGTAATCTCTGTGTATAGACAGTGGCAATTGCTGCACTTGCAATATCGTTAGGGATTTTGAAAAATAATATATGAGACCATTCAGTGTCGCATTCGTAATCTGTTTGGTCTGATCATATTGTTTCATCGTCTGATGTTTGTGGTCGAAAAATTTTCCTTGCTGTTGAGATTAAATCTAATTTATGTTGAGAAAAATCACTTATGAACTATGCTAGGTCTTTTTTTAGTTTTTAGGTCAATATTTACTACCTTTGATATTTCATCAGTGAGTGTTTCACGGATTGAATCTAAAAACCGCGAGAAAAAGTTGATTTCTTGTCTTACTATTCCATGTCGAGAAGTTTGCGGTGGTGATACATATGAAATTTTGCTTGATTCTAGTGTAAAACTACAACTCTAATTGATAGAGAAAACATCACTCGTGAAAATTGAGTTTGCTTTTTATGACTTTTGAAATTGAATTTTCTTGATACATTCAAGGAAACTTTTGAGATATCCAATTCTATATCATCGTTTTGTATTCGGCGTGGTGTTTGATGTGTTTGTGATGGTAAAATTTTGATAGCTAAGATGCCGTAATAAGAGATGATATTACTGATGCCTGGTAGATGGTGGTCGAGTATTTGTTTTTTGTCTTCTGATTTTAAACTCAGGAAACTATTTTTTACATGAGCTATTTCCTTATTCAAACAAATTTGCAATTAAGTTTTGGCAAAGTTGTACTTGTCCTCTAGCGGAATCATTTTGTGGGTGAATGACAAAACGAAGAATAGAATTATCATCAATTTTTTTGCTGTATTGTATCTTTTTTTTGTGCTGTATTATGGTTAATGTGTGACTTTCCTTATGTTTTATTGGTTGATTCCAATTATAGAGTCTTACTGGTTTGTGAAGGTATGAACTTTTTATTCTGCGTTTACCTTTAGTACACTATTGTGTTGTAGATTCTGATTCGGAAAAAAAATTTCGGTTGTTTATTGGCTTATTTTCATTGTCAATTAAATCTCGAAGACTTTGAAGTTCTTGGTGTGTAGTTGTGTCAGATTCCGAAACTGCGTTTCGTGTTTTGGAAATTTTTTCTTTCGAAATTTATTTTTATTTTGTGATTATTGCCTTCTCCCTTGTTTTTTTATACTGATGTATCCTCTTTTTTGCTTATGTGGTTTATTTGTTAGAGTGATGGCTACAAAAATCAGGGGTTAGGTTTTTTTCCCTAATTTGTTAGTTCGTACGATTTTTGTGAGGTTATTTTTAATCTTGGGGCAAAGACTGTCGGGTGTAGACAGGTTGGCGAGAGAGAGAGCATTTCAGTTCGTTAGAATGATTTTGTACTTTCTTGGTGGTTAGGTTTTTTAAAGAAAAATTTATTTAATCTTAGTTGGCGTTGTGATTTGTGATAAAGGTTGGAGAATAGTAAATCAATCCACAACGTTCAGGTATAAATAGTACTCAACTAAATCGTAAAAATTATTTCAGATTTTACTAAGTTTATGCTTGCTTAAGCATGGGTTACAATGATGACGGGCTCAAGTGAAGGATAAGAAACCGAAATTTTTCACTGTTTATCTTAATTAGAATGGTTAGTTGTTCAACAACTTCTATTAAACTTTGGTCGTTGATAAAAATTGGAGAGTGAATCAACGTTTGAGGTCGTTAGACACTTTTTATTAGGGAGTGGGAGAACAAAATTGTTCTGATTATTCAAGGAAAGCCTCGATGATAAATATTTCTAAGAAAAAATTAAAATTTGAAATGAAGTTCAAAATTTAAGATCCAGGGATAGCCTTGATGATCCTGTTTGAAGGAATCTTAGATTATTAAAAAATAAGGGCAGTCCTTGACAATATTTAATTTTAAATTTTAAGATTAGTGAAAGAGTTTTAAGTTAAAAGGGTTGATTTAAAGTTTGGGGATTTAACTAATATTAGTCTTTATATGATTATGTAAAAAAAGAACTTATTATAACTTTTAAACTAAATTTAATTTAATTTAGTAAGTAATTTTTGTACGTTTTTTTTTAAAATAAATTTTAGTATTACAAACGTTTTTTTCTTAGTTACTGCAGATTTGATTAAATGAACGACACTTCTTTTTTTTTATTAGTCGGTATTATGTTATTTATTATGGTTATACATCATTGAGAAGTATCTTGCTTGGGTAAAAATCTTACTGCTCCAATTAAGTTTTATATCTTGTTAGTGAATGAAAGTCTTCTGCATTGAGAATTTTGTAGACAAATAATCATTGTATTCTGCAACGTTTCAAGGTATAGTGGCTTGGTCTGGTGTTTGGTTTTCGATCTGGTGTTTGCCGTACTGTTTGAAGTAATGGATTAGACTTATTGGGACGTAGAGACATGCTTAATAAAATTTCTATAGTATTTAAAATTTTGTGATGTATTTTTGGTCTTATATTTATTGAAAATGTTAAATCTAAAATTGTTGAGGTCTTGTTCGAGACTCTTGGTTGCAGCAGATGATTAAAATGGCGGGGGTGGCTCACTCATAGAATACTTTCAGATAAGGTACACCCTCTGTTCTTTACGCTATCTTATTTTCGGAAGATAGATTCTTGTGCATCTTCTTTGTCTAATACCGATCTTATTCTTACTCTTATATTTCTTAGTCTCAATAAATCTAATGTATGCTACGATTTGCGAGTTAGGTTCAGGAATTATCTTGAAAGAGAACAACTGTCTTCTAAGTTATATTCAATTTGTTTTGTTGCTGAAACTATGAATTTTTAAGAAAAACTTATTTAATCTTAGTTGGGGTTGTGATTTGTGATCAGGGGTTGGAGAATATTAAATCAATCCACAACGTTCAGGTATAAATAGAACTCAAGTTAATCGTTAAATACTATTTTAGATTTTACTAAATTTATGCTTGTCTAAACATGGGTTACTATGAGGAGGGGCTCATGTGAAGTATTAAAAACCGAAATTTTTCACTGTTTATCTTAATTAGAATGGTTAGTTGTTCAACAATTTTTATTAAACTTGGGTCGCTGATAAAAGTTGGAGAGTGAATCAACGTTTGAGGTCGTTAGACACTTTTTATTAGGAGGTGGGAGAACAAAATTCTTCTGATTATTCAAGGAAAGCCTCGATGATAAATATTTCTGAGAATAAATTAAAATTTAGAATCAAGTTCAAAATTTAAGATCCAGGGATAGCCTTGATGATCCTGTTTGAAGGAATCTTAGATTATTAAACAACAAGGGTAGTCCTTGACAATATTTAAGTTTAAGTTTTAAGATTAGTGAAAAATTTTCAAGTTAAAAGGGGTTGATTTAAAGTTTGGGGATTTAACTAATATTAGTCTTTAAACGGTTATGTAAAAATTTAGACTTCGTATATTTTTTAAACTAAATTTAAATTAATTTAGTAAGTAATTTTTGTACTTTTTTATTAAATAAATTTTAGTGTTAGAAACGTTTTTTTTCTTAGTTTCTGCAGATTTAATGAAAAGAACGACACTTTTTTATTTTTATTAGTCGGTATTATGTTATTTTTTTTGGTTATACATCATTGAGAAGTATCTTGCTTAGGTATGAATCTTACTGCTCCAAATAAATTTTATTTCATGTTAGTGAATGAAAGTCTACTGCATTGAGAATTTTTCAGAGAAATAATCATTACATTCTGCATCGTTTCAATGTATAGTGGCTTGGTCTATTGTTTGGTTTTTGATCTGGTGTTTGCCGTACTGTTTGAAGTAATGGATTAGACTTATTGGGATGTAGAGACATACTTATTAAATTTTCTATAGTATTTAAAATTTTGTGATGTATTTTTGATCTTATATTTATTGAAATTGTTAAATCTAAATTTGTTGAGGTCTTGTTCGAGGCTCGTGGTTGCAGCAGATGATTAAAATGCAATTTGTTTTGTTGCTGAAACTATGAATGATTGGTTAGTTAGAAATATATTTTATAGAGATGTTTTTGTCAATATTATAATTGAATATAAATACTAGTTTTAAACTGGTTCCAATATACCGACATCAACGGCGAACAGAAATCCGAAACTCAGTAAGCTTGCTGCTCTCAAACATCAACTGGAACAACACCGACATTGCCTATCGTAATTTAGTTTAACTAATCGCAAAATTCGACCGGCTGTCACGTAGCACTACTTGACAAGTTAGAAATCAGAACATGTCAGCCGCCGAAATTGAATAACCAATTCGAATCATAAATTGAACCAAGGAACTTTTTAGCGAAACTAAGACAGTATGAGCAAATGTTCAAAAGGCCAAAATCTCTTATTTACAACATTGATGTGCGTATAACATCTGTTTACAACATGTTTTCAACATCTGAGCACAAAAAATCCTTTGTATTTTTTTAATGGAATCATTATCGATGGCACTTCTTTCGTGGTACATTTCTGTGCTCAGGTTTTCGCCAAAAAATCTGCAAATTAAAATATCGAAGTTTTTAAGCTGGTCAAATCATGTCAACCAAAATGTAGGGCGGCCTTTACAACTCTGGAAGTAGAAATTTGGTCGAACCACACATGCTCGATCCATAACTCCATGACATTAAATGGTGAAAGTACAAAAAAAATAGAATTGTTCGCGAGAAAAATTAATCTGTAGTAGTCACAAAATAAAGGAAGCAACCAGTTACACCAAATGTTACTGCACAATATGAGATGCCCAACACCTTGTCTATGAAAGCAGCTTGATGTCTAACTTTCCATAAATATGAGTTTCCTTTTCCCTGTGGAACCAGTTCAGCCGTGGATTCTGTACCTTCAAATAGCTCTTCGGAAGAAACGGATTCCTTTGATTCTGATTGGTCGTTTGGACCTTCATCTGTGCCAACCTTCTGATTCACTACTGACTTTGATCTTTTCACACCTTTTAGCAAATTCACGATCTGAAAATGATGTTCACTCACTTTTCTGTTCCGTTTTTTCACGTGGAAGTTGACCATGATAGTTGACAATAAAAGCGAAAGTCCACATAGCAGAATGCTGAAGAAGAAGTAGTGACATACTATGGGCATTGTACGTGAGGTTTCGGGGAGGTAATCCATTACCACGATTAAATTGACACATACAGCCAGCAAAATAGTCACTCCATACCTGCAGAAAGTAATCAAAATCAAAAACACAACTTAACTACCTAATTCGACTCCACGACAATTTTTATCCACAATTTTTCTTGGAATCCAATTAGGAGCCGATTAGATGAAAACATTTATCCACCCACCAGCGGATTTAGGGAGGAGGCGGATTCGACCCCCTGCCGACTCAAAGGGTACCCCTTTGTACTATTTTGAGATCTCCATTTTTGGCTGACTGACCCTAAAATTTTTTTAAAGGGCGCCTTTGTACAATTTTTTGGTCAAAATTTTTCAAAAAGTGCTTCGAAACGCCTTTCTTGGTTTGTTTTTTTTTCAAAAATTTTGCTGGGGCGCAAAAAATTTGTTCAAAGTGGGTTCTTTATTTCCGAGCTACACCAAAAACTCTTTTACGGAAAGTTTTGATGGAAAAAATAGCTATTGTCGCTACTGATTACTCATTTTTAAGGCATCAAATTTTTTGGTGTAGCTCGACCAATTAGTTTGAAAAAAAATGTATATAAACTTTCAGTCCGCTGAATCTACCACAAAATTTTGGTACCATTAACCTCTTAATTACTCAAATAAACTAGAAAGTTTTAGGAAAGTTATTTTGAAGATTTTGGAATATTCAAAAAAGTTTATAATGAGGTTCGGAAGCGTATTTGCGTAACACTTCGTGTATATCAGCTTCAGCGGTCTTTGTCACAACACAAATGGCAATACGCTACAAAATTCTCTGTGTTGATGAAAATAAATGAAAGCTTAGGCTTGGCATGGTTTTCATTTTAGCTGCAGACTTCCAAAATGGCATTTTAAAGAATTTTTATGAAAACTCATTTTTGCAGTCGAAAACTCAGAAAAACAGCATTTTCCTGTAAACTGTCTTTGGCTTAAAATTATCTCCAAATTTGGTCATTCTAGGGTTTCATCGGTTATCCCGCGCTCGTTTTTCAAGTTAAATGTTTAATTTTTAAGGGAAGTTTTATTATTTCATTAGTGGTATGGAAAATCCCACTGTGTTCAATTTTTAAAAAATATATATTTTGCCTGCAATTGTTTTTAGTTAAATTATGGGGGGTGGAACTATTGCTTTAATTTTTCTTAGCTTTTTTACTGGCGTCAAGATACTAAATTAGCTAGAAACAGCGATTAGTCTTTTTCAGAAAATGATGATTTTCAACTGATAATTTTTAGACTGAATTTTTTATTCAGGAAAAACAAACACACAAACAAGTCCCCCTTCACTCTTGCAAATTGCGGAATTCGTTAGAAGGTTCAACTAAAAACAGATAGCTAGTACTATGGAGACTTCACGGGAAAAGGGGATACACTACATGTCTGCATCCTTAAATGTCTTTTTTCGATATCATACCCACCCTAGTCTCTCCCCCAACTCGCAAGGTAGGAAGAAAGTGAGGGTGCTGAGTTTGAGGAGTATGGTGTTGGGGAGGATGATGTTGCGGACGTAGAAGGAGTTCAGTCTCCGCAGGGACACTGTGATGTTGAGATAGGTGTATTGTCCAGATGGGAACACATCAGAGATACGGGTGCACGAGGTATCTGGAATGTAATTTAAATTACAAATACAAAATGAAACATGGATAGCCGGTTACTGTGCAAGTAGCACAGAATGTTCCGAACATAGTCTTAAGAAACACAACAAAAAAAATTTTCAAGTTAGTGTAGTTTTTTCGGCGTGCCGTGATAAAAGGATCTGAAAGAAAAACCACAGCTTAGGCTTATTTGACAGTCATGTTAAATTAAGCAAATTGGAAAACAATTTTCGTAGAAACCTGACTAAAAAAAACAAAACAAAATTTTTGTATTTTTTTGCAGTTTTTGAATATTTCAGTTTTTGAAGTTCTGAATTCCAATAAACCTCTAAAGTTCTTAAAAAACTAACTTTTTGCTAAAAGAAATTTGTTTAAAATTATTTAAAGAAATTTGAATCACGACTGCAAGGGCTTTAATATGATATACCACTCACCTCTCTCCGATGATTATTCGTGGTATCTGATTTTGCGTGGAGAACAAAAAACAATAAAAAAAAGAAAAAACTAAAACACACCCAAATACAAAGCTCCTCCCCACTTTCCCCGAGTTTAAGAGTGAGAGTGAGTTAGGACCGAAGTGTATAACTCATAGAGTAATTTCGGATAGGGTACACCGTCTGCTCGTCACGCTATCTTATTTTCGGCCGGATAGATTCGTGCAACTTCTTAGTCTAATACCGATCCTAATCTTACTCTTATACTATCTAGTCTCAGGTTGTTTAACTAGTCTCTGCTAGGCTCAATAGATCTAGGGTATACTGGTTTATTGCGGCTGCTGAAGTCTTCTTGGAGAGTCAACTAATTTCTAAGTTAAATTCAAAACTCTCTGGTGCTGAAATTACTAGTAATTTCAGCACTTACAAATAAGTGGATTGTTAGTCAGATGGATCATGATTGGTTAATATTAAATACTTTACATTGGTAAAATATCTAAATTATCCAATCATAAAATATAGTTTAGATCAGGTTCCACCCATCCGGGTTTTACAGAGTTTTTTAGAATAGTCTTTCTGTAATTCAAAGGATGGATGATGGACGTTGGTATTTGGCGAACATCATATTTCTTCTGGGTTCTCTTGTTAGAGAAGTTCCAGGTTCAATCGTTGTGTCTTCTCATGACAACGACTGGGTTTTCGCAACAAACTCAAATCTGATTTCAGAATGGTTGGCTATGTCAGGTTTTTCTGTTTCATTGATGAGAACTTCTTTGTGTTTGATCTTGTCTGGGAATGGCGTGGAGATTGTGCGTGGAGGGGATGCCTGGTTACTCGGATCTGTACGTATACTTGAACATCGAGGTGGTCATTGGTCTAGTTCAATGAAGTCCTTTTCTGTGAAGTCAAGTCGTACTCTAAATCCTTTGAGTTGTGTTTGTGAGCGGCATATCGATTGTGGTTGGCCATTCTTTTTCGAGTGTAGTGGGGTCGTTTTGTCTTTGGATGTTCGTCCTTGGTGTTGTATGCTGATCTATATATTGCATAATATAATTTACATTTTATAAAACTTTTATTAGTTTAATGTTTTTTAATTATGATTTTGGTTAGTTGTTTTTACAAAAGCTTTTTGTTTTCGTTCAGTTATTTTGAAGAGTTAATCACCCTTGAGTAGCTCTTATTAAAAATAGGAGTGTGGTCACAAAGCGTGGATGTAGCACGGTGGGTTAGGCCGGCTATAGAGCATGCTCAGGACGTCCTCTTCTGGTGGGTTAGGCCAGGAGTGGGAATATGATTGCATGCGGTTTTTGTGAGAGGTCCTGTTATGTGACAACGTTTTATGTTGGGTTTGTTGTGGTTTTTCTTATGTTTTGTTGGTTGTGTCCTTTTTTCAAAAATCAAATTGTTTGTGGCATGGGTTTGTCTTTCGACTTTTTTGTGTTTTATTATCTCTTTCTTAGACTTTATAATAGTCTTCAAAAGAATAAATTATCCAGTTTTAAACTGGGTTAATCCGGTTTGGGTACCGTTGGTTTCCTTTTCTTAGTCATGCTGTTATTCTATGATTTGTGGTGTTTAGTAAGCTGCGTTGGTTAGTGTTGTTTAGTATATAATTCCTTTCCAACCGGGTTAAAGGAAAGTTTGAAACGTGTTATCTTATGTTAGAGTTGTTGAGTGTGAAAGCTTGAAACTGAAATTCATTATTTTAAACAATTCTTCGTGGGCGAGCTGTGCGAGTGTGGATAGGATTTTTGTGCGAATGAATGGAAATATCAAAAGTTTAGTACTCTATTTTCGTTTTATCAATTTATTACATAGAAATTCAAATTTTACTGCTATTTGTTGGGAAAAATTAAGTTACAAATTTTCATTATAATTAGATTTACTGCTTGTGGGGGGAAAAAAATTTATAAATTAAATTACTGCATTGGTATTATATTTATATAATTGTTGGTGCAAAAAATTAATAGAGTTTTAAACAGTTTTGAAGAAGTTTTCTATTTTTTATTTTTCGTTTGTGAATTTTTCAGATGATCATTGGATGAAGGCTAAAATTCTAAAGAAGACTTGGATAAAGAATGGTTAGTTTCTAATTTTTATTTTAATTAGTTAATAATATGTATAATTCATACTTACCTGTTAGTCGTCGGGGAAGAAACCGTGGGGGAAGATGTCGTGGATGAGATCTGAAGTTGTTAGTAATTTAGCTAAGATGCGGATGATATTTTTAGTTTGAAGCAGTGGCCAAAGCAATTGAAGTGCTTTAATGGTGGTTAGTTCTTCAGTGCCAACTGCGAACTCATAAGGTGTGTTTTGGATTAGATTATATAATTTGTGATTGAATTTAGTGTTGTGGATGAATTCTAAAATGGGGATTTCTATAGGTTGAACAAATTCGTGTGGGAGAAGGAAGGGTCGGGATTCTTCTGCGTTGAAGGTCTTGGTGATGGGACAAAAAATATACATTTGGGTTATGGGATCATAATTTCGAAGAATACCATGAAGGTTAGTATCTTTAATGCAATATGTGAAGTTAAGAAAGAATGGTGAGGTGTATTTGGAATTGATGAATTGGAAACGGTGGTGTGGTTGTCTGGAGGGAGTGTGTAGGTCGAAGTGATTTTGGATAAAACGATAATATGTATATGTGTGAGTTTGTTTAGTGCGCAACATAATATCGTGTGAGCAGTGCAAATCTCTTTCATGTGGTGCAAGGAAATGAAAGGTTAGTGAAAATATTTGGAAGCGTTCTTTAAAACTTTCGTAGGCTTGCGTGTCTGTTAGTGCTTCTGAGATGATGTGGTCAAATTTGCGATCAAAGATATTGAGTGTAAATACATATGGTGTTTTAATGAAAAATTTTTCTGTGATTTGTGGGTTAGCGAAGCGGTCATCGTCTAAGAATTGATCTTGGTTAGTTCTGATGATGCTATGATCGTAATATTCTAGCGTATATTCGTTAGCTCGGGGTGCAGTGTGTGTTTTTAGTGATTTTTTATATCCGATGTAAGTAAATTGTCTAGGTGTTAGTGGTGTAGTGAGTCGATATAGCATGTCCTTATTTCGTTCTATATCGATGTGAGTGTTAGATAAAGGTAAGCAAAGGGGATTAGTAAAATGATAATATGAGGTCCAAGGAAGGGTAGGCATTAAAACGTGTTCGTCTACAAAGCTACGTGTTTCGTTAGTGTCGTGAGGGGTGTTTAAGGTGTATTGTGGAAATGAGGGTAAGGTGATAGCTAAAAATTCTTTTGTGTTAGTGTGATTTGGATGATTTATATATTCACGGGCTGTTCCTGGTTTTGCTGGGAAAGGATGGTTGGGGAACTTTCTTTTAAAAGTGCGGTAAGCTCTATTAGTGCTGAGTGAAGATTCAGTAGATGTGGATGATGGTGCTAATGATTCGGTATAAATTGAAGAGGGTGTAGGGGTAGGAGGGTTGGATGAATCTATTGTGGATGAAATTTGGTTTATGGTGGGGGTGTCAAGGTGGTAGGGTTGTTGTTGTAAGGTAATAAAATTATCTAGTTCTGGGGAGATTTGGGGGGTATCTGGAGAATTGGATGATCGGTCTGAATGAAGGGAAGAATAGGTTGGAGTGACTTGGGAAGCATAAGAGGGTGTAGAATTGGTGGGGACAGGGTTATTTGGTAGTATTGGTTGAAAAGGGGGTTGGGAAAAAATTGAGGGGTTGGTGTGAAAATTAATGGATGGAGATGGTTCAGAGTCGGCAAATTCATCGGGGGTTTCAATATTCGGGTTATTGAGTTGTGAGGTGGAGTATAAAACTGAGATGTGTGAATTAGTATCGGAATTCATGCCTGATGTTACATTACTGGTTGGGAAATCGGGTGGTGGGAAAGCAAAAAGTGGTATTATTGTAGTTGGAGTAGTGAGGTTGGTTGGATGGGAATTTGAACGGTGTAGGGATCCAAGTTGTCGGCTCATCGTGGGCTAAAAAAATTATTATTTTGAGACTGAAAAGCGGTGGTATGGGGTTGTTCTATAATTTGTTCATAAGTATTTTCATCTTGTGAGTGGTGTGTCATTATATGTTGGATGGGACTTTGTGATATGGTTGGTCTAAAATTTGGATTATGTGTTATTGCTAAATTTCGAAAATTACGTGGGACTAGGGATAATGGATGGTTATGTGGTAGGGGTGGTAACTGTGGTGCTGTTGGCGTTGTGTCTACATTGTTATGTTCTTCATCGTATGTGTTCTGTCTTGTTGCTATTTTTGTGTTGTATTCTTTTATTTGTGCGTCTAAAAGAATTTTGATTATTGTTGTAGAAAAAATTGCAAAAAATCCTGCAAATAGTATGCGTGCTACACTTGCTTGTCTGTTTACTTGTGTGTGTATAGCACATGTGTTGTAGATTCCTTTTAAAAGTGAAAAAAGAAATCCTATAAAGTTAAACATTGCGTATAAAACAGTTAATTTTTCTAAGATGTAATAGGGCCATCCTAGAAAATCAAGAATTTCATTTTTGAGTGTAACAAAGCTAAAAATATTAATAGGTGATATACCTTGGGGACGGTATTTTTCACCGTTTAGATATATATAATCTTTGATGTCTTTAAAATATCCGCTATAGTCTTGCGTATAGATGTCTGCAAATCCTGCGGTTTCGGCAAGTTTGCGTAAGTTTTGGTCAATTGATTGTCTTTGTATTGTGTCCATTTGTGTTAATAATTCTTGGAATTGTTGTGTTCTAATGTGATGTTGAATATCTGATTTTGAGTATATTCCTATTGATTGTAAGTCTATATTTGGGTTTCGAGCGATAGCGCGAATGCTTTCTGGTGAAAATTTTTTGAGTGATTGCATTAATGTGGGATATGGGGTGAGAAGGTAATATTTATCTTCATCAGGGTTTAGTTGTACTACATTGTGGCTATTTTTTGATCCACATGGGACTGCGGTATCCCAGAAATAGGTTCTTCTTGAAAGTGTGTCAACGAAATGTACTTTATTCTTATAAAAGATAGGGATTCTTTTATAGCATCGTTTGTCTTCAAAAACGTATAGTGGTGATACTTTTTTGGTACAAGTATAAAACCATAAAATGTTTCCTTCGTAGTCTAAAAAATTTGATCTATTTCCTGAGAGTAAATATCCTGCGTAGGGTATTTTTAATACTGCTAGTGCAAGTGATTGTAATATTTGTTTTCTTTCTAATTCGCATAGTTGGTGTAGTGTTTCTAATTCGGAGAGTGACATTTCTTGAAAAATTCGGCTAATCGTGTAGTCTAGTTTCATATCTAAGTGAATATCATAGTGTATATTACCGAAATATGTACTATTCATTAGTGATAATTCTTGTAAACGTGTGCTTCTAGTGTCATGGGGCTTTAGATGTCCACCGGGTTGACCTTTACTTTTTTGAAAATTAACTGGTATATATGATGTTCCTTCGTTTGGAGGATGACCTGTGGCATATGGGTCGATTTTTATTTTTCCAGTGGTCATGTCGAATCCTTTTTCGTATTCAACTAATATTTCAGAGTATTGTGTTTTGTGAAGTGGGTTTCTGTATTTACATGCAAGTTCTGTTTCTTGATATATTTGAAAACGTGTCAATTTATTTTCTATATTGTGTATGTTTCTAAAATTAGAACTTGGTTTTCGTGATGGGTTTGCTTGTTCATATGGAATGGATTGTATAAAATATTTTTCGTGAAATTTTATCATACGAGCGTGTATTTTTGCTACTTGAAATGTTGTACATGTGTCTTCGGGGAACCAAACAATTGTTGCTTGTGTTCGTGTTGTAGGGTCACAATAGCCTTGATCGTTTTTACAAGGTAATCTAATTCCTTGATAGATCATTGTGTTGTCTGATAAATCGCGTGTGAGTTGTATTTTTTCGAGTTGTATTTTCCAATCGAAAAACATTATTTCTTGGTATCCTTTATTTTTTGTGTCTGCTTTGCAGTTTGATGGGTCATTTATACCAATGTGTGGTATCCAGTGTTTATCGTGCATGTCATAGGTTAATCGTCCGCGTGCGCCGTTATATGGTTACTTTTCATCTAATTTTATATGTCCTTGATGTCTCTCAAGTTCTGCTTGATGTACAGAATCTGAAAAAACTTGGAAATATACTAACTTTCTATCTGTGTTTTTATTTTTTGTGATATTTAGTCGGAGTAACTCGTTTTTACAATCTTCGGGATTTAGATGTAAAAGTCGTTCGATATTACTCTGGTAGAATGATTCATGGTCAAGTCGGTTTTTATTTCCGTTTGAGACTTGTGAACAATGTACTTTCTTTTCCAAAAATGTTGCTGTGAATTTATATCCGATAACTGTTGTTGCTCGGGCTTTTGAGTAAAGTGTTGCGATTACATTTGTAGTTTCTATGGCTTGTGGTTCTGTTTCGCATTGTGATACTTGATTTATTGCACATTTGTGTAGTGTTTTTTGTTCGTTTTCTTCACAATCGTAATGTGTTACTAGTAAATCTTGTGGTCCTGTGCGGGGGGAAGGGTTTATGTTTTGATTTGAGATTACTAGAAAAAGGAGTTGGAGAAAAATTAATAAGTTTAGAATATACATGTGTATGATAATCCTGAATATGGGTCAAAAAATGTGATGTAACCAATTGTCTTTTTGGTGTATCTGTCGTATTTATATATTACTTCAGTTGTTATAAATGGTAGTGGTAGTGATTGAGCTGTTATATTTGGTGGGTTTAATGGATAGGGATGTTGATTAATGTTGTTTAATTTAACTGTGATTTCAAACTTTAATTGTAAACTATTTTGTTGGAGTATTTGTATATTGTGTTCACGAATGTCGTCGTGGATGTCTTGTCGATATTGTAGTCTATTGGGTGCCCAGTTGTGGAGTCGGTTACTTTCTGGGTGTTGTCCAAATAATGGTGGAGGTGCTGTGAATGTATTCCAATCTAGTCTCAAAGGAATAGTTGTTGATGATTGTTCTCGATATCTTGCGTCGAGATTATTTGGAAAATTTAAGTTAAAAGGTGTCGGTGAAATTTGGCTAGTTGATGGTAGTGATAATGTTTCCGGTAGTGATGAGGATGTTGTATCTGAAGAAATATCTATTGGGTCATTGGTTATATTTGGTTCACCTTGTGTGAATGAATGTGTTGTCCAATATGGTAGTCGTGATGTTTGGTTTGGGGGATTGAAGGGATTTTCACGTATTTGTTCAGATGTTGGTGTTGAACCTAAGTAATCTGAAGGTAGGCTTGAGGTGCTACGTTGTGAAAGAAGTGTAGGGGTTTCTGGTGAGATACCAGTGGGGTTTTCTGGAGTGTTTTGTGATGGGGATTGAGGTATTTCAAAATGAACTCGGGGAGTTTGAAAATTTCTATTTCTTCGAGGATGTATAATTTGTCTATTTATTTCGATTGTGTTTTGGTTTTGACTAGGATGTCGTATTCTACTTAGTTCTGGTGGTAGTGTTGGGTATAGATTGTATGTTGGTTCACTTAAAGGTGCTTGCCGTTGAACGGGTTCTAGTGGTTCAGATAAGCGTGCGTGTCGTTCTTCAAAAGTATATGGGTTATCTTGAAAGGAAATTCGTGTAGATGTATGAGGGTTTTGGGTAGTTGAAGGTGTTGTTGGGTTATCTTGGGATGATGTCGGTGAAGACTGACTTTGTGACTGTTGGGTAGCAATTTTTGATAGCTTTTTGGTCTATTCTTTTAGTGAAAAAGTTTATGTTTATTATAGTATTCTTCTAAAAAAAGAATTAGGAGAATTGTTGCTAGGGCGAATGTGATGATTGCTTTTTTTATACATTTGCATATTGTCAAGATGAAGGATGATAGAAATGTTATAAAAATTACAAATAGTAAAAAAATATCGGTTCTACTAAAAATGGTTCGTATCATTTAGATAAGTTTTGTGAATCGTACCTGTGGATATAGTCAATAGCTTTTGAAAGTTGGAGGTATAGTTCAAATAGGGAATAGAAAATTTAAAAAATATTGCAAAAAATGATTAAGATTATTACAAAAGATTCAAAGATATCAAAAAGAAATATTATAAAAGTTTTAAGTATCGTAAAAAATTGTTTGAGGTTTGTGATAATTATAGTGACTGATTGAGAGAAGAGCATTTACGAAATGACTTCTTGATCGAATATTTTTTGTTGTTTGGGGCAATTTTCAAGTGTGGTCGGATTATTTATTGGTTTTTTGACAAGTGGGTTGAGTTTTGTGAAAAATTGTTGGGGGCAATTTTTATGGTGATCGGGAGGTCTTCTTTGTCTTTATTTTCATTTGTCAAATGATCTGGGGTATTTTTGAGATTTTTATACTTTAGGCTAATTAAAATGGTCGTTCTTTTACTTTAGGCTAATTTAACATATTTGTTTGGGGGGTATTTGAGGTCTGAGTTGGGGAAATATTGTTGATCTTTGGTTTATTAGACAAGGGAGGGTTATGATATTATGGTGATATTTATTTTAGTTGTCAAGTTGGAGTGGTTTGCTTATTTTTGACCTGGAGGTCGTAAAGTTATAGTTATAGATATGCCTGGAGTTTTATATGGTTCGTCTAATTGATTTGAGTTTAAGTTAGAGAAGGTGACGGATTGGATGAATCCTATTGGTTTAAATTTGAACTAGATTCATTGCGTGTTTGTCAGCATGTTATTTTGAAAAATGAAAATTCAAAATGTTTCAAAGGTCTAAGACTGTGAAATACAAAATTAAGGTTGTTTTTGAAATTCGACTTTCTTTAATATTTTAGATTGTGGGATGAATAATTTATAATTTTTACGTGGTTGATTTCTAAGTCGTGAAGACTCTCTATGTTCTGATTTGTCGATTTGTTCTTGGGGTATTATTTGTTCTGTCATTTTTCTATTTTTTCTTTCTTTTTGAGATGTATTTTGATCTAGATTTTTTGTATTGTTTTTTGTGGTGGTTGATTTTGTATTTTGGTTTTTGAGGTGAAAATCTTTTTGTTCCTTTGTTGTATTTTCCGTATGTGGGTCATTTTGAATAACTTTTAAACCTGTAAAAGAATATAATTGAGTTAGTTCGCGGAGTGCGTATTCTTTTGGATAATAAGGTAATAGGTTATTTCGATGTTGAACGATTTCTTTTTTGTCTGAGTCGGTGATTTTGTATGTGACATCAGTGGGTTTTGCATTTATTTGGTATGGTCCTTTACGAAGGGGTTGTAATTTTTTAGAAATTCCTTTTTGAGTGTTAAAATTGGGTATTAAAACAAATGTTCCAATTTTTAAATCGGAGGCTGGTGTAAAGCGTGAATTTATTTGTTCATTAATGTTTTGCCTTTGTAACAACTTTTTTGTTACTTTTTGGTAAATTTCATTGTGTTTTTTATCTCTGTTTAAAATCCATTCGGTGTGTGTACCGGAGGCTAATTTAAGAATTTGTGGGTGATGAAAATGATCTTCATCGTGTGTATGTAAAGGTAGGTTATAACAAATTGAGTCTTTATTTGGTTGACAATAACCTTGTGCGCTTTTATGAGAATTTGCTGTAAACATTATTGGTTTGCGTGGCTTTTGGTTAAAAACCATTTCATATGGTGACATTCCTAGAGTTGTCGTGATTTGTGAATTATATGCTAAGGGAAATAGTTTTACATCTGCTGACCATTCAGTATATCTTGTATCATTTCCATTGATGATACATCTAAGATATTCTTGTAGTGAACGGTTCATACCTTCGACTAAGCCGTTTGTCCAAGGTGCATGAGATGTACGTGGTTTGTGTTTGATGTTATATAAATGACATAGTGTGATGATTTCATTATTTATGAATTCTGTACCGTTGTCAGTAACTAAAATTTCTGGTAGTCCAAATTTGGCTATCCAGTGTTCATAAAGCGTTGTGTAAGCGTAATAAGCGTTACAATGTGGTACTGGGTTAAGTGCTACATAATGTGTAAATGCGTCAACAATTACCATAATGTAGGAGTTTTCTTCTGATGAGGGTGAAATTGGTCCTTTAGTATCAAATGAGATACGGTGGTTAAAGTACAAACTTTGTCCTTTAAAATCTTGTTTTTGTGCTATTTGTTTTTGATTTGGGTAAGGTTTACTTAGTTGGCATACTATACAGTCATTGCATAGTACTTTTATCCAAATTGGTGCATTTGGGAAATAAAAGTTTTGTATAAAATTTGAATATGTTTTCTCTGATCCAGAGTGTCCTTTAATATTTTGTGTATGTGAAATATTAAAAGCTATGAGAATCATACTTAAAGGGAGACAGGGAACTGTAGATTCAATTAATTTGTATTCTAGAAGGTCTGTGTTTTCGTTAATTGTTGTATTATTGAATTTTCGAAAATATCGGAGGAGTGTTTTATTTCCTAAAATAGTTGTATCTGCCTTGACGGGTTTAGTTTTATATTTGTGCCATGATTTTAGTTGTCTAATTACTGGGTCAAGATTTTGGTATTGTTTCAATGTTGAAATTGTAATTGCTTCTGTTGGGGGGAGAAAAATGTTTTCTATTTCTAATTTAGATAAGGGTATTGTATCAAGTGGGTCATGGAGGTCAAAAACGTGATTTATTGTGTATTTTGAATCGTTTGTTTGTGGTCCTGATAAATTTATTTTATCAGTTAGGTTTTCTTTTTCAATTAGTGGAAAAAGGTCTTTTTTATGCGAGTGTTGTTTTACTCTTTTTTGTTGGGTGTTATTTTTTATCCATTGTGAGTATGGAATTGGTTTAAAAGTTGATGTTCCAAGTAGATCAACTTCGTAGTGGTTTTTTTGACAATCTAAATAAAGTGGAAAGTGTTGTAGATTATTTATCTGTGATTGTTCAACGTCAGTTTTTACTGCATATTTGCATTCTAGTCGGGGTGATGTTTCGTTTTTTGCAAGGTAGAATTTTATATTTTTGGGTATTTCTACTGTAGTTTTACGTGTAAGTAATTCAGGTGGCGTATTTCGACTTAATGTGTCTGGTAATGCAAGATTCTTTCCTGCTGTCCAAACTATATGTAAGTTTGGAAATTTCATTAGAATTAATTGAAATCTGTAAACTCGGTGATTTGAGTTGGATTTTTGTGTAAAGAGAAAAATGATTGGTTTGTGATCTGTGAATAGAACTGTTGGATGTTTTGATCCAAGTATCAGAAATTCATATTCTGTAAGTGTATAGATTATGGCTGTACATTCTCTCATTAGGGTTGAGAGTCTTAGCTCTGCTTGAGTGAATAATCGAGAATTTGCTGATATAAGGTTCATTTTGTTTGTACCGTTATGTGATTGTAATAACGCTGCGCCGATGCCAAAGTTCGAAGCATCGCACATTGCATAAAATGGTTGATTTGAATCTGGAATTGTGTTTGAAATTTGTTCAGTTAAGAGTTTCTTTATTTCTTCAAATCGTGCTTGATGTTCTGTATTCCATTCAAAATTATTTTGTTGTCTAAGTATATTATAGAATGGTCTTAGATATAATTGCATTTTATAAACATATTTGCTTAAAAAGTTTAACATTCCAAGGAATTCTTGGATTTTCTTTTTATTTGTCGGTGGTTGGAGTTTCTGAATAGCGTCGATGCGTGATTTTAATGGAGTGATTGTTTTTCTTTCTATGTTATGTCCTAAGAATTTAACTCTTGTCAAAAAGAAGTGTGATTTATCAGGGGCGGCCTTCAGATTTTCGTTCTGAAGTATTTGGTGATATTGTTCTAAAACATTGAACATTTCTTCTTTAGTCTGTGATTGCATAAAAACATCGTCTAAATAGGTGATTGCGTTTTTCTTGAGTATTAGTGGTCTAAAAATTTTGCTCATAAAAGCTGAAAATGCTGCTGGTCCTATGGATATTCCATAGAATAGGCGGTTGAATTCATATTGCTGATTTCCAATAACAAATTGTGTTAAGCGTCGCGATTGTTCATCTAGTGGCATTTGATTATATGCACTATTCATGTCTGCGGTTGTAAAGTATTTTCCGTTTATTTTTGTTAAAATAACTTGTATTGGTTCAATAGGCCAATTACACTTTGTTTCATCTATGAGTGAGTTGAGGTATCTAGCGTCGAGAACGATTTTTAATGATTCTCCTTTGGCTAGAATGATAACAGGGTTGATAAATGTGTTGCCTTTTGGTTGTTATTCTTTATTTACTGGTGATATAATGTTGTATTGTTCTAAAATGTCGAGTAATCTGTTCACTTTATCGTGTAAGTGAATTGGTACTTTACTTGCTCTTTGTTTTTTGAAAACTGCGTCTGGTTTTAATGGGAGATGTAGTGATGAGCTGATTTTGCCAACATCAAATTTGGATGTTGCATAGACTGATGAATATTGAATTAGCTGTTTGGCTAATTTTTCAAATTCGTCTTGTGTTATTTGTGAATGTTGGAAATTAAACATTGTTAAAAATTTCTGTTGATTCTCTGTGTAGTTATTTATGTTGAATGTCGGTTTGAAATATGGGGTTTTTGTGAAATAATCCGTATTTCTTTTTTCGTTACTTATTATATTATTTATGGATAATTCTTCATTAAGAATTGTGGATTGACAAATATCTAATAATTGGAGTATATTATTTACGCGATATGCTTTTTCGTGTATTGGTGATATTGTAGCGTTGGTTTCGCAATAGCCTAAAAGTCCTAAAGGTAATGTTACTTGGTAAGGTGTATTGTTGTATACATGTAGAGATATAATATCTGAATTCGAGTTTTTCAAATATTTTATGGATGAGATTGTGATTTTGAAAAACTTATGGATAGGTTTGAATTCAAAGTCTGACATATAGAGTTGTTGTTTATTTTGTTTTTTATCATATTGGTGAACTTGTTTTATTGAAAAATTATATATGTTTCCTGATAGTGGTTTCAGGTGTTTTCTTTGTTGGTTATATAATGGATAAAATTTTGAAAAGAATGGTGGTTGTTTGTTTAATCTTTGAAAAAATGTTAGGGATGTGTCTTTTGTTTTTGTGTATTTATCTTTGATTAATATTTTAATATTCAAAATGTTGATTGTTGGTATATATTTAGAAATAAATGGTATTCCAATGATATTGTGTTTAATATCAGTGATATGAATTATTTGTTTAAATGGTTTATTTAAAATTTTATTTTGCTCTATTGTTCTTGTGCGGAGAAGAAATAATTGAATTTTTCCATAATTTACCAATGTTGATCCTTGTGCTGTTGCTAGTTTACTGGAGGTTTCAAGAGGTGTTAGTTTTGGGTGTAATGTTTTTATCTCATTCCATGTGGGAATGTTTATTATGTTTGATTCTGCTCCTGAATCAATTAAAAAATCAATTTCAAGATCTGGTGGTTGAAATTCTTTGTTTCTTGGACTTTCTAAGAGAAATGGTATTGTTCAAATTTTTTCTTTGGGTTGTTCTTTTTGTATATTTTGATAGATGTGATTTGTATTCAAGCATTTTGTTTTGTCATTCTCATTGGGTTGATTTGTAGTGTTAATTCCATTAGTTTTTTGCGTCGTCGGTGTGGAATGGATGGGTTCAATATAATAATTGTGAAGGAGTTCTGATTGATTTTCATATATGTGTGATGAAAATGGTTGTTCATATATAATAGGTTCATAGTCATTTTCGACTGCTATCATATTGATGGAGATAGTGTTTTCTGTTTCACTTTCTGAGTCTGATGATCCACAGTTTATTTGATTGAGTTGTAACGTATCATTTACTGTGTAATCAATACCTGGAGGGTCTGATGTTGTTTCTGGATTTGATTGTACTTGATTTATATTTCTTTGATGTTTAGGTGTACTACTTCTATGGCGATTATTAGAATTATTATAATGATTATTATTCCTGTGTGGTGATTGGGAATAATTTCTATAACGATTATTATAGCTTGAATGTCGATTTTGTGAATTATTTCGTGATCTGTTTTGATAATTATTGTTTGGTCTGTTATAGTTTGATCTATTATATGAGTTATTCCTTGATCGATTGTTCGGGTAATTCTGGTTTCGGTTGTTTGAATAACTTCTATTCCGATTATTGGAGTAGTTTCTATTTCTATTGTATGATGAGTTTCGTGATTGATTGTTTGGATAGTAATTATTTCTTGATTGGGAATTAGATCTAGAAACAAATTGTGTTGTATTTGAATTTGATCTGGAGTAGTTATTTCGACTATTTGGTCTATTGTAATGATTTTGTGATGAATTTTGTGTATTTCTTCGTTCTGGTGATCTTCCTCTATAACTTGAGTTATACGGTGATTGATTTCTCGTGTAGTTGGTATTGTTCGGTAGTGGTTTTCCTGAACTGTTGTTGCTGTATACATTTTTGTCCGGTAGATTTTGATCTTTTTTCATGTACTGATAGAATGATTTATTTGGTTCTTTAAATTTTTGAGGTTTGTTTTGATTGTCCTGTTGTTTTTGTCTACATTCAGAAATACTATGTCCGTATCGTCGGCAATAATTACACTATTTTTTGAAAGATGGTTTGCCTTTAAAGTTTGGGTGTTTTTCATAAATATTGAGTATTTCAGTGATTTTTTCAACGAGGTCTGTATCTGATTCCTGTATATTGTTGATATTTGTGGTATTTGTTTCAATTCGGTTAACATATTGTAATTTCAGATTTTCTGTTTCTTCAAAATTCATTGTGATTTCCGCTTGCTCTAGTTTGTTTACTAGTTTTCGAAAATCTAAATCGGGCTCTCGAATTGAGGAGGGATGGGATGCTCTCTTTTTTATTGCTATTTTCCTTAATTGAGGTGTTAAGGTCATCATTAAGATTTCTGTCATTTTTGTGTTTTTGTAGTCGTGTGTATTTAATGAATATGCTTTTCGAACTAGTGTTTCGATGCGTACTGCTAATTGCTTGATGGTTTCATTTGGTAATCTGCGAATTTCATTACATAAAACTCTTTGTTGTTGTTTGTTTCTTTCGGAGTCAAACATTTTTGAAAATTCTTGTGTAAACCTTTTCCAATTTGATTTTATTTCTAGAGGCAATACTGAAAACCATTTTTGGGCTGCGCCGTCTAAAGTTGTTTGTATCAACGCTGTGCGTCGATGTATCCAGTTTTGATGTAGTGGCGTATTAATTGGTTCAGGTCCTATATTTATAATCAAATTTGCTGTTACTGCATTTAAATAGTCTTCTACAGAATATTCAGGGTCTGTTCCTGTGAATACCATTAATGGTTTGTTTGATGTTATTGATGATCCACCCATAAGGTATAGATTCATTGTCATTTGTAATGATTCTGCTGCATTTGGCTTTTGTGAAAAATTAGAAAGTTGATTTTTTGTTATTTCGTGTTGTTGAAGATAATATGGAAGTGGTATTTCATTTTGCAATTGTGTTGGTTGTTGATTTTGTGTATCTATCTGGTGTGGAGAAAAATTTCTATGATGTGTATATGGTTTCTGCATTCCTTGTCCGTGATATTCTTGGGTATATGGTGCAAATATATCTGGTTGTAAATGATCATCATCAGAGGATAGGTAATCCGTTTGATGAGGTGTTTGTTTTTTATTTTTATTCTGTTGAAAGAATGGGTAATTTTCACTATAATCCTGTGGAGGATGTGGATTAGCCTGAAAATTTACTGAATTGGTTGTTGCCATTGGATTATTCCAATATCGAGATCTGATTTGGTTATTATTATTATTTCGTGGAGGATAGTTTGTTTTTGATGAATGTGTATAATTATAATTATGTTCTGCAAAATTGTTTCTAGTGAACGTTTTACGTGTTTTTGACGGTATTGTCATGGGTCTGTATGTTTGATAATCCATGTGTGAATATTTTGGGGCAACCGAAGGTTTAACGGTTGATTGTAAGGTTACCTGTGTTTGTGAAGGGTTTGTATTTCTTGGTGTTGTTAAATTTGGACGTATCGGTGAAATGCTTTGTTGTGTAGTTGTTGTGTGTACGATTTCTTCATTTATGAAGTGTGATGGTGTCTGGATATCTTGTTGGGTGAGATTTCTAGTTCCATTGAGGTTTTCATTGTGTATGACTGTGAAGTTTAAACTATTATTTTGCATATCAGGTAAAAATGTATTATAGTTTAATGGTGTTGCATCAATGGTTAATGGTATTACTCTTACATAATCTCTTACATAAGATATCGTACTTATTGCTTGACTTGAGATTGATTGTGGGAAGTTTATGAATGCGGGATGAGACCATTCGGGGTCCCAAACATAGTCTGATTGTTCTGTGATGGCAGTATCATCGTTTGAGTTTTGGGGTCTAAAATTTTTTCTTGCTTGTGAAATTAAATCAATATTATGTGTGAAATAATCTATTATGAACCATGCCAAAATTTTTTGTAAGTCGTGTTTTGTATGTTGTGAAACTTCATCTTTCGTGAAATTTTCTTTAATTATATTTAGAAAACTAGAGAGTAGTGTGATTTCATGTCGTACTCTTATGTGTTTAGATGTTTCTGTTGGTGAGACATTTGGGATTGGGATTTCGTTTTCTAATATCGAGATATAACTATATATTATTGCAAAAACTTCATTGGTGAATATGGAGTTTGCTCTTTGTGAGTTATGATATTGTATGCTTTTTATATATTCTGAGAATACTTTTGAAAATTCTAAATCAAGGTCGTCTGTTTGAATTACATATTTGCTGTGATTTTGGTTTGGTGAGCTGAATTCTATAGAGTAGATTCCGTATTGTTGTGTTAAGTTGCATATATCTTTCAAATAGTGATCGATAATTTGTCTTTTGATTTTTACATCTGGGAACTCTGTTTTACATGGACTGATTCCGGGTTCAAACAAATTTAAGAGTAAATTTTTGCAAAATATATGCTGTCCTCTATCAGTGGTTGCATCTACGATAAAGGGGAAGATATCATCATCATCTGGACTTTCTTCACCTGGGGTGTGTGTTGAGCTCATTTTTTCGTTTGATGACTGTTAATATGTAATTATCAATGTGTCTAATTGGTTGATTCCAATTGTATAAATGTACTGGTTTGTGTTAATATTGCTTTTTATTCTTCTTTGTCCTCTTTTTGATGAATTTGAAGTTGTTTCTGAGTCGGTAAAATATAATTGATCGTGAATGGGGCAATTTTTATCTATAGATTCTTTTAATTTATAAAGTTCGTCTAAACTGCTGGTTTCTGATTCTGAAAATGCGTTTCGATTTTTTGAAAATCTTTTTCGTGTTATTTGTCTTTGTTTGGTTATTATTTTTCTTTTTAGTGTTTGTCGTTTTGTTCTAATGTATCCAACTGTTTGTGTATGAGGTGTGATTACAAGGTCGTATTTTTTGTTATCTATTTCACAATTGTGTAAAACGATTGTTTGTTTATTTCCTAGGTTTTTAAATGACATAAGGTTTAGGATGACGGATGCAAAGAGTTGTTAAATGATTTCTTTTTTCTTAGACTGTTAGTCCTTACGATTTTTTGGTTAGCTTAACTTGGGTCTATTTGTTCAGGGTTGGAGAGAAAAGTATATCGTTTCCGAAGAATGATTTTATACTTTCTCGTGGCTAGTATAAGCTAAGGTGTTAACTTACTTAATCTTACTTAAGGGTAGTGATTGTGTTCAAGGGTTGGAGAATAGTAAATCGATCCACAAGGTTCAGGTATAATTAGAACGCGAGTAGTTCGTTAGATACTATTTTAAACTTACTAAGTCTAAGATTTATCCTGGGTCTGGTAAGAGGGGGGATCAAGTGAAGGATGAATAACCGAAGTTCTTCACTGTTTATCCTAATTTGAATGATTAGTTTTGTTCAAAAATTTCTGTTAGTCCTGGGTTTTTAGAAAGGGTTGGATAGTGAATCGTCGTTTGAGGTCGTTAGACACTAGCTAAGTGGGTGGGGGAGAACAAAATTGTTCTTTTTGATCCAAGGATAGGCCTTGATGATCAAGTTTTAAATTTAATTTAATAGAAATTGATTTAAGATCCAAGGATGAGCCTTGATGATCTGATTTTAAATTTAAGTGAATTTAAGTTTAAAATGATTTAAATTTGTGTAGAGAAAAGATTTAGTGTTTTTATGATATTAGTGAGCTTATGAATGCTGTTATGTTTAGGTGATGAAGCTGGAACAACAGGATGATTTATGATTACTTAACCATTTATTGTCATGCTACTAATTTTTATTTTGATTTTTCAATAAATATTTTTCAAACATGTTTTGTATATTACTGCAGAATTTAGGAAAACGATCTGAGATCTTTTTATCAATCGTTATTGTATATTAATAATTTTGTTTAGCGCCTGAAATGATTTTGAAGATTGACTTCAAGATTTTATGTTTGCAAATGAAAATCTAAATTCATTGCTAGTAGTATTCTAAATACAAAAGTTTGTGTTGGCTTTTGCCGAACTATCATATAACTATATGGTAAGTTTCTACTTTGTCGTATGTCGTCTCTGGTTCGAGGTCTTCTTGCAATTCCGGGTAGTTCTCTTATCGTTCGGAATATTGGCTTTGATCTATTGAGTCGTAGAGACATTTCAATTAAATTATCGTCGTGTAAAATTTTAAAAATGTTTTGTCTAAATTCTAATCTATTTTTGGTTAATTCTAAGCTATTAAGGTCTTGTTCGAGACTTATGGTCGCACCAGATGAGTTAGGACCGAAGTGTATAACTCATAGAGTAATTTCGGATAGAATACACCGTCTGCTCGTCACGCTATCATATTTTCGGCCGGATAGATTCGTGCAACTTCTTAGTCTAATACCAATCCTAATCTTACTCTTATACTATCTAGTCTCAGGTTGTTTAACTAGTCTCTGCTAGGCTCAATAGATCTAGGGTATACTGGTTTATTGCGGCTGCTGAAGTCTTCTTGGAGAGTCAACTAATTTCTAAGTTAAATTCAAATCTCTCTGGTGCTGAAATTACTAGTAATTTCAGCACTTACAAATAAGTGGATTGTTAGTCAGATGGATCATGATTGGTTAATATTAAATACTTTACATTGGTAAAATATCTAATTTATCCAATCATAAAATATAGTTTAGATCAGGTTCCAAGAGGCCTCACCCGAAGGTTTATGATGTAAGCTTGAAAAGCTTTGACCCGACTTGCTAGAGCTCTCATTGCAAATATGTGTGCAATTTAGAACAATTTTCACTTTGATATCGGTGATTTAAAAAAAATTGTTGATCTAGTTTTGAAAAAAAAACTCGCAGTATCAAGTTTGAGTTCATTCACTAATTTCTTGAAAGGAAAAAAACTAGCATAAGTATTATGACGCAGGCACAAACTTATTAATCTATTTTCTGCCCACCAGCAAACTTAGAGTCAAGAAACTTTTTCGCGCTGATCAATCATTATTTGAAACAACATATGTTGGCTCAACACCCAACTCCAACCACATTTGAACGACTTAAAATCTGTCAAAAGCAATTCCAAATTGCGTAGGCTGACAGAAGAACTAAAGCATCACTTGTGATTGTCCACTGCGAATGTTCCTGGTACGAGTCTAAGTCCAGTCCCCCCTCCGCACAGTCGATATTCACCTCCTTGGAACTGTACTGCCATGAGCCCAGTGCAATGTGACAGAGTTGTTTGTCGAAGGGGAAGTTGGACACGTCCATGCTGCAGGTGGTGGTCGTGGTTGCCCGAGTGAGCCAGGAGGCGTAGCCAGATGAGGTGACGGACACCGGGATAACCTGAGGAAAAAGTCCAATTTAATTCATTTTCATAAAAATTTGTAATAGGTTTTTAATAATTAATGGATTATAATGGAGGCAAATCAACCCATTTGTTGACATTTTGACCTTTTGAAACATCTTTTATTTTGCTAGTAACCATCTCAAATACTCAACCAAACAAACTCAAAAGCTGTTTCCAAAGATTTTCCGGTGCATATATATTTCTTCGGGACATATCTGGGTGTTCATGATTCGACTATCATTATCTCTAATTATTGTTGTCAGCAGACCTGCTTGAACTTGAGTGGGTCGTACTCTCCGACATCATTGAAGGGCAGCATATCCGGAATCCACACTTCCGTCATTCCGAAGCGCGTCTTCTCAATGCCAGAATACTTAGACGGATCCCACCTGAACAAAACAAAAAAATAAGGTCGATTGTCCGAAACCAGCGTGGATCAATTTCAGCAGTGGCGTGCGCAGAAACTTTTCCAGGGGGGGGGGCGGTTTTTCGGAAAAAAACAGGCAAATGCGTTTTGAGGCACTTTTTGAATAATTTTGACCAAAAATGTGTGTTTTTTTTTCGGCGCGGACTGCCCCCTCAAAATTAGTTAAGTTAGCGACCAAAGTTTCTTTAGAAAATTTTTGAAGTTCGTCAGCTGAAAATGGATGTCGTTAAGTCAAACCAAAGGGGGCCTTTTGGAAAAACTTGGCAACCAGAATTAAGGTGGAGGAGAAAAGGGCGGTCCTCCACCTTCATAAATTGTGAATACCTCTTGAGTAATTGATTTGACTATTAAGTTTGATGAGGAAGATTGCGCTGAAGAATAACAATTTATGGAATAACCCTCCAAAAAGGAACGATTAACAGACTTATTATGACATTGAATTTGACCTGAACTGACCTGAGGTATTCGTCTGTCCACTGCGTCCTCTGCCACAGAATGAGACTCATGGTCTCCTGTTTAGCATCGAAGGCGACCAGTTGGTAGAGGGATGCCCCGAACAGCACGCGTGTGGGATGGGAGAAGTTCAGCACTGGGCGGATGCTCCTGCTGTAGTTGAGCTGGAAAAAAGAATACTTAAGCAATCATAAGGTAGATCAACCGCACAATAGATCTGAAATCAACACACAGACATACACACATAGACGTACACCGTCCGGGGATGGGAAGACGGAAATAAACTGATAGCATATATCAAGAGATTGAGATGTGTTGCCTAAATACATTCAAGACGCTAACTATAAACCCCCTCTAGCTCATTATACGAGAAATGCCAAAAGATTGAACTTAATTTTGAAAAAAAATTTAGGTTACCTGCAGATCTTTATGCAGGTCGTGTTCAGGGCTTGGAACTCCTTGAATGCATGTAAAAATAAAAACTAATAAGTAGGAATGGCTAATCAAAAATATAAGAACGTCTCCAGCATTTGCCATTTTTCAGTCAAAGGATAATAATTAGAGTTTTTTGTAGTTGTACTGGTTAAAAATTAACAGTTTTTTTGAAGCACTTTGAAAGGGATTCGCATCTGGCGTACAAGTTCCACATCAAGTGCATCCAACCAGAACTGAATGCGTACTCGTGTCTCCTTTCTAGCACAGTTCCTGAAATCATTCAGGTTTTTCTCGCAACTTAAGGCTCCAGAGGTTATGTATTTTCATAAAAAAATTAATGCAATTGATATGAATGCAATTTTTGCAAACAAGTTCATGCTGAATCAAAATGCTCATTTGCATGCATGTGATATCACTTCCGGTTATGTTTTTAATTTCATATCATCTGTTTTTGCATGTGTCATATTGGTTTTTGGGCCGCTATTTATTTGTTTAATATTTTTTGATTTTTTGTATTTTTTTTGAACGGGTCTCTAACAAAAATTTACAAACGAATTGAAATCATTAAATCATCAAATAATGATTTTTCAACTGCTCGAACATTTTTTGAAATTTAAAGACCTATTTTTTTAACTGAACCAAGCGGCATGTTTTCTATGAAGTCATGGATATGACTTAAAAGTCAATTAAATTGGCAATAATACTTCTAGTTTACGCCACAGTATCGTTTTTGCAAGAGCGATTTCGGGGTCATTTTTTGGAGAAAAAATTATTTGAACAAAAATTATTAATTGATTTTAATTATTTTGGAGTTTTATTTTGGTTGTTATAATATGTCAACAACAAACACACGGACACAAGATGTGCGAAGGAGTCAACCGCAGAGTGTCACACAGAACAATCCCAGACATCAGGTTATCTTCTCATTTTAAATATTCTTTGGGTTAAATTTGAGAAAAACCATTTGGACAAAATTATTTTTGTAACTTATGTATTTTAACTCAGTATTTTTTACTTGTACTACAGAACTTTTCGTTTTTGTGATTTTTATCACAGCCTCAAGGTGATGAAGTTTTAATTTAGGTCAATTGAAGAGTATTCAAGACCGTCTCTTTTCTGCTCCTCCCCCTCATTTGAATTTCAAAATGGCAAACCTAATTTAGTGTTGCGAAATTGAAATATGAAGTTCAATGTGGTGGAAAATTACCTATAATTAAAGTATTTCAACCCCACGCCGTAATATCATGCATTTAGCTATAATCGCATTCAAAAGAACTTAAAAATGGAAAATTTGCACCCAAAAACGTCATGTATTGAACATGATCAGATCACTTCATTTTTATGACCAGGGCATTTTGTATGATCTGTAATTATATCAGTTCAGCAGTCTTGCAAAAAATTCGACTAGCCGGTTTGGTATAAGTTTCTGTTGATGCTTCTTATTCTTATGATAGAACTTTAACTATCAAATAGTTTAAAATTGGAGCGGATCTAGAGTTTTTTCGATGGGGGGGGGGCAGATTTTTTTAAAAAAAGCTCAAAAAAGTTGTCGAATTTTTAGTTCAACCAAATTGATTTTCCGAGGGCTTCCAGAACATTATAAAGACCCTATTTTGACGCTGGCAAACTTTTGAAAAACAGGTCAAAAATGCTGTTTTTGACGCGCTTTTTGGAAAATTTTGATCAAAAAATTGCGTTTTTTGTGGCGCGCTCCCCTTCAATTTTTTGGCGCGCACTCCCCGTAAATGCGTTTGAAATTTTAGGTTTGGTCAGCCTAAGATGGATGTTATAAAATAATACCAAAAGGGGGACCCTGTGGTCGGTGAAGAGGTCAGTTCCCTGAGAAACAAAGCGTCCATCCCTCACCCCCCACTAAATCCGCACATGGCTTGACCTAAGAATCTAGAATTTTGCAAATCTCAACATTAAAATTGTTGAGGCTAGTTTGCTGAAAAGTTCAAGACAAAAATATTTAAAACTTTGAAGTTTTCAGACGTAATATCAATTAATTAATGTTTCCAGTTTTTTTGAGACAATGAGAACTAATATTGTCACAGGTATCTGTTTCTTTGTCAGTTTTGACAATGGGAACAAAATTTTGAGCCACTCTCCTCCCTCAACTCTGGTTGCCAATTTTTTCCAAACGATCCCCGTTTTGGTATATATTTACCAATTTTAACAGTTTCATAATGATCCATTTTTGCCTGGCGAACATCAAAAAATTTCTAAAGGCGCCTTGGCGCCATTATAATTATTTTGTTTTTGAAAAGCGCGCATAAAAAACGCAGCTTTTGGTAAAATTTTTCTTAAAAGTGCTCATAACGTCTTTTTTAGCAGGTTTTTTTTTTAAATTTGCCTGAGCTGCAGACAATTTTTGACAAAATAGGGTTCTTATAATTTTTTAAGATCTCGCCAAACCAAATTGGTCAACATAAAAGATGATCGACAAGATGTTCAAATTTGTTCTCCTAGGAAAAATTTCTGCGCACGCCACTGACTTTGAAGATTTTAAAGCTCACTTTTTGAATTTGGATTCACATTAAAAGATCTTTTTTAACATCTGAACTAGTTGCCATTTCCAGGTGTTTGCAACTAAAAACCTTTTTGGCTATTATCATCACAAGGGCTGACCCCGCGCCACTCTTACGAACGTACATTTTCTTACCTAAAACTTGATCTGTTTGTATAGTTTATGGAATTTTTTTGATGCATTTTTTTCTTTTTTTGACGAGCTACACAAAATGAGTTTTGATAGACAAAACTTTGTTTAGAATTACAGTTTTGTGTAGTGCTGTTTTTTCCCTCATTTCGTATAAAACGAAGCCTTTTTTTTGGTTGTATTATTTTATCCAATTTTCAAAAAAAAATTGGGATTGCTTGGAAAACGTTACGCTGATTATTTATGCATGATAAATTATCATAAAAATGATTGTTTGAACTGATGTAAGCTACAAAGTCACCAGAAATTCCCTAGACAATTCAAGTTTTACCATTCAACTTTAATACGATGATACCTGGGGAACGACGATTAAACGCTTATTCTCGAGGGCTTTCTGGGGAAATTTTAGGAACTTTTCCCGTTAGTTATTGCTTCTCGGTCTTTTGTATGAGATAAAAGTAAAATATCTAAGTCTGGAACGCGGGAAAGAAAAAAAAATGAAAAGTGCTTTGACCGGCATTATTTATCACTGTACTCTGAAAACTTCTTACAAATCACTCGTTGACTATTTGATTAATTGCTGACAATTGCCTGTAGATTTAGTGGACTGCTTTTCTTGGTTCGTTCTTTTTTTCTCTCTTAACGAGACCGCAAAAAGATCACTTGCGTACTGAATTCAGCAGGGTGACCGAGATTCAGTGCAATCCACAATCTGGAAAGCGTTAAGTTGGTGGCAATTATTCTGTTCTCTATTAAGCTGCTTTCCCTTTTTGCCACTGTTCTGTAGCTGTATCGGTCTTCTTCACTATCACATTAGCTTTCAATAGTCATTAAATTCAGATACAAAAAAGTCCAAATATAGACAGCTCTGGGTGACCAGATTAAGATCTAATAATCTACTCAAAAGGCAAGGGTTTGCGATTTATCAACACAATTACCTAATTGCAATTGAATTTCCCATTACCACTAAGTAACCCGCTATGCTCGTCTGGTGTTCAATAGCTCAATCAACTGTCTCTCCCTCTTGAGATATCCTTACTTTTACGTTTTCGCACTCACTTGTAAAAATCACTATCCTCACAAGTGTCGAATTGTTCTCTCGAACTAACTATGAGATGCAACCGTCCGCTCTCTCAGCGCAACTTTTCTCCCGCTGACTGAGAACTCAACTACTAGTAGCTAATTCTGTTCTGCCTAAGGGTAGACTTTTCGTAACTTTTTCCTAAGTTTGTCTTTTTGAGTTTTAGTTATACTTATAAATGTGATTGTCGGTGACATTTACTCTGGTACCTTTTGTGCAAGGTTCCAACGGAACTTTCCCCCTACAAAAATCGTTATGATTGCCACCCTCACCATAGGTATCTCAAACTAAACTGTTCAAAAATCGAGTTCAATTTCACGTTTAAACCCGGTAATGTTTGATTAAACAATCTCCCAATGACTTTTTATTTATCCCGTTAACGTTCCAAACTTGCGGGGGTGGGGGAAAATCAGTTTCATGGGTAGCTAATTCACTTCAAGCATCTAAGACTCCCAACTATACGCTTTTCCAACTCCGACCTTCTAGCTATCACGGGGTTATTTGAGGGGTTATTTGGGAGATGTACTTCCCATCCCACCCTCCTTCTACAGCCGATATCCTCTGAGACCACTTTTATGATTTCAAGTTGAACTTCTAATGATAGCCTATTCGCCAAGCCAAGCTGAACGCAATTTATGCCAAGTCCACAATCATGAAAACCACTACTTCAATGTTATAATATAAAAGCTCTTTTGTCACTTCAGCTTCTGCTTCAGTTCCCAATTAATATATGTTTCCTTCCATTTACAGGTAAGGTAATAGATCACCATTTTCAGGGGTTCGATCTGGTAATTACGCCTGCTTCCAAAATTAATCTCGGCGTTTTCTATGCAATTTTGGTCTTGAACACAGCAATGCCATTTAACGGTCCCCACAGGGTCACTCGGGATCAGTCTTTTGTTTTTCAATTCAGAACCCCATGGGTGTCCTATGTAGCAAATTTCATGATCTCATTACTACTTCCCATGTTGTCGCAGTTCCAAAGTTTTTTTATATTACTATTTTTCCCGGGAAAAAGCTACTAACACCGAAGGTTTTTTTTGGTCTACAAGATGTTTTTCTCATTTAATTATATTATCCGGTCCAATCATCGGATTTGACTATTACTATAAAACATGATATACCCTGACACTACCTAGTAATTTTACAAAGTTTTGTCTCCCTGCATTCAGTGAAATTAGTTGGAACTCTTTGTTTAGGGCTCACCACCGGAAGTAAAATCCAGGTGGTATGGGATTTTAAACTCAAGCTTTCCTGTCCTATAAAATCGTAAATTTTGGTTCCGTTCCCACAGCTAGATGCTGAGACCTGATAGGGCTACTTGCACTTCCCGGAACGTTCATTTTAGCCCATCTCTATCCGCCCTGCGAGTATTTTAAAGTTAGCTTCTCACGTTCCATTTGAAGGGGGTCCGCCGATTTTACTTCAATTGAGTTTTTAGCCATAGGAGTTAATATTTTTGTAATGATTGGACTTGACTGTTAGTGCACTGTTCTAGTAATAGTTCTCAGTAGTTAAACAAAGCTTATTACTACTCATTCACTATACTGCATGCATTTCTCATAGTAAAAACCTCAATTGAACTCTGAGTTTGGCGAAAAAGTCTAAAGAGCACCGATCCTACAATTTCCTATTAAACTGCTCTACAAAGTGTTAAACTTGCGCTAAAAATGCAATGCCGAGTTTTGTTGCTCTTTGATAATATTGCTGTTGCAATCAAAGTTTGAAAAGCTGCCGAAAAAAAACTTTTGAAAAAAAAATTGGAGAATTGAATAAAATTAATACAAAAAATCTTGAATTAACCAAAAAATCAAGTTATTACGGTTTGCAGAGGATCTATGAAAAGCTATCACGCTTGTCTGAACATAATACGTTTTTCACCACATTCCCGATTGAGAGTTATTTTGTTGAGCGATGCTTTTTCTTGTGCAACTCGAGACCGTTTTTTGCGCCGTTAACTTTCCCCGTAATCGGTCCAGCTAGAGGTCAAGTAAGTGCTCATCCTACCCAACTCTTCTAAAATAAAAATGTCCTGACAATATTGACCAAAAACTGGCATGTCAGGATTTTGGCGACCAGAAAGCAGCGCTTTTTAGACTAGACTTGGCGTTTTAAGACCTGGTCACGATTAGGCTAATTTGATATGGGCATGCCAGCGTTTCAATTCTTAAACTCTGGATATAATTCGTGGACCTCGACTTGATCGTCTATTTGCTTTTGTTGACTTCGATCACTGAGATTTGCGTAAAGTTAAAACCGGAATATTTCTCAGCCTTATTATTTCGAGTCCTAGATTCCGCAAGTGGCGAGATGGTAATCTATGACTAAGAGATATTATTAAATTCATCGACAGTTTCAATTCGTTGTATGCTTTAACAGATAACAAGCAAAAACGAACTGGATGTTTGATTTCAAGCGTTTAAGTCTTCAATGGGTGATTATGAAATAAGTCTTTACTTCTCTGTGGATAAAACATGGCTGTCAAAATGTTTTTTTTTCTCGGAAAGTCAAAAATGGTGCGCAAACGCTGAACTGTCAAAAAACTTCAAATAAAGGTAGTTTAATAAGGGACGAAATAAATAAATTTTGAAGAAATTAGAAAGAAGAAACAGAAAGAAAGGCTCATAGCCTAACAACTCCTAACAACATGCCTAGCAACTCCGATTAAATCAGCAAAAAATTTGTAAGGCAAGCTGACAAAATGAGTGAGTGACATGTGTCAGTGAACATGAATGAAGGTTGGTTCTGTTTCAAGGCGAAGTAAACGCGAATGCTATAAGGCCCTATAATAAACAAAATTTTAGTCCCGATCCAACCGCTACATAATGATCTCCAGTGCCCGCCGTCTGAGTTTCATAAAATTATTCTTCTCACAGTTCATTGGGGGATCAGCTGATTTTTACTTGACTTGGAGTTGTCAGCCGTAGGAGGAAATAATTCCTCCAAGACCCAAACTTATTTTGAACTCGACTCTTTGTGTACTTTTCGACTTGTCATTTTAAGTTGTTAATAAAACGCTACATACTACTCGTTCATCTTCACTATACTGCATACATTTTTCCAAAGTAAAACTCTCAATCAAATTGTGAGGTTGGTGGACAAGTGTTGGGATCACCGATCCTACAATTCCTAAAAACTGCTGTGCAAAGTTGCAAACTGCGCTAAAACTGTAATGCCGAGTTCTGTTGCATTTTGTTCAAATTTTTTCAAATTAATGCTGTTAAGAACAATTTTTTTTGAATTTAGAATTTCGCTGCGAAAGTGAGACTTCCTTAGATTTTTGCGACTTAACAATTAATTAAAAATTGATGTTTCTACGATTCGCAGAGAATCTATAAAAAAACTATCAGGCTTGTCTAAGCATAGTACGTTTTCTCCTACATGCCAGATTGACTTATTTTGTTAGGCGAAGCTTTTTTTGCAACTCAAGGCCGTTTTTTGGGTCTATAACATTCCCACAGTACCACTAATGTAGCCGAAATGGGTCAGGCTGGGGTAGATCTGAAACTAGAGGTCAAATATGAGCTCGTCCTCACACAACTCTCCTAAATTGAGTATATCCAGACATTCGTGACCAAAAATTAGCACTTCTAGATTTTTACGACCAGTAAACGCTTTTCAGTCCGGCCGGATTTGACATTTTACAATCTGGTCACAAATAGGCCAATGTGACATAGGCCTGTCAGCGTCTCAATTCTTAAAATCTGGAAATAAATCGTGGACTTTGACCCTTGACCAGATCGTCTATTTGCATTTGTTGACTTCGATCATTGAGATTTGCGTAAAATCAAAATCTGAAAATTTCACAGCCACATTATTTTAATTCCTAGATCCCGTATGCGGCCAGATGGTAATAAACTAATTAACAACGGATAGTAATGATTTCAATATTAATTTCAATTCCGTTTTTTTGATTAACCGACAACAGGCAAAAAATAAGTTGAACTTTGATTTCAAGTGTCTAAATCTTCAATGAGTGATTAAGAAATGGTTCCTTACTTCTCTCTTGACGGTCAAAATTTTGTAGAGAAAACACATGGCTGTCAAGATATTTTTTCTTCGAAAGTAAAAAAACGGTGAGCTTACGCTGAACTGCTGAAAAAATTGAACAAAGATAGTTTATACAGAAGCAAATAAACATTTTCCGAAAGAGAATTAAAGAGGATAAATAAAAACAAAGGTTTACAGACATGCCGAACAATTCGGATTAAATCAGAATTAGATTTGTAAAGCAAATTGACATATTGAATGAGTGACGTGGGTCGGTGAACGTAAAGAAAACTTAAATCAATTTCAAGGCGATCTAAACGCGAATGCTATAATGCCGAAAAGACAAAAAATGGTAGGAAAAAAATTTTCTTGCAAAACTTGAAGAAAAACGTTGCAGCAGCATATCAATTCAGCGGCAAGACTTAGTCATTTCTTTGATTTAAGAGAATGTTGGAATATGCACTAACAGCACAACAATTCCCTTCAGCAATAATGATATTATTTTTCAGAAGCCAAACAAAGAGCGTTGCTGTTCCGACGTGATTAAATACGATAAACATAGGGGAAATGTTTTCTAAAAACTTTTAAATTAAAAACTTCTCAGTATTTTGTTTGTATAAAATCTTTAATAACAAATATGATGTTTTTGAATAACGAATTTTTTGAATTGTTGGATTTTTTATCCACTCAAAAAAAAGAAACTTGCAAAAGCATTGATTTATAGTTTAACTTTGCCTATTATCTTTGTTGACCAATTACACGAAAAGCAGAATTTACATAAAACAGCAGAAACATTAAAAAAAACTAAATGCACAGAAACAAGTTGTTAGTAAAGACCAGTTGGTTTTCCGACCAAACAAAAACGAGTTTACCAATAATTTTCTGAAAACTATAGACCGGGAAATTGCAAAACGCTAAAATATACATTAATGGAATAGTTTTGCGTTTTGCAATTTAAAAACTGTGGCGACATTTTACAAAACGACAAGCAAAAAGAAAATTTAGAAAAAATTAAGAATTTAAAAATATCTGTTTCTTTTTCTATAGAAACTTTGGTAAGGAGGATGATATTTTTGAAACACCAAGCATTCACTCAAATATTCCGAGCAAAAAATATTTGAGTTTATTAACAAACCATTGAAAACTATAAACTCGAAAACTGCAAATCGGAAAGTTACAGGTCAATGGAAGGTTTTTCTTTGCCATGTTTTCCTTTTGATGTAAATGCAATTTGGGTAGAAATTGAAAGTTACAATTTTGGGGTAATGACCGAAGCAATTTGCAAAAAACTATGAGAAAATTCAAAAACGTTTTTGCCATACAAATTTTTTTATGACAAAGATTTTAAATAGAGGGCTTCAGTCAGATACAGCTGTGACTCGTTGGATGTTCAATGAGATCGTTAGAATGCTATGCGTACCAATCGCCGGTTTTTAAGCCTAATGGAGAGGAGCAGCCTTTCACCTCCTTTAACAAGTATACCAGGGTAGTGAAGTTCAACCTCAAATTCTTAAAAGAAAAACGGACTAAGGCACTATTATTGACTAGAAAACGAGCTAGTTTTTGCCTGCAGCTAGTGCTTGATGCGAGTAAAACGAATACAACAACTCTGATATTTTCTTAGAGCAATAGTCGCATTTTTTTCACTCATTGGGGTTCTGAAAATTTATTCTGAAACACTCACAAACCTATCTAATCTAGTAACGCATGGCTTGCACAACTGCTACAACCATAGAATGGGATCCTTACAGAAGTTGTTTGAAATATTGATAGTTTGATACCAAAATCATTTATGAATTAAGAAGCATTCCCCCTAAAATTGAAGCAAGCAAGCATAGAAGCTAATCCTTGCAAATTAAATTTTTTATGACAAGATAATGGTGCTGAATGTCAAAAGCAACATGGGGCCCAAAGTTTTGTTCCAGTGTGAAGAATTGATAATGCGCATTGACTTATAATGCTCCAGGTGCTCCATAGCCTGTTCTCGAAGATGATTTATCTGAGCGTTGACAATCTTTGACTGCTGTGTGAAGTTAATTTTCAATAACTGTTTCGTTTCTAATTCAGTCCTTCAACTATTCAGAAGTTGCTGATCTCCCCCTTGGCGTATTCATTAACTGAAGTCGGCGGCCACACTTTTCTTTCTGCTTCTTTGTTAAGCAGTGACGCTGATACCTTCATAGTCCACTTAAAATTGATTGCTAAGCTTGAGAGTTCCTTCTTTTCTACCATTTCCAGTGGTGGGATTTTTCATCAGTTCAATTTCAAAAAGATAATTTCTGATTTCCGATTCACACGGGCGTATCAAAAATGCTATGAATTTGTAAGTCAACATCTTCAATTGGAAGATCACCTGTAGTTAAAGTATCGTGAAAAGATCAAATCGAACGAATGTTTTGCACAAAGCCTCCTATTTCAATGGAAGGGCGATTCCAGCAGGCTTGATAGATTGATAATGGATTTAAAATGCAACCCATATTTTCTGGAAAAAAAAAGAATCTCTCAAACAAACTGAACAGCGAGGGTCATTGAACTGCGGAGTACCGTATGTTCCCAATTGCGATGTTTTCAGCCATTATAACCTCCTCCAAAAAAAACACTGCTGGATATGATTGCCATCGATAGACATTTTGAATTGTGCCTTAGTTTACTTCGACTCTCTGTAAGCAAATGGTTTACCTTCGGTGGAGATTTTCTCTCGGTTATCACCTAGTCGAGCCTCCTTAACCCCCAATTGAAACAATCGTCAATATGAGAAAGATAAATTGCGGTTATCCACACTGAGTGCAGTGTTATGTGTTATAACAGTTTGTGGACAGATTTTTCTTTGACCGTATACCCACAACGAGCACCCATGGATTTTAATCGGTTATAATGGAGTTCGTACACGAAAGAAATCCCTTATAATCGATTAAAGATGTAAAATTCAGACCACAAAATCGATTACATTGCCATTATAACATCCTCCAAAAAACACTGCTGGATATAATTGCCATCGATAGACATTTTGAATTGCGCCTTAGTTTACTTCGACTCTCTGTAAGCAAATGGTTTACCTTCGGTGGAGATTTTCTCTCGGTTATCACCTAGTCGAGCCTCCTTAACCCCCAATTGAAACAATCGTCAATATGAGAAAGATAAATTGCTGTTATCCACACTGAGTGCAGTGTTATGTGTTATAACAGTTTGTGGACAGATTTTTCTTTGACCGTATACCCACAACGAGCACCCATGGATTTTAATCGGTTATAATGGAGTTCGTACACGAAAGAAATCCCTTATAATCGATTAAAGATGTAAAATTCAGACCACAAAATCGATTACATTGCCATTATAACATCCTCCAAAAAACACTGCTGGATATAATTGCCATCGATAGACATTTTGAATTGCGCCTTAGTTTACTTCGACTCTCTGTAAGCAAATGGTTTACCTTCGGTGGAGATTTTCTCTCGGTTATCACCTAGTCGAGCCTCCTTAACCCCCAATTGAAACAATCGTCAATATGAGAAAGATAAATTGCTGTTATCCACACTGAGTGCAGTGTTATGTGTTATAACAGTTTGTGGACAGATTTTTCTTTGACCGTGTACCCACAACGAGCACCCATGGATTTTAATCGGTTATAATGGAGTTCGTACACGAAAGAAATCCCTTATATTTCATTATAGATGTATAATTCAGACCACAAAATCGATTACATTGCCATTATAACATCCTCCAAAAAACACTGCTGGATATAATTGCCATCGATAGACATTTTGAATTGTGCCTTAATTTATTTCGTTTAAATTGTCGGTTCACTGCTTCCAGTGCTTTTGCTCGTGCATCACGAATTCAGCAAGTTCATGATTTTGTGATCTCTTGCTATAGGTTTATGAAGCTGCCACTGTTTTCAAATGTTTGGGTCGAGTTTCTGGCTCAATCACTAGATCCAGTTTCTGCTCAATCTCATGATCAAATTATATTTCGGTCGTAAGTTTGACATCGTTGAAGTTCAAGTGCAGCCATCTGTTTTCAGAAGCAAAATTGATGAATTCTGAGGGAGTGCAGCCAGTATTTAGACAGCAGCGTGTTCATACTCGTCAGTATTTAGACAAATACTGTATGAACCAATCAGAATCGAGAAAAGACATAAATAATCCAAAATAAATAATTATTATTTATTAATTTCTTCTTTGTCTCGATTCTGATTGGTTGAAACAGTATTTGTCTAAATACTGACCAGTCTGAATACGCGGTTGTCTAAATACTGACATGTAACCATTCTGAGGCAAACTGTAATTTCAGTATGCTGTGCTAAATATGACAAAACAGCGGTAAGATGCATACTCAAAATAAACTTCTTCTTACTCAAACCAAAAAAAGTACCCTTGCAGACTCATAAATCTTCGATGTGGTTATCTTCGAACTTTGAAACGAAACTAATTCAGATTTTTGGCAGCTTTTGAGTTTAAGTTTCTATCAACTGCTGCATTAAATGATTGATGATGTTCTTCTCATCAATGTAATTTCCCTTGAAAAATGATGTTCTATCGTAAACAGCTTGATTTGTTCTCTGAATCTTTTATTGAAGCTGGTTTACTTCCAAATTCTTTGCTCTGAACGACGCTTCTTGATCTTCGCCAAAGCTATATATACGTACACCATTTTTGAGGTTGGAATTGAACTTAAGTAGATACAATTAACCCTAATCAACTACAGTTTTTTTTTGAAAAATAAACAACAAAACAAATAGTTGAAAATTTTTTTTTTAATTTTACAACCTTATTATCAAAGAAGCACCAATTGAAGCTTCAAAACTTCTTTTTCGGAAACAAAACACAGTTCAAACATCTTAATTTAAAACTTTTTGCCTTATTATCTCATCATACTGCTCGCTTTGTTTGCTCGAAAAGTGATCAAAAATCAAAACTTCAGAGAGTTTTTTTTTTCAAAACTGAAGAAATTCTTTGAAACTTCCTAATGTTATCAGTTTGATGGCTTCAGTATGATATATCTTTTGACCCATTTTGATTAATATTTTCAAGAAGAACTTAAAACTATCGCGAGTACAAAATTCCTTTACACTTTGAGTGGTCGGAGTAAAAACCAAAAAAAAAAACAAACAAACTGAAGGACACCCAAAGACAAAGCTCTTTCCCACTGGTTGGAATAAAAACAAAACTTTTGTTTTCATTTTCAAAGTCTTTGGAGAGGCTTTTAAGCTCATAACACGTCTTTGATAAAATTTGTGGTGTGCAGAACACACTGAATTGTCAATAGATCATTGGAAAATAAATGATTTTCACCAAAACCTAAAATCGCAAACCAATTAAAAACTTTAACATTTTTTACACTCTCCAAGACCCAGCCTGGACTCAGTCAAAAACTCTTGAGCGTAAACATATTTTCAAAAACAATTCCGGGCTTTTTTAAACTTTCTTTTTTTGAGGCTGTAAATTGCTTGTGACCAAAAGCACAAAAACAGCAAAAGAAGTTTTCAATTTCAACGCAATGCTTTAAGCAAATAGAAACCAAAAACAAAGCTGCTCGTGTATCAAGGCAAAAATCTGAATGTTCCCACTGCCCTTTAATTGGCATTGAATGGTTGTTGGTGAAGAATTTTTTACAAACCATAATTATTTGGACACTCTCAAAATCGATTTTAAAAACTTGAGGAATACAAAATATTAAGACCAAATATTTTGCCTCAATTGAGTTGAGAAAAATTTTGTAAAACTGGATATTTTGCCACGCATAAATAAATTGCGTTAGATTTTCAGCATCATAAATAAAATCTTCACAGATCTCAAAAAGTAGTCCACAGAACGGCCAAACTGCCATTTTTTGTAAAAAATGTTGTCTCGAACTGAAAAAAAAAAATCAATGAAAAATACACACTCCAAGCATACGTTTTCCCCATTCCTTCAAAACTTGGATTAAAAAGAACGCAATAATATTTTCTTTGATTTTGAAGAATCCTTATAGCTTTTTTAGACACAAGCAATTGATATTTACGCTAACAATAATAAGTAAACGAATAAAACACAACAATGACTTCTTCAAACAATAGGAAATTTGAGCCACAGCGAAGCATGTTCAGCAAACAATCTTGATAAAATTTTATTTAAAACTTTGTCCGTACCAGTATATTGAACAATGTTCGGGAAAGAGGTAAAATAAAGATAAAAAAAGTCGGAACAAAAACAAACATTGACGTGTTCCTGCTCAACAGGTTGCTTTCAGAAAAGAAACTTATCCTATTTGATAAAATTTGATAATCACAATAGCTAGTATAGGCAAATTTGAGTAAAACCTTTTTCATAGAAAAATCTAGTTTGTTAGGTCTGTATAGAAGAAATTTTGAAAATTTGAAAATTAAAACACCTGGGTTATTCGGATTTTAAAAAATTTGAAAGATTATGAAATCAAACATGTTCAGGTGCTTCAAAGGTTTCTGACAACTCAAAATTTTGCAAATTACACTGAAATTTTTTTATTCGCATTATTAATCATCATGAGTAGTCGAACATCATCTTGCAGTTTAGCTCATGATAAGACAGTCGGAAAGCCAGCGAGAAGCTTGTTTGAAGGCTGCCTCGTAAAATAGTACGAATCAAGGACATCCGTTAAAATAAAAAAAATACTTGAAATAAAGAATCAACAGGAGGCCTTTCTTTTTACAAAAAAACTTAGATATAGCGCAATCTGGATTATCTTTTTCAAAATAGGGCAGTAGACTGAAGAGGCAACGCGGTCATATGCTTAGTAGAGCATGAAACTAAGAACTGGTACAAAAGTATTTAACGAGTAACCATGAGAGAGACAAGTGGGTCCAGCTCTTTGAGCCGGTAACCCAGTTGTCTCTATTTTTTCAAACTCCCATTCTTGATTCCACTGCCTGGTCCCTTCAACAAGTAGTCTTCCAGGTTTAGCCGGGGACTCAGGGAATTTAGAAAGCGTTAAATTGAGTCTAACGGTTTAAAACTAAAATCAAGCTGTTATTTTTTAAATGACACAAACTTTCAACTGAAGCTAATTGTTGTAGCTCATAGCAAATAGCCAGCAAAGTATCTGAGAAAATTCACAAACCCAACTTCATGATTAAATCTTTGCTACTCCGAGGCCCATCTTGATCCGTGCTCTTTGCTTGAGGGTGAGACAACATTACATAGCCCAGTAAAAGAGCCAAAACAGTGCGTCAAAATCTTAACAGTGGACATAACAGCATTTCTCCGTTTTTGCTTAAGCATCTCGTATATTCGTATTGTTTTAACATCACAAGCATCTCGCTTAAACATCCCGCTTAAAAATCTTGTTTAAACATCTCGCCTAAACATCACGTTGAAACACCCCGCTTGAACATCTCGTAAATAGTTCCTTCGGCACTTGGATAAATTGTCGTTAAACCTACATTTTGTTTTTCTGTTCGTCCCAGTCAAGGTCTCAAGTGCGCCGTCCACGAGACAAAGATGGTCGCCGAAGGGAGGAGGGTTTCTTCGTAAAGTATCAAAGTGCCTTGTGCATTCTAACTGCAATTGGTCTCACAGCAGTGGTGATCAGACTCTCTCCCAACAATGGACTGGGTGCTAGTCCCGGAAGCCATCAGGGCGCATCATCAGGAACTGCTAAAGGTGTTCCTGCACCAACCGCAAGTAAGTAACACTTACTGGATGAAAAATAAAAAAAAAATTGGTTCAAAAAGATGTGTCACTAGCTTTTATTAGAAGCTCTGGTATTGCATGAGGGTATTATGTCATAAAGTCATTAAATTTTTAACAGCATTGAAAAAGCGATTGTCGTCAACAAAACACGGTAAACTATATTGCGTTTCAAAGAAAAAATGATTTTCTTTATTTTCAGCACCCGTAACGCCAAAATCATCTCCAGCTGGCACACAACCAACCGGAAAGAAAAGTGACGTCACCAAAACTACAGATCCAGATAAATCCGTCATAGAAACCATCGCCTTGTTTCCATCAGACGTGCTCCTTCCAGTGATCCTAGATAACATATGGTGGATTGGGGGCCTCCTATTGGCAGGTTATTTTGTGCGAGAGTATATTCTGGACTACTACTTCAGTAAAAACCAGAATGGAGATGCCGGGAAGAGCTCGCATGGTAAGTTACTAATCAGGTGATAAAACAAACTGGTTCGAATTCTGCGACTTGAACACCTGATTGGCATGATGTCAAACCTGAAATTTTGAGATTTCAGTAAAATCTCAAAATAAAGGGAAAATAATTAACTGAGATTTCGTTATATATTTTCTCTTTATAGCAGGGTCGGACCAGGAGGGAGGAGGCTGTCTTTCAAAAAATTTCTCGGGGAAGGGGGTGCTTCGAAACTTTCAAAATTTTGTAGATTTTTTGTTTGGTTGGCCAAATTGATCTTCCGAGCGCTCCCAGAACACTAAAAAACCCCTATTTCTGCAAAATTTTCTGCGTTGCAGGTAAACTTTTAAAAAAACAGGTCAAAAATGCCGTTATTGGACATTTTTTTTAGAAAACTTTCACCAAAGATATGCATTTTTGGGCGCAATCTCCCCTTCAAAACTACGTAATTGAGTTAGGACTGGGGTGTATAACTCATAGAGTAATTTCGGATAGGGTACACCGTCTGCTCGTCACGCTATCTTATTTTCGGCCGGATAGATTCGTGCAACTTCTTAGTCTAATACCGATCCTAATCTTACTCTTATACTATCTAGTCTCAGGTTGTTTAACTAGTCTCTGCTAGGCTCAATAGATCTAGGGTATACTGGTTTATTGCGGCTGCTGAAGTGCTCGGGAGAGTCCAACTAATTTCTAAGTTAAATTCAAATCTCTCTGGTGCTGAAATTACAAGTAACTTCAGCACTTACAAATAAGTGGGTTGTTAGTTAGATGGATCATGATTGGTTAATATTAAATACTTTACATTGGTAAAACATTTAATTTATCCAATCATAAAATATAGTTTAGATCAGGTTCCACCCATCCGGGTTTTACAGAGTTTTTTAGAACAGTTCTTCTGTAGTTCAAGGATGGATGATGGACGTTGGTATTTGGCGAACATCATTTTTCTTTTGTTTCCTTTTTGTTAAGGAAGTTCCAGGGATCTGGAATTGAGGACACAAGACGTTGTGTTCTTCTTGTGACAACGACTGAGTCTCTGCAACAGCATCAATTCTGGTTTCAGAATGGTTGGCTATGTCAGGTTTTTCTGTTCTTCGGAGAGAACTTCTTTTGTGTTTGATCTAGCTCGGGAATGGCGTGGAGATTGTGCGTGGAGGGGATGCCTGGTTACTCGGATCTGTACGTATACTTGAACATCGAGGTGGTCATTGGTCTAGTTCAATGAAGTCCTTTTCTGCGAAGTCAAGTCGTACTCTAAATCCTTTGAGTTGTGATTGTGAGCGGCATATCGATTGTAGTTGGTCATTCTCTCTCGAGTGTAGTGAGGTCGTCTTGTCTTTTGATGTTCGTCCTTGGTGTTGTATTCTGATCTATATATTGCATCATGTAATTTTACATTTTATAAATCTTTTATTAGTTTAATATATTTTTTAATAATGATTTTAGTTAGTTGTTTTCACAAAAGCTTTTTGTTTTAGTTCGGTTATTTTGAAGAGTTACTCACCCTTGAGTAGCTCTTATTAAAAATAAAGGTGTGGTCACAAAGCGTGGATGTAGCGCGGTGGGTTAGGCCGGCTATAGAGCATGCTCAGGACGTCCTTCCTGGTGGGTTAGGCCAGGTGTGGGAGTATGATTTCATGCGGTTTTTGTGAGGGGTCCTGTTATGTGACAACGTTTTATGTTGGGTTTGTTGTGGTTTTACTTGTGTCTTGTTGGTTATGTACTTTGTTCAAAAAGCAAATTGTTTGTGGTATGGGTTTGTCTTTCGACTTTTTTGTGTTTTATTATTTCTTTCTAAGACTTTGTAATAGTCTTCAAAAGAATAAATTATCCAGTTTTAAACTGGGTTAATCCGGTTTGGGTACCGTTGGTTTCCTTTTCTTAGTCATGCTGTTATTTTATGATTTGTGGTATTTAGTAAGCTGCGTTGGTTAGTTTTGTTTAGTATATGATTCCTTTCCAACCGGGTTAAAGGAAAGTTTGAAACATGTTATTATATGTTAGAGTTGTTGAGTGTGAAAACTTGAAACTGAAATTCATTATTTTAAACAATTCTTCGTGGGCGAGCTGTGCGAGTGTGGATAGAATTTCTGTGCGAATGAATGAAAATATCAAAAGGTTAGTACTGCAATTGCATTTTATTAATTTACTGCATAGAATTTGGAAATTTACTGCTAGTTATGGGGGAATTTTAAGATACAAATTTTCATCATAATTAGATTTACTGCTTTGGGGGAAAATTTTATAAATTAATTTACTGCATTGGTATTATATTTATTTTATTGTTGGTGCAAAAGTTTAATAGGGTCTTAAACAGTTTTGAAGAAGTTTGCTATTTTTTATTTTTCTTTTGTGAATTTTTCAGATGATCGAAGATGAAGGCTAAAAATCTAAAGAAAACATGAATAAAGAATGGTGAGTTTTTTAATATTTTAATTAGTTAGTAATATTCATTTAATTCATACTTACCTGTTAGTCGTCGGGGAAAAAACCGTGGGGGAAGATGTCGTGAATTAGTTCTGAAGTTGTTAGTAGTTTAGCTAGAATGCGGATGATATTTTTAGTCTGAAGCAGTGGCCAAAGCAATTGAAGTGCCTTAATAGTGGTTAGTTCTTCAGTGCCTACTGCAAACTCATAAGGTGTGCTTTGGATTAAGTTATATAATTTGTGGTTAAATTTAGTGTTGTGGATGAATTCTAAAATGGGGATTTCTATAGGCTGTACAAACTCGTGCGGGATAAGGAAGGGTCGGGATTCTTCGGCGTTGAAGGTCTTGGTGATGGGGCAGAAAATGTACATTTGGGTTATGGGGTCATAGTTACGAAGAATACCATGAAGGTTAGTATCTTTAATACAATATGTGAAATTTAGGAAATACGGTGAAGTGTATTTTGAATTGATGAATTGAAAGCGATGGTGTGGTTGTCTAGAGGGTGTGTGGAGGTCAAAGTGATTTTGGATGAAACGATAGTAACTGTATGTATGTGTTTGTTTAGTTCGCAACATAATATCGTGTGAGCAGTGTAAATCTCTTTCGTGTGGTGCAAGGAAATGAAAGGTTAGTGAAAAGATTTGGAAGCGTTCTTTAAAACTTTCGTACGCTTGTGTGCTTGTTAGTGCTTCTGAAATAATGTGATCAAACTTTCGGTCGAAGATGTTTAGTGTAAATACATATGGTGTCTTGATGAAAAATTTCTCGGTGATTTGTGGGTTAGCGAAGCGATCGTCGTCTAAGAATTGATCTTGGTTAGCTCTGATGATGTTGTGATCGTAGTATTCTAGTGTATATTCATTAGCTCTAGGTGCAGTGTGTATTTTTAGTGATTTTTTATATCCTACGTAAGTAAATTGTCTAGCGGTGAGTGGTGTAGTTAGTCGATATAGCATGTCTTTGTTTCGGTCTATATCGATGGATGTGTTGGTTAAAGGTAAGCAAAGAGGGTTAGTGAAATGATAGTATGAGGTCCAAGAGAGAGTGGGCATTAAAACGTATTCGTCTACAAAGTTGCGTGTTTCGTTAGCGTCATGAGTTGTGTTTAAGGTGTATTGTGGAAATGAGGGTAAAGTGATAGCTAAAAATTCTCTAGTGTTAGTATGCTGGGGGTGGTTGATGTATTCACGGGCTGTTCCTGGTTTTGCTGGGAAAGGATGGTTGGGGAACTTTCTTTTAAAAGTGCGGTAAGCTCTATTAGTGTTGAGTGAGGATTCAGTTGATGTGGATGATGGTGCTAATGATTCAGTATAATTTGAAGAGGGTGTAGGGGGATTGGATGAATTTGTAGTGGAGGAGATTTGGTTTATGGTCGGAGTGTTAAGGTGGTAGGGTTGTTGTTGGAGGGTAATAAAATTGTCTAGCTCTGGGGAGATTCGGGGGGTGTCTGGAGATGATTGGTCAGAATGGTATGAGGAGTAGGTTGGGGTAACTTGGGAAGCATAAGAGGGTGTAGGAGTGATGGGGTCAGGGTTATTTGACAATATGGGTTGAAAAGGAGGTTGAGAAAACTGAGAAGGGTTATGAAAATTATTGGATGGAGATGGTTCTGAGTCGGCAAATTCGTCGGGGGTTTCAATATTCGGGTTATTTAGCTGTGAAATGGAGTATAAAACTGAAATTTGTGAGTTAGTGTCGGAATTCATGCCTGATGTTACATTGCTAGATGGAAAATCGGGTGGCGGAAAAGCAAAAAGTGGTATTATTGGGATTGAAGAGGTAAGGTTGGTTGGATGGGAATTTGATCGATGGAGTGATCCAAGTTGGCGGCTCATCGTGGGCTAAAAAAATTATTATTTTGAGATTGAAAAGCGGTGGTATGTGGTTGTTCAATAATTTGTTCGTAAGTATTATCATCTTGTGATTGATGTGTCATTATATGTTGGACGGGACTTTGTGATGTGGTGAGTCTAAAGTTTGGATTATGTGTGATTGCTAAATTTCTAAAATTTCGTGGGACTAGGGATAGTGGATGGTTATTTGGTAGGGGTGGTAATTGTGGTGCCGTTGGCTGTGGGTCGACATTGTTATGTTCTTCGTCGTATGTATTTTGTCGTGTTGTTATTTTTGTGTTATATTCTTTTATTTGTGCGTCTAAAAGAATTTTGTTTATAGATGTGGAAAAAATTCCAAAAAATCCTGCAAAAAGTATGCGTGCTACGCTTGCTTGTCTGTTTACTTGTGTGTGTATAGCACATGTATTGTAGATTCCTTTTAAGAGTGAGAAAAGAAATCCAATAAAGTTAAACATTGCGTATAAAATAGTCAATTTTTCTAAGATGTAGTAGGGCCATCCTAGAAAATCTAGGATCTCATTTTTGAGTGTAACAAAGCTAAAAATGTTAATTGGTGATATATCTTGGGGACGGTATTTTTCGCCGTTTAGATATATATAATCTTTAATGTCTTTAAAATATCCGCTATAGTCTTGCGTGTAGATATCGGCAAATCCTGCAGTTTCTGCAAGTTTGCGTAAATTTTGGTCTATTGATTGTCTTTGTATAGTGTCCATTTGTGTTAATAATTCTTGGAATTGTTGTGTTCTAATGTGATGTTGAATATCTGATTTTGAATAGATTCCTATTGATTGTAAGTCTATATTTGGGTTTCGAGCAATAGCGCGAATGCTTTCTGGTGAAAATTTTTTGAGTGATTGCATTAATGTGGGATATGGAGTGAGAAGATAATATTTGTTTTCATCAGGGTTTAGTTGTACTACATTGTGGCTATTTTCTGATCCACATGGGACTGCGGTATCCCAGAAATAGGTTCTTCGTGAAAGTGTATCCACGAAATGTACTTTATTCTTATAAAAGATAGGGATCCTTTTATAACATCGTTTATCTTCAAAAACGTATAGTGGTGATACTTTTTTAGTACAAGTATAAAACCATAAAATGTTTCCTTCGTAGTCTAAAAAATTTGATCTATTTCCTGATAATAAGTATCCTGCGTAGGGTATTTTTAATACTGCTAGTGCAAGTGATTGTAGTATTTGTGTTCGTTCTAATTCGCATAGTTGATGTAGTGTTTCTAATTCGGATAGTGACATTTCTTGAAAAATGCGGCTAATTGTATAGTCTAGTTTCATATCCAAATGAATATCATAGTGGATATTACCAAAATATGTAGTATTCATTAGTGATAATTCTTGTAAGCGTGTGCTTCTGGTGTCATAAGGTTTTAGATGTCCACCAGGTTGTCCGTTGCTTTTTTGAAAATTAACTGGTATATAGGATGTTCCTTCGTTTAGAGGATGACCTGTGGCGTATGGGTCGATTTTTACTTTACCAGTGGTCATGTCGAATCCTTTTTCATATTCAACTAATATTTCAGAGTATTGTGTTCTGTGAAGTGGATTCCTGTATTTACATGCAAGTTCTGTTTCTTGATATATTTGAAAACGTGTCAATTTATTTTCTATATTGTCTATGTTTCTAAAATCGGAACTTAGTTTGCGTGATGGATGGACTTGTTCATATGGAATTGATTGTATGAAATATTTTTCGTGAAATTTTATCATACGAGCGTGTATTTTTGCTACTTGAAATGTTGTACATGTGTCTTCGGGGAACCAAACAATTGTTGCTTGTGTTCTTGTTGTAGGGTCGCAATATCCTTGATCGTTTTTACAAGGTAGTCGGATTCCTTGATAGATCATTGTATTATCAGATAAATCTCGTGTGAGTTGTATTTTTTCGAGTTGTATTTTCCAATCGAAAAACATTATTTCTGGGTATCCTTTATTTTTCGTGTCTGCTTTGCAGTTTGATGGGTTATTTATACCAATGTGTGGTATCCAATGTTTATCGTGTAGGTCATAGGTTAATCGTCCGTGTGCGCCGTTATACGGGTATTTTTCGTCTAGTTTTATATGTCCTTGGTGTCTTTCAAGTTGTGATTGATGTACAGAGTCTGAAAAAACTTGAAAATTAACTAATTTTCTTTGGGAGTTTTTATTTTGTGTGATGTTTAGTCTAAGTAATTCATTTTTACAATCGTCGGGATTGAGATGTAAAAGACGTTCTATATTACTTTGGTAGAATGATTCATGGTCAAGTCGGTTTTTGTTTCCGTTCGAGACTTGTGAACAATGTACTTTCTTTTCGGAAAATGTTGCTGTGAATTTATAACCTGTAACTGTTGTAGCTCGGGCTTTTGAATAGAGTGTTGCTATTATATCTGTGGTTTCTATAGCTTGTGGTTCTGTTTCACATTGTGATACCTGATTGATTGCATATTTATGTAGTGTTTTTTGTTCATTTTCTTCGCAATCGTAATGTGTTACTAATAAATCTTGTGGTCCTGTACGAGGGGAAGGGTTTATGTTTTGATTTGAGGTTATTAGAAAAAGGGTTTGGAGAAAAATTAATAATTTTAGAATATACATGTGTATGATAATCCTGAGTATGGATTATAAAATGTAATGTAACCAATTGTGTTTTTGGTGTATCTGTCGTATTTGTATATTACTTCAGTAGTTATAAACGGTGGTGGTAGTGATTGAGCTGTTATGTTAGGTGGATTTAATGGGTAGGGATGTTGGGTAATATTATTTAACTTAACTGTGATTTCAAACTTTAATTGTAAACTGTTTTGTTGGAGTATTTGAATATTGTGATCACGGATATCGTTGTGAATATCTTGACGATATTGTAATCTATTAAGTGCCCAGTTATGAAGGCGGTTACTTTCTTGATGTTGTCCAAATAATGGTGGAGGTGCTGTGAATGTATTCCAATCTAATCTTAAAGGAATATTTATAGATGATTGTTCTCGATATCTGGCGTCGAGATTATTTGGAAAATTTAAGTTAAAGGGTAGTGGTGAAAATTGACTTATTGATGGTGTTGATGGTAGTGATAATGTTTCTGGTAGTGATGAGGATGTTGTTGTATCCGTAGAAATATCTATGGGGTCATTGACTAAATTTGGTTCACCTTGTGTGAATGAATTTGTAGTCCAATATGGTAGTCGTGATGTTAGGTTTGGGGGGTTAAAGGGATTTTCACGTATCTGTTCAGATGTTGGTGTTGAACCTAAGTAGTCTGAAGGTAGACTGGAAGTGCTTCGTTGTGAAAAAAGTGTAGGAGTTTCTGGTGTGATACCAGTGGTGTTTTCTGGAGTGGTTTGTGTTGGGGATTGAGGTATATCAAAATGAACTCGGGGAGTTTGAAAATTTCTATTTCGTCGAGGATGTATAATTTGTCTATTTATTTCTGCTGTGTTTTGGTTTTGACTAAGGTTTCGTATTCTACTTAGTTCTTGTGGTAGTGTTGGGTAAAGATTATATGTTGGTTCACTTAGGGATGCTTGTCGTTGAACTGGTTCTAGTGGTTCAGATAAACGAGCGTGCCGTTCTTCAAAAGTGTATGGATTGTCTTGAAAAGAAATTCGTGTAGATGTTTGAGGGTTTTGAGTAGTTGAAGGTGGTGTTGGATTATCTTGGGATGATGTCGGTGAAGACTGATTCTGTGACTGTTGGGTAGCAATTTTTGATGGATTTTTAAATTGTTACTTTAGTGGGAAGGTTTATGTTTATTATAATATTCTTCTAAAAAAAGAATTAGAAAAATTGTTGCTAGGGCAAATGTGATGATTGCTTTTTTTATACATTTACATATTGTCAAAATGAGGGATAATAGAAATGTTATGAAAATTACAAACAATAAAAAAATATCAGTTCTACTGAAAATTGTTCGTATCATTTAGACAAGTTGTTAAAATCGTACCTGTGGATATATTCAAGGGTTTTGGAAAGTTGGAGGAATAGTTCAATTATTGTGTAGAAAATTAAAAAAATGTTACAAAAAATTATTATGATTATTAGAAAAGATTCAATGATATCAAAAAGAAATATTATAAGGGCTTGAAGTATTGAAAAAAAATGTTTAAAATTGATAAATTTTTGAGCGACTGTTTGAGAGAAAAGCATTTAAGAAATGATCTCTTGGTCGAATATTTTTTTGCTGTTTGAGGCGATTTTCTAGTGTGGTCGAATTATTTATTAGTTTTTTGACAAGTGGGTTGAGTTTCGTAAAAAATTGTTGGGGGCAATTTTCATGGTGACTGGGAGGTCGTCTTTTTCTTTATTTTTGTTTGTCAAATGATCCGGGGTATGGTGAGATTTTTATACTTTAGGCTAATTAAAATCTTCATTTTGTGACTTTAGGCTAAGTTATCAAATTTGTTTTGGGGGTATTCGTGGTCTGAGTTGGGGAAATATTGTTGATCTTTGGGTTATTAGATAAGGGAGGGGTACGGTATTATGGTGATATTTATTTTAGCTGTCAAGTTGGAGTGGTTTGCTTATTTTTGACCTGGAGGTTGTAAAGTTATAGTTAGAGATGTGCCTGGAGTTCTAGATTATTCGTCTAATTGATCTTAGTTTGAGTTAGAGAAAGTGGCGGATTGGATGAATCCTATTGGTCTATTTTGAACTAGAATTATTGCGTACTTTGTGAGCATGTTATTTTGAAAAATGGAAATGAAAAATGTTACGGAGGTTTCAAGATTGTGAAGTATAAAATGTTAAAATTACTTTTTAAATTCTACTTTCTTTAATATTTTAGATTGGGGGATGAACATTTTGTAGTTTTTACGTGGTTGATTTCGGAGTCTTGTTGTCTTTCTATGTTCTGATTTGTCTATTTCTTCTTGGGGTATTATTTGTTCTGTCATTTTTCTATTTTTTCTTTGTTTTGGAGATTCTTTATGATTTTGTGTATTGTTTTTGGTGGCGGTTGGTTTTGTGTTTTGATTTTCGGTGGGGTTATCATTTTGTTCTGTGTTTTTTAGATGTGGTTCATTTTGAATGATTTTTAATCCTGTGAAAGAATATAATTGAGTTAATTCGCGGAGTGCGTATTCTTTTGGGTAATAAGGTAATAGGTTGTTTCGATGTTGAACGATTTCTTTTTTGTTTGAGTCGATAATTTTATATGTGACATCTGTGGGTTTTGCAATTATTTGATAGGGTCCTTTTCGGAGGGGTTGTAATTTTTTAGAAATTCCTTTGTGAGTATTAAAATTAGGTATTAAAACAAATGTTCCAATTTTTAAATCGGAAGCTGGTGTAAAACGTGAATTGATTTGTTCATTAATATTTTGTCTTTGTAATAACTTTTTTGTTATTTTTTGATAAATTTCATTGTGTTTTTTATCTCTATTTAAAATCCATTCGGTGTGTGTACCGGAGGCTAATTTAAGAATTTGTGGGTGATGAAAATGATCTTCATCGTGTGTATGTAAAGGTAGGTTATAACAAATTGAGTCTTTATTTGGTTGACAATAACCTTGTGCGTTTTTATGGGAATTTGCTGTAAACATTATTGGTTTGCGTGGCTTTTGGTTGAAAACCATTTCATATGGTGACATTCCTAAAGTTGTCGTGATTTGTGAGTTATATGCTAAGGGAAATAATTTTACATCTGCTGACCATTCGGTATATTTTGTATCATTTCCATTGATGATACATCTAAGATATTCTTGTAGTGAACGGTTCATACCTTCGACTAAGCCGTTTGTCCAAGGTGCATGAGATGTACGTGGTTTGTGTTTAATGTTGTATAAATGACATAGTGTTATTATTTCATTATTTATAAATTCTGTACCATTGTCTGTAACTAAAATTTCTGGTAGTCCAAATTTTGCTATCCAGTGTTCATAGAGTGTTGTGTATGCGTAATAAGCGTTACAATGTGGTACTGGATTAAGTGCTACATAATGTGTAAATGCGTCAACAATTACCATAATGTAGGAGTTTCCTTCTGATGAGGGTGAAATTGGTCCTTTAGTATCAAATGAGATACGGTGATTAAAGTATAAACTTTGTCCTTTAAAATCTTGTTTTTGTGCTACTTGTTTTTGATTTGGGTAAGGTTTATTTAGCTGACATACTATACAATCATTGCATAGTACTTTTATCCAAATTGGTGCATTTGGGAAGTAAAAATTTTGTATAAAATTTGAATATGTTTTTTCTGATCCAGAGTGTCCTTTAATATTTTGTGTATGTGAAATATTAAAAGCTATAAGAATCATACTTAAAGGGAGACATGGAACTGTAGATTCATTCAGGTTATACTCTAAAAGGTCTGTATTTTCGTTAATTGTTGTGTTGTTAAATTTGCGAAAGTATCGGAGGAGTGTTTTGTTTCCTAGAATGGTTGAATCTGCTTTGATAGGTTTAGTTTTATATTTGTGCCATGATTTCAGTTGTCTAATTATCGGGTCAAGGTTTTGATATTGTTTCAGTGTTGAAATTGTAATCGTATCTGTTGGGGGGAGAAAAATGTTTTCAACTTCGAATTTAGATAAGGGTATTGTATCAAGTGGGTCGTGAAGGTCAAAAACTTGATTTATTGTGTATTTTGAATCATTTGTTTGTGGTCCTGATAAATTTATTTTATCAGTTAAATCTTCTTTTTCAATTAGTGGAAAATGGTCTTTTTTAGGTAGGTGTTGTTTTGTTCGTTTTTGTTGGGTGTTATTTTTTATCCATTGAGAATATGGAATTGGTTTAAAAGTTGATGTTCCAAGTAAATCAACTTCATAATGATTATTTTGACAATCTAAATAAAGTGGGAAATGTTGTAAATTATTTATTTGTGATTGTTCAATATCAGTTTTAACTGCATATTTGCATTCTAATCGAGGTGATGTTTCGTTTTCTGCAAGGTAGAATTTTATGTTTTTGGGTATTTCAACTGTTGTTTTTCGTGTAAGTAATTCAGGTGGTGTATTTCGACTTAAGGTGTCTGGTAATGCAAGATTTTTTCCTGCAGTCCAAACTATATGTAAGTTTGGAAACTTCATTAGAATTAGTTGAAATCTGTAAACTCGGTGGTTTGGGTTAGATTTCTGTGTAAAAAGAAAGATGATTGGTTTGTGGTCTGTGAATAAAACTGTGGGATGTTTTGATCCAAGTATCAGAAATTCATATTCTGTAAGTGTATATATTATGGCTGTACATTCTCTCATTAGAGTTGAGAGTCGTAGCTCTGCTTGAGTGAATAATCGAGAATTTGCTGATATTAGGTTCATTTTATTTGTACCATTATGTGATTGTAATAATGCTGCGCCGATGCCAAAGTTCGAAGCATCGCACATTGCATAAAATGGTTGATCAGGGTCTGGAATTGTGTTTGAAATTTGTTCAGTTAAAAGTTTCTTTATTTCTTCGAATCGTGTTTGATGTTCTGTATTCCATTCAAAATTATTTTGTTGTCTAAGGATGTTGTAAAATGGTCGTAGATATAATTGCATTTTATAAACATATTTACTTAAAAAGTTTAACATTCCAAGGAACTCTTGGATTTTCTTTCTATTTGTTGGTGGTTGAAGTTTTTGAATAGCGTCAATGCGTGATTTCAGTGGAGTGATTGTTTTTCTTTCTATGTTATGTCCTAAGAATTTAACTCTTGTCAAAAAGAAATGTGATTTATCGGGGGCGGCCTTCAGATTTTCGTTCTGAAGTATTTGGTGATATTGTTCTAAAACTTTGAACATTTCATCTTTTGTTTGTGATTGCATAAAAACATCGTCTAAATAGGTGATTGCGTTTTTCTTGAGTATTAGTGGTCTAAAAATTTTGCTCATAAAGGCTTAAAATGCTGCTGGTCCTATGGATATTCCATAGAATAAGCGGTTGAATTCATATTGTTGGTTTCCGATAACAAATTGTGTTAAACGTCGTGATTGTTCATCTAGTGGCATTTGATTGTATGCACTATTCATGTCGGCGGTTGTGAAGTATTTGCCGTTTATTTTTGTTAAAATAACTTGTATTGGTTCAATGGGCCAATTACATTTTGATTCATCTATGAGTGAATTGAGGTATCTAGCATCGAGAACGATTTTTAATGATTCTCCTTTAGCTAGAATGATAACGGGGTTGATGAATGTGTTGCCTTTTGGTTGTTCTTCTTTATTAACTGGTGATATAATATTGTACTGTTCTAAAATATCGAGTAATCTGTTTACTTTATCATGTAAGTGAATTGGTACTTTACTTGCTCTTTGTTTTTTGAAAACTGCGTCTGGTTTTAATGGGAGATGTAGTGATGAACTGATTTTGCCAACATCGAATTTTGATGTTGCATAGACTGATGAATATTGAATTAGCTGTTTGGCTAACTTTTCGAATTCGTCTTGTGTTATTTGTGAATGTTGGAAATTAAACATTGTTAAAAATTTCTGTTGGTCCTCTGTGTAGTTACTGATGTTGAATGTAGGTTTGAAATATGGAGTTTTTGTGAAATAATCCGTATTTCTGTTTTCGTTACTTATTATATTATTTATAGATAATTCTTCATTAAGAATTGTAGATTGGCAAATATCTAGTAATTGGAGTATATTATTTACGCGATAGGCTTTTTCGTGTATTGGTGATATTGTAGCGTTAGTTTCACAATATCCTAAAAGTCCTAAAGGTAATGTTACTTGGTAAGGTGTGTTGTTATAAACATGTAAGGAAATAATATCTGAATTCGAATTTTTCAAATATTTTATTGAAGAGATTGTAATTTTGAAAAATTTATGAATAGGTTTGAATTCAAAATCTGACATATAAAATTTTTGTTTGTTTTGTTCTTTATCATATTGATGAACTTGTTTTATTGAAAAATTATAGATGTTTCCTGATAGTGGTTTCAGGTGTTTTCTTTGTTGGTTAAATATCGGATAAAATTTTGAAAAGAATGGTGGTTGTTTATTTAATCTTTGAAAAAATGTTAATGATGTTTCTTTTGTTTTTGTATATTTATCTTTGATTAATATTTTACTATTTAGTATGTTAATTGTTGGTATATACTTTGAAATAAATGGTATACCAATGATGTTATATTTAATATCAGTAATATGGAATATTTGTTTAAATGGCTTGTTTAGAAGTTTGCTTTGCTCCATTGTTCTGGTAGGGAGGAGAAATAATTGGATTTTTCCGTAGTTTATCAATGTTGATCCTTGTGCTGTCGCTAACTTACTGGAGGTTTCAAGAGGTGTTAGCTTTGGGTGTAAAGTTTTTATTTCATTCCATGTGGGAATGTTTAGTATGTTTGATTCTGCTCCTGAATCAATTAAAAAATCTATTTCAAGGTCTGGTGGTTGAAATTCTTTATTTCTTGGGCTTTCTAAGAGAAATGGTATTGTCCAAATTTTTTCTTTGGGTTGTTCTTTTTGTATATTTTGATAAATGTGGTTTGTATTCAAGCATTTTGTTTTGGTATTTTTATTGGTTTGATCTGTAGTGTTAATCTCGTTTGTTTCTTGCGTCGTTGGTGTGGAATTTATGGGTGTAGTGTAATGATTTTGAAGAAATTCTGATTGATTTTCATATATGTGTGATGGAAAGGGTTGTTCATATATGACAGATTCATAGTCATTTTCGACTTTTATCATATTGATAGCAAGAGTGTTTTCAGTATCACTTTCTGAATCTGATGATGTACAGTTTATTTGATTAAGTTGTAACGTATCAGTTACTGTGTCATCAATACCTGGGGGGTCTGATGTTGTTTCTGGGTTAGCTTGTACTTGATTGATTTGTCTTTGATGTTTAGGTGTACTACTTCTATGACGATTATTAGAGTTATTGTAGTGATTATTATTCCGGTGTGGTGATTGGGAATAATTTCTATAACGATTATTATAACTTGGGTGTCGATTTTGTGAATTATTTCGCGATCTGTTTTGGTAATTATTGTTTTGTCTGTTATAGTTCGATCTATTATATGAGTTATTCCTTGATCGATTGTTCGGGTAATTCTGGTTTCGGTTGTTTGAATAACTTCTATTTCGATTATAGGAGTAGTTTCTATTCCTATTGTATGATGAATTTCGTGATTGGTTGTTTGGATAGTAGTTATTTCTTGATTGGGAATTAGATCTAGAAACAAATCGTTGTGTATTTGAATTTGATCTGGAGTAGTTATTTCGACTATTCGGTCTATTGTAGTGATTTTGTGATGAATTATACGTGTTTCTTCGTTCTGGTGATCTTCCTCTATAACTTGAGTTATATGGAGATTGATTTCTTGTATAGCTTGTATTGTTCGGGAGTGGTTTTCCTGAACTGTTGTTGCTGTATACATTTTTGTTTGGTAGATTTTGATCTTTTTTCATGTATTGATAAAATGATTTATTTGGTTCTTTGTATTTTTGAGGTTTATTTTGACTATCTTGCTGTTTTTGTCTACATTCGGAAATACTATGTCCGTATCGTCGGCAATAATTACACCATTTCTTGAAAGATGGTTTGCCTTTAAAGTTCGGGTTCTTTTCGTAAATATTGAGTATTTCAGTGATTTTTTCAACGAGATCTGTTTCTGATTCTTGTATATTATTAATATTAGTGGGAGTCGTTTCAATTTTGTTAACGTATTGTAATTTCAAATTCTCCGTTTCTTCTAGTTTCATCGTGATTTCTGCTTGTTCTAGTTTGTCTACTAGTTTTCTAAAATCTAAATCGGGTTCTCGAATTGAAGAAGGATGGGATGCTCTCTTTTTTATTGCTATTTTCCTTAATTGTGGTGTTAAGGTCATCATTAAGATTTCTGTCATCTTAGTGTTTTTATAGTCATGTGTATTTAGTGAATATGCTTTTCGAACTAGTGTTTCGATTCGTACTGCTATTTGCTTGATGGTTTCGTTTGGTAATCTGCGAATTTCATTACATAAAACTCTTTGTTGTTGTTTGTTTCTTTCGGAGTCAAACATTTTTGAAAATTCTTGTGTAAATCTTTTCCAGTTTGATTTTATTTCTAGAGGTAGTACTGAAAACCATTTTTGGGCTGCGCCATCTAAGGTTGTTTGTATCAACGCTGTGCGTCGATGTATCCAGTTTTGATGTAGTGGCGTATTAATTGGTTCAGGTCCTATATTTAAAATTAAATTTGCTGTTACTGCGTTTAAATAATCTTCTACAGAGTATTCAGGGTCTGTTCCTGTGAAAACCATTAAAGGTTTATTTGATGTTATTGATGATCCACCCATAAGGTATGGATTCATTGTCATTTGTAATGATTCAGCTGCATTTGGCATTTGAGAAAAATTTGAAAGTTGGTTTCTTGTTATTTCATGTTGTTGAAGATAATACGGGAGTGGTATTTCATTTTGCATTTGTGATGGTTGATACGAGTGTGTAGTCATTGGATTTTGTTGTTGAATTGGTTGAAAAGATTGTGTATTAATTGGATTTTGTTGTTGAATTGGTTGTTGATATTGTGCATCTATTGATTGTGGAGAAAAATTTCTATGATTTGTACGTGTTTTCTGTATTCCTTGTCTACGATATTCTTGAGTATTTGGTGCAAATATATCTGGTTGTAAGAAATCTTCATCTGAGGATAAATAATCCATTTGATAAGATGTTTGTTTTTTATTTTTATTTTGTTGAAAAAATGGGTAATTTCCACTGCGATCCTGTGGAGGATTTGGTTGAAAAATTGTGGAATTATATTGGGCCGTTGGGTTATCCCAGTTTCGAGGTTTTGTATATTGATTAAAATTTCTTTGTGGTTGATAATTTGTTTTTGATGGATGTGTATAATTATAATTATGGTCTGCAAAGTTGTTTCTAGTGAATGTTTTGCGTGTTTTTGATGGTATTGTCATGGGTTTGTATGTTTGGTAATCCATATGTGAATATTTAGGGGCAACCGAAGGTTTAACGGTTGATTGTAAGGTTACCTGTGTTTGTGAAGGATTTGTATTTCTTGGTGTTGTTAAATTTGGGCGTATTGGTGAAATACTTTGTTGTGTAGTTGTTGTGTGTACAATTTCTTCATTTATGAAGTGTGATGGTGTCTGGATATCTTGTTGAGTAAGATTCCTAGTTCCATTGAGGTTTTCATTGTGTATGACTGTAGAGTTTAAACTATTATTTTGTGTATCGGGTAAAAATGTATTATAGTTTAATGGTGTTGCATCAATTGTTAATGGTATTACTCTTACATAATCTCTTATGTAAGATATTGTACTTATTGCTTGACTTGAGATTGATTGTGGAAAGTTTATAAATGCGGAATGAGACCATTCGGGGTCCCAAACATAATCTGATTGTTCTGTGATAGCGGTATCATCGTTCGAATTTTGGGGTCTAAAATTTTTTCTTGCTTGTGCAATTAAATCAATATTGTGTGTAAAATAATCTATTATGAACCATGCTAAAATTTTTTGTAAATCGTGTTTGGTATGTTGTGAAACATCGTCTTTCGTGAAATTTTCTTTAATGATGTTTAAATAACTAGAGAGTAGTGTGATTTCATGTCGTACTCTTAAATGTTTAGATGTTTCTGTCGGTGAGACATTTGTTAATGGAAGTTCATTTTCTAATATCGAAATATAACTATATATTAGTGCGAAAACTTCATTGGTGAAAATGGAGTTTGCTCTCTGTGAGTTATGGTATTGGATGCTTTTTATATATTCTGAAAAAACTTTTGAAAATTCTAAATCAAGGTCGTCTGTTTGAATAGTATATGTTCTATTATTATGGTTTGGGGAAGTGAATTCTATAGAGTAGATTCCATACTGTTGTGTTATGTTGCATATATCTTTTAGATAGTGATCTATGATTTGTCTTTTGATTTTTACATCGGGGAACTCTGTTTTACATGGACTGATTCCGGGTTCAAATAAATTTACGAGTAAATTTTGACAAAATATGTGTTGTCCTCTATCAGTATCTGCATCTACTATAAAAGGAAAGATTTCATCATCATCTGGAGTTTCGTCACCTGGGGTGTGCGTTGAACTCATTTTTTCGTTCGATGACTGTTAATATGTAATTATTAATGTGTCGAATTGGTTGATTCCAATTGTATAGATGTACTGGTTTGTGTTTATACTGCTTTTTTATTCTTCTTTTTCCTCTTTGTGATGAATTTGAAGTTGTTTCTGAGTCAGAAAAATATAATTGATCGTGTTGTGGGCAATTTTTATCTATTGATTCTTTTAGTTTGTAAAGTTCGTCTAAACTGTTGGTTTCTGATTCTGAAAATGCGTTTCGATTTTTTGAAAATCTTTTTCGTGTTATTTGTCTTTGTTTAGTTATTATTTTTCTCTTTAGTGTTTGTCGTTTTGTTCGAATGTATCCAATTGTTTGTGTATGAGGTGTGATTACAAGGTCGTATTTTTTGTTATCTATTTCACAATTGTGTAAAATGATTGTTTGTTTATTTCCTAGGTTTTTAAATGACATAAGGTTTAGAATGACGGATGCAAAAGGTTGTTAAATGATTTCTATTGACTTAAACTGTTAGTTCTTACGATTTTTTGGTTAGCTTAACCTGGGTCTAGTTGTTCAGGGTTGGAGAGAAAAGTATATCGATTCCGAAGAATGATTTTTACTTTCTCGTGACTAGTATAAGCTAAGGTGTTAACTTACTTAATCTTACTTAGGGGTAGTGATTGTGTTCAAGGGTTGGAGAATAGTAAATCGATCCACAAGGTTCAGGTATAATTAGAACGCGAGTAGTTCGTTAGATACTATTTTAAACTTACTAAGTCTAAGATTTATCCTGGGTCTGGTAAGAGGAGGGGTCAAGTGAAGGATGAATAACCGAAGTTCTTCACTGTTTATCCTAATTTGAATGATTAGTTTTGTTTAAAAATTTCTATTAGTCTTGGGTTTTTAGAAAGGGTTGGGTAGTGAATCGACGTTTGAGGTCGTTAGACACTAATTAAGTGGGTGGGGGAGAACAAAGTTGTTCTGTTTGATCCAAGGATAAGCCTTGATGATCAAATTTAAAATTTAATTAAGTAGAAAATGATTTAAGATCCAAGGATAAGCCTTGATGATCTGATTTTAAATTAAGTGACTTTAAATTTTAATAAAGTTTTAAATTTGTGTAAAGGAAAGATTTAGTGTTTTGATGATATTAGTGGGTTTATGATTGCTGTTATGTTTTAGGTGATGAAGCTGGAACAACAGGATGATTTATGATTACTAACCATTTATTGTCATGCTACTAATTTTTATTTTTATTTTCCAATAAATATTCTTCAAACATGTTTTGTATAATACTGCAGAATTTTAGGAAAACGATCTTAGATCTTTTTATCAATCGTTATTGTATAATATTAATTTGTTTAGCGCCTGAAATGATTTTGAAGATTTACTTCAAGGTTTTATGTTTGCAAATGGAAATCTAAATTCATTGCAAGTAGTATTCGAAATATAAAAGTTTGTTCTGGCTTTTGCCGAACTATCATATAACTATACGGCAAGTTTCTACTTTGTCGTATGTCGTCTTTGGTTCGATGTCTTCTTCCAATTCCGGGTAGTTCTATTATGGTTCGGAATATTGGCTCTGATCTATTGAGTCGGAGAGACATTTCAATTAAATTATTGTCGTATAACATTTTGTAAATGTTTTTGTCTAATTTCTAATCTAATTTTGGTTAATTCTAATCTAGTAAGGTCTTGTTCGAGACTTATGGTCGCACCAGATGAGTTAGGACTGGGGTGTATAACTCATAGAGTAATTTCGGATAGGGTACACCGTCTGCTCGTCACGCTATCTTATTTTCGGCCGGATAGATTCGTGCAACTTCTTAGTCTAATACCGATCCTAATCTTACTCTTATACTATCTAGTCTCAGGTTGTTTAACTAGTCTCTGCTAGGCTCAATAGATCTAGGGTATACTGGTTTATTGCGGCTGCTGAAGTGCTCGGGAGAGTCCAACTAATTTCTAAGTTAAATTCAAATCTCTCTGGTGCTGAAATTACAAGTAACTTCAGCACTTACAAATAAGTGGGTTGTTAGTTAGATGGATCATGATTGGTTAATATTAAATACTTTACATTGGTAAAACATTTAATTTATCCAATCATAAAATATAGTTTAGATCAGGTTCCATAATGGCGCCTTTAGAAAAGTTTTAGGTTTGGTCAGCCAAAATATGATGTCATAAAATTATAGCAAAACGAGCGCGTCGAATCCCTGAGGGGGCGTACGACCCCCACGCCCTTCTCTGAAATCCGCCTCTGCTACATTGTACCCCATTAAAGATTTTTCATCCCTATAGATGACTAACTACACGTATAAGCACATACGAATTTTGTTACTTATTTCATTAAGACGACTTATCCACAATTGAGAGGAACAATGTACAGGGTGTACAATTCATCACGAAGAACCGCTGTGGTTGTGCCGCTGCTTCAGAATTACATGCATTTTTTTGCTGACTTTTTTGGTGTTGTGATTTACATCATGTTTTGCAATTACTGCAAAACATATTAGTTTAATTAACTGGTCACTCTGATATGACCTTCATTGGCCATTCTCTCCGGCGGAGAGAATGATCTCTCATAGTTTTAATGTTTTAACTTACCGACTAATTCATCTTAATTCCTTATTCTTTTTAATAGTTTTAATTTAGAATTAGCTACAACAAAGTAACATTTTATCATGGCGCAGTCAACTAACGAATCTAACGTGAGAGGAATACCTCCTTTTTGGCAAAACCATACTGTAGACCCCCCATTCCATGGGAAGACTGGAGTGATCTATTTCAATTAGCTATAATTGCTAAGGAAAACATAGACATAGAAAATCTACTCAATCCGTTGGAGAGACAACACCCACTACCTCCAAATTTGGAAAACTCAACGGACGGTGAAACAGATGCTCAAAGACGCTCGAGAATGGAGAGAAATACTCAAGAACAAAGACGATACGACGAAGAAGAAACAGCTTCGATAAAAACTGAAACCAAGAAATTTAACGGAATGCGAATAGAAGAAGCCGACAAAAATTACGTTCAGTCTTATATCTAGCACTGGGAAACGAAGGAAAAAGGATCTTCGGACAAAAATTCACCAAGGTGAAAGTTTTACAAATTTCGTTTAAAGAATTCTGGGAGTTCCTAGCGATCGCTTTCGTAAGAAAGACAAATGTCACATTTGAACGACATAAACTGTTAAATAGAAAACAACGCGACAGAGAATCCCTCGAACAATTTTGGGGTGCTTTAGCTGAAATGGCAAAAAAGTGCGACATAACCGCAGGAGAAGAAGAGTGGATAAGAGATATTTTCATAAATAATATGAAAAACTACGACATCCAAAGGAAATTGTTAACAGAAACCCTCCCTCCACGCGAAGCACTTAATGTAGCACTCATAGACAAAAAAGGAATTCTAAATCACTTGAAGTTAACTAACAATTTTAAATCCAACGGATCATCCGTACATAAACCAAACAACCATTTTAACGTCAAAAGAGAACCAACTCTTAATATCGAATGAAGTAACAACTGTATGAAGTGTGGCGGATCATTTTCAAAAGGACACTTAGCAGTTTGCCCAGCAAAGGACACGACTTGTACTACTTGTAAATTCAAAGGGCATTTCACCAGACTTTGTAGATCTCGTCGTAAAAATGTAAACATTGTAAATACTCAAATTGTAGATAATACAGATTTTAATCCGTCGAATATTCCGGATGTATATACTGGCCACACGGATAGAGAATGTTGTGGCGTCATAAACGCATGGTCGGAATCTGGACAAAGCGAAAACGACGATTACTCTGTACTAAATGTAACTACGATTTTTGATAACGATGGAAAAGAATTGAAGAAATTACTGAACATTGGACTCGGAAAAGAAAACCAAGTAATTTTAAACATTCAAGTGGATTCAGCTAGCCCGGTGAGCTTCCTTAAAAAAAACGTACTACACGAATTAAAGTTACGCGACCCTTATTTGAAAATTTATCCGGTGGATAAGACAACTAGAGACCTCTACTGTGGATTCACAGATAATGCCATAAACATCACTGGAAAGGTAAAGCTCCCGATATTTTCAAATGGTTGGTCAGACAACGACTGTCAATTCTTCCTAACCGAAGGACACGAGAGAAATATCTTAGGAAATGACAACCTTCCAAAAGTGGGGATAGAAGTCTCTCAGAAACACTTCCCACATTTCCAGACTAACAAGCAGTGTAAGTCAATAAATTCCATCTCTCAAACAAACCAAGATAGGGAAATTCTAAATATATCAAAATCATTCAAAAATTTATTCCTTCGGATCGGAAAAATTAAAAATCAGATGAAAATCACCCATTTTCACGAACCCTTAAAACCAATACAACTAAAGGGAAGACGAGTCCCCCTTCACTTACTGGACGCTGTAAAGACAGAAATCAATAGACTTAAAGCAGAGAGACATATTAAAAAATTAGAAAATTGCGATGAAGACATATTTATTAGCCCAATAGTCATTACTTGTAAAAAAGACAAATCCATCAAGTTAGCCTTAGATTCCAAGTTCATAAACAAACAGATTTACAAGAACAAATATCAAATGCCAAACATTCACGAATTGGTAGACAATGTCGCGGCGCAAATTACTAATGATTCCGTTGGAGAAGTGTGGTTTACTAACTTAGACTTAAAAAACGCGTACAGCCAATTAGCACTAGATAAATTTACTAGCAACCAATGTAACTTCAGTATCGTGGGCGGTGATATTACGGGTACCTAACAATTCTTAACTGCTTTTTACGGCCTAGGGGATACGCCTAACGAATTTCAAAGAGTAATGGACTCTACGTTAGGTTCAATCCCATTTACTAACTGTTACTTAGACGACATTTTAATCTCTTCCAAAGGAACATTCTTAGACCACAAGAATATTGTGTTAAAAATTTTATCTACCCTCGACGAATATAACTTCGCTGTAAAATGGTCAAAATGTAAATTCTTTCAAAAAGAAATAGAATGGTTGGGATTCAAAATCTCTAAATCAGGAATTACCCCGTTATTCGACAAATCGAAAGCCATAAAAGATTTACCTATTCCAAAGAATTTGAAAGAACTACGATCATTTTTTGGTTCTACAAACCAATACATTAAATTCGTCCCAAATTTAGCATCCTTAGGAAGCCCACTCCGACTGCTCCTAAATAAAAAATCAATATTCCAATGGAATGACGACCATACTAAAGCTTTTGAAAAAATTAAAGAAGAAATCGTAAACCTAACGGAGAATACCCATTTTGACGTAAAACGCAAAACTAGAGTAAAAACTGACGCGTCACATAATGGACTCGGAGCTTCGCTCAAACAATTCCACGGGAACAATTGGAAAACAATCTCATTTGCTTCACGCTTTTTAAACCCACATGAGTCTAAATATTCTACGAACGAGCTCGAACTACTAGGGGTTGTATGGGCTGTCAAACATTATAAGAACTACCTTTACGGATCAGATTTCGAAGTAATTACCAATCACAAAGCTATATAATCTGCCCTATCACCAAACCACGGAAACAAAACCTACCACAGTAGATTAACAAGATGGATAGACAGATTATTACCTTTTAATTTCACAATCAAACATATGGCAGGAAAAGATATGGGTTTCACTGACCTTATTTCTAGAATTCCATCCGGAAAAGCTCTTCCAATGTCACATTACGACGAGGAATTCGTAGTAGCAAATATTAACAAGATTAATAAATCATTAAATCCGTCGGAGAAAATAAGAACTACCTGCTCAGCCATTGGTTCTAATCTGGAAAATTCCGATTACGCTTTTTTACGTAATTACCTAATAGCAGCAGTACTAAAACTTATTAACTCCTCTTTTCCAATTTGTTCATTTAATCACAAAAGAACAGAATTTTGTACCTCAAATTGCATTCCAATGGATTATTCTAATACAAATACATTAATTATTTCCATTTCTAACTCCGCATTTCTTTATTTTTTAATCTTTAACCGTAGTTTTATTAATTCAACTGTAGATAAAAAAATTGTAGATACTGTTAATATTAATAATAAGAATATTGTAATTAATCCCACCACTTCCGGTATTTCTGTAGATTTAGACTTCCAGCTCTTACCAGATCATGCTAATCTCGTTAAAGAAAAAAACCGTGAAAATTTGAAGTTGCCGGATCGACCCTTGGATTTAAATATTTTATATAACGCCAAGTTAGTAGCTCTCTTGACTGAAGACGATCCCATGTATAGTCCAATTGTTAAAGCACTTCAAAATAAGGTGGAGAAGATTAATGCAGATTCTCCGTATTTCAAACATTTCACCCGCGACCTACACGAATCCGACGGATTACTCTACATGGACGGCAAACTCGTTATTCCATTTACTTTACGAAACGCGATGATGAAGACCCTTCACGAAACACATCCAGGTCAATTAGGAATGAAATATTTGGCCCAATACATCTGGTGGCCCCATATTAACAGACAAATTTACTTTCACGGAATAAATTGCTCAGAGTGTACATCGGCGGGTAAGATTTTGAAAACTGTTATCCCTAATTCACAAATTAGTGAACTTCCTCCATTATCGGAACCAAACGAAGAACTTAATTTAGATTTCGCTGGTCCTTTGGATTCTTATTGGGGGTCAAATAAATACATTTTACTTTGCATTGACAGATTTTCTAAATTTCCGTCGGCAAAAACTACATCGTCTACTTCTTCAAAAACAGTTAAAGGAATTTTTACAAGACTACATATTCTTACACGGAATACCTTATTCTATAAGGGTAGATCATGCTACTTGCTTTTCAAGCCAAGACATTAAATTATTCTGTGATTCCAACAACATCAAAATAATCTTTTGTACAGTTGGCGACCATCGTTCCAGCGGATTAGTCGAAAAATTAGTACACACTGTGAAAGTCAAACTACTGGCTATTTCAAAAGAAAATCATAAATGTACACTGCAAAATGCCGTTTCAAAAATCATCTGGAATTTACGCTCTACCTATCAATCAAAAATTAAATGTTCACCCTTCGAGATTCACTATAACAGAAAACCAAATACTATTTGGAAAAAAATAGCTTCTGGTAAACCCTCCTTTGGAATTTTAGACAAAGAGAAATCAATACTGTCTAAGGAACGAGCTAAAGATTGGAACGCGGATGATAGACTAGAGGACGGCTACAAGGACGATTTGATAGCCAAGAAGAACCAAAGCTCGACTGAAAAAGGCTACGACACAGACTATGCTTCATCCTCGAAAATCACCTCCAATAGACTACCAATCAAAAGTCCATTCAAAGGTAAAATCCTTCGGAAATCTAACGGTAACATAAACCGAGACTGTTTCTATAAGGAACTAAATAAAAGAATTATAAATTCATCCACTTCGACAGTAGAGTTATCCGACGGAAAAATAATACGAAAATCCGACATTGCGATTCCTATTTCTACCTCAAATAAAATCAGACCTTTTAAAGGAAACATTTCATTCCCGTATTTTCCTATTGCTAATGTTGAAGTAGGTCAGAAACAGGAAGGCCCAACACGGAAACCAAGATCAAAAATGCCAACCAAAAAAATGACCAGACAATTGGATCCGACCCCATCCGACAACTTAACTAGGACACGCATATCAGGGTCATCACACAAATCTACAAGAAGACAAACACGCCACTCAAAGAAGTCATCAACTCCTCCAGGTTACCTTGCTTCGGATGAATCTATGCTAATTCCTTCGGATATTTCGGATACTAGTGAATGGGAATGGATAGCGGGCGGTTTCCCTTGTAGAGACGTAGCCAGAGAACGCTTTATTTCAGACTCAAATACACCTCACCTCTCAATCGGAAATAATTCTAATTCCGCTGTAACAAATCCTGAAATAAAATCTGAGATTTTAGAAAACGACATTGACCCTAACAGAGAACAATCTATGGACCAATCTTACGAGTGCCCAATAAGCATAATACCCGCTTGCCGAACACCTAGTACTGCGGAACAGAGAACCGTGAACCAGGGAGAGGACAAAGACACCATCGAACAACAGGACCTGCAAGACGAATGTAATCCAACGGATAACAACTCAGTTACAGATTTTCCGGTGTACGAGATAAGCGACTCAACTGACGAGTGTGCTACACCTCCCAATCCTACCATCATATCCGGTAAAATTCCTCCTACCATCCGCCGTTCTAGTAGAAATGTCGGCCCACCAAAATTTTATGGCAAACGTTATTTTATTGATGCCGTAGAGAACGTTCAAGAAGCCTCCGGTTCTGCGGCCGATCCTATCGTGATAGAAATTGAGGAATCACACGAGACCAACAACAAGACGACTCCGGCGGAGTTAATTGTCCTAGACTCAAATCCAACATCTTCAGACCAAATGTCAATCTCATCAACTGACGAATCGCTGAGGATGGAAGTAGAAAATTTTGGAGATCATTCTGATCTAGACAGCGAACTTTTTAACACTGAACTTGAAAACTTTCTAAATGATTATAAAACTTTATAAACATTTAGCTTTACCCTAATCTGTTATATTGGCATATCAAGGAGCACATATTACCCTATAAACCGGTGCTAATCTTCAGGTATCAAAATGTTGATCAGTAAACTTGAGTACTTCATCAAAAATCCTTCGGATAAATCATCAGTAAAGGAAAACATCATCTGGTGCTCTTAAAATTTCTCTAAGTCGACTTCCCTCTAGTTTGTGTATCGCAAATCAATGCTCCACCCATAAAACTTGGTGACAACTTCATCGCATTCTAACTTCTTAACCCAGCCCTTATCCGTCGGAATCCGGATAATCATTCTCACAGTTATAGTTGCTGTATTTAATCCCATAGGGGCGCTTCAGTTAGTGTCAGTTCCTTATTTACGGCGCTTAAACTTTTTCTTTTCCTCGTCCTTAAAGGGGGAGAAAGGAGTCAGACTTAGTTAGTCATGGTGCTTTATTTTATTCGTAATTTAAAAATGTTTTCCTGCTTAGGGGAATGTTGTGATTTACATCATGTTTTGCAATTACTGCGAAACATATTAGTTTAATTAACTGGTCACTCTGATATGACCTTCATTGGCCATTCTCTCCGGCGGAGAGAATGATCTTTCATAGTTTTAATGTTTTAACCCACCGACTAATTAATCTTAATTCCTTATTCTTTTTAATAGTTTTAATTTAGAATTAGCTACAACAAAGTAACATTTTATCATTTGGGCTTAAATATCGTTTTGAAAATGAGGGGAAATAGTCGAGATCTTTTTTCCGAAAGTCAAATAAAGTAAAAGCAGTTCAACGGAAAGCCCTTTATATATTCAACAAAGCTTTTTTTTAAAATAAATACTGTCAAATTCCCAAGTAAAATTTGATAATTAATTTTCATTCCTATCAAACCTTACTTGAGATGAATTCGATATATTATTTGGTGCAACAGCTTTTAAAACGCCAGAAATCTTGATACAACTGATGTCATGTTATTTGAGATCACTTGTTACTTGAAGTGGACCAACATTTCCCAACCTAGAATTTTGATTTTCTTTAGGTTCAACAGACAGTTGATGCCATAATCAACTTATAATAATGCATAAAATTTAACTTCAATGCACAATTTTGTAGGAAAAACCTTGCAGGATAACAATTTTTGATGTCATATTTTTAACCTTTCGTGTGGCCATAATTTTAACCTTTATTTGACTAGCGTATTGTTCCGAGCACTCTCGAAAAATGGGAAGGAACTAAAATGTAGTATCCGTTTATGAAAGTAGTGTCCACTAGTGTCCACTAGCAAACAGCAAAGTATAAAAGTCACGAAAAACGTGATCGTTTTCTAATTTCATAAATGGAATTTAATTATCAGATTTTCTAGCGAAAAAAAATTTCTTAGTGATGAATTTCTCAAATTAGGTTAATTTTAGCAAAAAAGTGCCATCACACAATGTTTTATAAATTTAAAGAGCTTTAAGGCAATCTATTTTTATACAAAAGTTGAAGATTTTTCAAAAAATATTTCAGTTTTTTTTCTGTTTCTTTGCGTTCGTTACTCTTTTCCACATGTCAGGTGATGTTTTAAATTTTCGGACAAACTTTTAGACTAAAAATTTCAGATTGAATTTCCATTTACTTTTTCTTGCATTTTTATATTGCAGCTTTTTTATTGGCTCTGGTAAGCAATTCACCAACTATATATAAATATCATTTAACAACAACAAACTCCAAATCCAAAAAAAAATCCGAAACATTTCTTACTTTAAGTTTCATCGTTATAAAAATCACAATTGTCAAAAAATTGTGCTACTTGCACAGCAACCGGCTATCTTTGTGTTTTTTGTGGATGAAAGTCTTCATCTTCTGCAGGTGGCGAGGCACAGTCAGCTGATGGGGAAACTGAACCTGCCGATGCTGATGCTGTCACCCAGGAGGATGCGGAGGACGTGCGAGAGTCGCAACTTGTCTCAGTGCCCCAAGACAGTGATGACCAACAGCAACAGGGCAATGATCCCAATAGGCTGCACCCGCACAGGTCAACCGGCGGTCAAGGCCAAGGTCAGGGGTCACAATCGCGCCCACCGTCTTACGGTACGAACTTGTTGTCGCAGAAGCTCACAGACGCTCAAATGTGGTACAAATTGAAATCAGTAAAGACAAAATTTAAAATCATGCCACAGAAAAAGCTTGGCAAAACTGCCTTTGAGACCCTAAATTTATATGTATTTCCAAACCTTCACTGCGTTTGTATTTTTTCGTCTTTCATTTATTATACTGATTTTTAAGATTTTAGCCAAGTGCAGTCAAATGGTTCTCAGACAGCAGAAAACAACAAAAAAGGCGCATTTTGTTTCAAAAAAGAAGCTGTGAGCTCCAAGCTCCAATAAACCAATCTGTTTCAGCCACTTTCAACAAAAACGATAGCCGAAAACAGCCGAGTGTGTCGCAAGAAGAGGACATGGTCACAGCCATGCAGAGTTTCTCGAGGGCGAGTAGTCAAGCCAACAAAGGAGGTGCACCACAGAGTGTGAACAACAATTACAATCAACAACCTCAAAACCAACAAGATAATGGACATCCGGAATGGCTGTCACCCTCAGGTATGCATTATCTGCTACATGCAGGGGCAGATATAGAGGAGATCGACTCTCGCACCACCCAAAAAACCCAAAAAGTCCCTTTTTGATAATATTTGATGCTATCCATTTTATGCTGACCGACCCTAGAGTTTTTCTAAAGGAACGAAATTTTCAGAAAATTGACCATCTCACCACCTAAAGGGTTGGTGCTCCTTTGGCACTATATTAAGACATTAAAACATTCGGCCGAATTACCGTAAAAATGTTCTAAGGGGGTTCACGCGAATTTTGAAGCGGTTGTTTTTGGTCAAAAACGTTTAAAAACTTTCCGTAAATAAGCACAGAAACGGTATTTTGCCCTCTTTATTTTAATCAAAAAAGGTTTAAAGAGGCCTGTTATAGAATTTTTCAAACTCCCAAAATCCCCTACTCCGTCCCCCATCAAGCCTGCCCTCGAGAAAATTCTAAATCCTCCGTGCTCAAAACCTTCCAATAAGTGCCCAAAATCAGTGTTCTGGGCTCAATTTCAGTTCACAAAATTTGATTTCGGTACATATATCTTTTTGCCAAAATTGCGTATACTTGACGTTTGTTTAAGGAAAGCTTTAGAAATGGTAGATGTACAAAATAAACAATGTTTGATATTACTATAAAAAACCCTCCACGACTCGTAAAAATTTTAGATCAGGCCATGCCCAGAACAGCATATAAATACGCAATATAGCTCTAATAAAGTGATGCCCAATGAATAAACTGTCTTCATAACACTCAACATTAATTTTAGGTGCTAAGCGCAAAGAGATGAAAAAAGCGAAAGCAGTTCTGAATAAAGTGTACCAGGCACTGGAGGCCAAAGCGAACAAATCACGCCAGTCCAAATCTAAATCCAGGGCATCCAGGGACACCAAAGGAGGGGGAGCAGGCGGTAAAGATATGGAAGGGGTGCAGTTGGACAGGAAGGAGTTGCAGAAGATAATCGACAAGGAGTTCGGCAAGGGGGAGGTGGGTAAGATACTCGGTGACTCGTCACGCTCTCTCACTCCTCCGTGAGAGGCGAGTAAAATCCTTGGTGGCACAACACAAAAAATAACTCGGAGAAGTTTCATCAATTTAGTTTCTGATTGAAATTTAAACTTTAAATAAATTTTTAAAACAATAAATTTAAAAATCAAGAGGCAGCCGAGTTTTTTTCTTTCTTACTGAAATGAAAGCCAAAGATTCCGTCACAAATTTTTATCGAACAAATATTGCTCCAACGCAGTCAAAAACTTCATAAGGCCGCTGTTAAAAACATTTCCCAATTAGGCCCCTCAAGTGACTGACAAAACAGCGCTGGCATTTGAGAACGCCTACTTGAGACAGAAGAGGAACTGTGTCCTTCTGGATGAAGAGGGAATGGAAGAAGGAGAGGAGGGGGAGGAGGAGGGGTCAGAGGGGGACGAGAGTGGGGCTGGAGGAGGCAAGAGGGACTCGAAGAGCAAAAAGAGGCGTGGCAGCGAAGACGAAACTTCAGTAAGTTCTAAGTTCACTATTTATTTTCATAAGTGTAGTTATAAAGAGTGATTTGTCTGCTAATGAATCGAATGCGACCAATGTCGAAAATATATTTCAAATAAGACTATTTATAGACTTGATGTCCGGAATTTCTCGGCAACTAAAAGAATGAAAAAAGAAAGTATTCAACAAAAAAATTGATTGATATTTTTTTCAAAAGAGTAATAACAACCTATTTTTTTGGATTTTCAGATGAAATATTTTTCTTGTTCCTGTTTGATTTATTAAACAGGTATTATGAAAACGTTTTTTTTTTCCAGATGAGATCTGGTTTTTTTTTTCCCAAAAAACTACCCGTCAAATTCTCATAAAAGTGGTACCAATGGATTCAGTAGCGTTTCACCTACCTGCCTGCATAAAATTTAGGGCAATTTTTACCCTACCCCACCCCCTACGGTCTTAGAAAAGCTTCACAACTCGGTACTTTTTTCACTTTTTGCCCATTTTTTCGGAAATTTTCGATTTCCTCAAAAACGACCCGTCCAGATTTGGGATTAAGGGTTTAATCGATAGACCAGGTTGTAGGAAACTCCCATGCACAAGCGGCTGGTCCCTAATTTGCTTAGGGGAAGAGCTATAGACTTAGGAAAAGTCACTTTTTTGATTTTTTTGCCTATTTTTTCGGAAATTATCGATTTCCTCAAAAACTACCCATCCAGATTTGGAATTAAGGGTTAAATCGATAAAACAGGTTGTAGGAAACTCCCCCGCACAAGCGGCTGGTCCTTAACTTGCCTAGGGGAAGAGCTATAGACTTAGGAAAAGTCACTTTTTTGACTTTTTTGGCCTTTTTTCAAATCTTTCCGATTTCCTCAAAAACTACCCGTCCAGATTTGGGATTAAGGGTTTAATCGATAGACCAGGTTGTAGGAACCCCCCCCCCTACACAAACGGCTTGTCCCTAATTTGTCTAGGGGAAGAGCTATACACTTGGGAATAGTCAATTTTTCGGTTTTTAGGCCATTTTTTCAAACTTTTTCGATTTCTTCAAAAACTACCCATCCAGATTTGAGATTAAGGGTTTAATCGATAAACCAGGTTGTAGGAAACTCCCCTGCCCAAGCGGCTGGTCCCTAATTTGCTTAGGGGAAGAGCTATAGACTTAGGAAAAGTCACTTTTTTTATTTTTTTGCCTATTTTTTTTGGAAATTATCGATTTCCTCAAAAACTACCCATCCAGGTTTGAAATTAAGGGTTTAATCGATAAACCAGGTTGTAGGAAACTCCCCCGCACAAGCGGCTGGTCCTTAACTTGCCTAGGGGAAGAGCTATAGACTTAAGAAAAGTCTCTTTTTTGACTTTTTTGGCCTTTTTTTCGGAAATTGTCGATTTCCTCAAAAACTACCCATCCAGATTTAGGATTAAGGGTTTAATCGATAGACCAGGTTGTAGGAAACTCCCCTGCCCAAGCGGCTGGTCCTTAATTTGTCTCGGGGAAGAGCTGTACACTTAGGAAAATTTTTTTTTAAAAGTTTTTTGGCATTGGAATAAAGATTCAATATACTTATTGTGTGTATTTTTTAGACAACGGAATCCGCTATGCTTACGTTTTCTCGCTTTTGCTTGGTGCTATTGGCTTTCTGTTGAGTTTTTTTGTATGGTTTGAAGAAGTCCAACGAGAAGTTGAACGAGTTACGCTAGTTCTCTTTAATCAGGTCGGTTTGTTCCAGAACGTTTTTGTGATGTCAGTTATAGTCAACATATTATAGTCATATTTGCAATGCTTGGACAAAATTTAATTAATTCGAAAATTAAAGAGTCGTTAGAAAAATGAAAATTACTTTATTTCATTAATGTTAGCTGGTTTGTGAAACACACATTTCACTTAATTCTAGTGAATAATTATTCACATTGTTGAAGCATTGTGCATATGATTTTATTTTAAATATATTTAGCATGTAACCATGATTGATACGGTTTGCCTTGTCGCACTGTGAAAGGCCCGTTTAATGGGAGGTCATAAATCACTTAAAACATGCGCCAATCGATCAGTACGACACCATTGTCATCTTGTGTGGAAGCAATGATGTATTGAAAATGTCACCTGATGCGCTCATAGATCAATTCAGAGGTATCATTAAAAATCTGTATCTCTCACTTTAATCATTTATATACTTCAATTCTAGTCCTCAAAGGTGTATTAGAACAAGGGGGAGGACGATTTTTTGTATGATCTCTCCTCCCCCGCCAGAACGACGTCTATCGGCCGCGGGCTATCCTTCTAAATAGGGAACTTAAAAAGTTGTATGGTTCCGAAAACGTTACCAATGAATGCATAAGCTTCTCTTTCACTTTTTTTGCGTAGGAAGGGCGCTATCGACTTGAGAAACCTGAAATTTTAAAACAATTTTAAAATAATCAATATTAAAATAATCAAACAGGTCTCTCCAGCTTTCAGCTGGGCCCCTAGTGTATAGTAATTGAATTGAATTTTTTTCTCTTGTAGAGGATTCTCTTGAAGGGATAAATGTTCTCTTGTAGAATAGCCATAAATTCTATTCAACTATCGAATCATTAATTTTTGATCTAGAAAATCATGCAAGCTCCCCTAGTTGCAACACCGCGTACTCCTCGCACACCCAGGCGCAGTGACGGCACTGGCCAATCGGGGGAGGTAGAGGGCGACCAGCAGATAGACCACGCGACTGCCTGGGATAAACTAGAACTAGCCAGGATGATGTTGAGGATATATATGAAGCACAATGACTTCACAGTCAGTCAGCTGGATCAGCTGCACGCTCTCAATGAAGACATGGCTAGAAAAGTAAGTAACACAAATTTTACATTGTTCCAAAAAATTCATTTTTCCAGTTAGGTTATGAATTTGAATTTAATCAAGGCAACAACTTGTACACTGCAATCAATCCGCATGTAGAAGATCAGTACGCTTCGAAATTTCATAAGCATTTCGGCGCAGTGTATTTTTATGCTGATTTGTCGCAGTATATAAGTTGACGGTTTGACTGTTCGCTCGTGTTTGTTCTCAAAATCCGCAATTGGCCACCATTGCGACCCAGAAGAGATAAGTCTCAACTTACGCGACCTAAGGAGATAAGACGCAGTTTTGCGCGACTGGAAAATATCGGCTTTACTTTGCGCGACGCAAAAGAGATAACTCGCAACTTAGCGCGACAAAAAAATTTTGGAGCAACTTAGCGCAATCAAAGAAATTTGGCGCGACATTGCAAGAAAAGATAATGAGCTAATTTTCCCAATTTTTGTTCGAAAATGTGAATTATTACAAAATGGGGCTTGGTGAAGGCGAAAATGAAGGGAGGGAACTGACTATGGTGGGGATGAAGTGATGAGAGATGGAAAGGGGGACAGGTGATTTTTTTCCAAAAGTCTACCTTACCGCGCCCACGCCCAGCTCGCCAATCCCCAACACCCTCGTCACCTTAACAAAGCCACCTGAATCTTTCGATATCCTGCTGATTTCTACGTAAAACGTAGAAGCAGTTTAAAAAGTTCAGAATCGACATTTTTGTGTTAGGCTACATGCAACAAAATGATCGTAACTTTTTTTGTTGTGCTCAGATAGCTTTGGTGATACAAATCGTAAACAATCAATCAGACGACGCCTCTGCGTCCTCGGCAACCTCCTCCGTGCCTAATCTCGAGGGCCCTTCCCAGCAAGGCAAGGGTTCAGGAAGCCGAATGGCGGGATCCAAACAATCGGCAATCAAAGGATCCAAGAACGCTTCTAGGTCAACGTCGGCAGCTAGAACTGGGTCCAAAATGAGTCGCAACAAGTCTGATGCTTCTAGATCAAAATCGAAAGTGAAGTCAAAAACTAGTTCTGAGATGACACCAAGCGAAGACGAAAACGACAGCCGAGACGACTCGGACGCCGAGAGCGGATCCGAGGAGATGTCTAAGTCTGCCAAAAATTCCAAGTCTAAAAGCGCAAAATCAGGTCCTAGAATTAGTCATACTGAGATTGAGAATTCAACTTATGCTGAAATGACTACACAAGGGAGCAAGAAAAAGTCTAAAAATTCAAAATCAGAGGCATCCAAATTCAAAGCGAGTAAAATGAGTGGGTCTAAAGGCAATAAAAAGAGCGGATCGCAAAACAGTCAAACTGATTCTGAAAATTCAGAAGAGGATAATAGCGATATGAAAAAATCATCGTTGTCAAAAAGTAAGTCGAAAGTTTCAACGGCTCCCACTAAAACGTCGCAATCCAAAATGAAAGGAAGTAAACAAAATGAATCAAAGGTCAGCGACGCTCAAAGTGAAGACGAGGATTCAAATGAAGATGGCAAAAAGTCGGGCGCATCTGGAACCAAAACAACGTCGACAAAATCGGGAAGTAAAGGCTCGAAATCATCTTCGAAGTTGAAATCAAAAGGTTCAAAAGAGAGCAATAACTCTGACGATTCAGCCGACCAAGATTTGAAAACAGGCAAAGAAAGGTCAAAGTTAACCGCTAATTCTAAATCGAAGTCAAAGGGAAGCAAGAATTCGAAGAGCAAAGCTTCTAAGAATTCGAAATCCAATGCTGAGGAAAACTCTTCGGATGACGATAAATCGAACGAAGGAAGTTTAGAAGACGAAGAAGATGACAAAAAGAAAAGTAAGTCGAAAAGCAAGAAAAGCAAAAACGAATCAGAAACTGATACTAGGAGCAGCAAAGCGTTAGACGAGGGATTGAAGAAAAGTATGCAGTCGCTTTTGAGCACTTCGGCTTCGAATGTATCTGGAGAGTCAGCTAGTAGCAAAGGCAGTAAGACGAAACATTTAGGCGATGCGTCAGTAAGCAAAAGTCGAGCGTCGTCGAAAAACAAGGAGAGAGATGGTGAAAATGATTGAAATAAAAAGAATATTAAATATAAAAAATAGTAGTATCTTTGAAGAATAGCAGTATCTTTGAAGGAATTGATCCTTAATTACTATTTTGACTCAATAAATACTTCGAGAAAGGTTTTAGACATTCGGGCATAAGTTTTAATGAACTAAATAGCTGGTAGTTCATTAAGGTTAATCGCTTTTTTGAAAAAGTTTCTTTTGTGAGCTTACTGAATACGCCTAAATTACGACGGAATAATAAAAACAAAATAGTGATTGCCACAGTCGCGTGCTTGCGAGCTTGCCTACAGAGGGTAGGTTTCTATACGAAAATTAGAGCCGATTATCGGCGCGAAGCGGCTACCTTAAAACGAGATAGGAAGCTCAGTTATATCTGACCATTTGAACTGTTTATAGAACATAGGATAAATTGGCATAGAGTAAATTGGCATCGGGTAGATTTTCATGGAACCAATAAGGTAATCTAGCTATAGCTAATGTACAATTAAAATCACCGCAGAAGGAAATCAATGAAATGAGACAGGAAAACTACCAGCGATTGGAAAAAAAGTTTCTCCTCATTTTTGACAACTTATCCAGATTTGAACGTTCTATTTGATCATGTAATTGCTTTTTTGCTACGACTTTCGTCACAAAAGTAGCGGAATATTTTTGCTCGGGGTGGGTTTTTTCTTCAGGCAAATTTCGACTTTTTGACGGAATTTTTTAAATCTCATTCATAAGGTATTATTGTCTTGTCCTTAAATTTGAAAAGATACTTCAGCTGTGATCATTTTTCGCAAACTTATTTGGGTGTAAAGATTGTCATTTTGGCCAATTTTGTACAACTAACGAGCAATATATTTCGCACTATTAACGCGTAAGCGGAGATTTAATCCGTCGTAGAAAATGTTTCAAATTGGTTAAAGGAAGAATATTTGCCAATATTGATTTGTTACTACGAGCCAAAATTATCACTTTGTACTTTATATGGAATGTGGGGGGATGATTTTCACAAAATAAATCTCACACTAGAAAAATCTCAATTTACTTTTATTACATCTCATTTTTTCCTTTTATTAATGTTCAATAGACTTAATAGGCAATCGAAACATTCAGGGCTTTGCCCTGATACGAGCAATCTGTTTTCAAATTTCCTGTTTCATTTTTAATACAATCGCCGTGATAGAGGCAAAAGTATTTCGCACTCACATGTGTTTCGTCAGTTCGACGCAAAACCAAGAATTACAAATAAATGTTAAACGGGGTCAAATGATATATGACATTTAAATCCTTTTGAACGAGATTTGGGACATATTAAAAAACTTTTGAAAAATTTAGACTGATGTCGTCATTTTTGAAAACAAATTGATATCATTCGGATGTCTCCTACTTTGAGTGTTTGACACTAGAACGTTATTTTGTTCAATTACTTGGCGTTTTTAACAATTTCTTGAAGTACTCAAGATTTTCAAAACGTTTTCGAAAAATAATTTTTTTAGTATGTGAATTTACTAGGCTTTTTACCTAGTTATGAAATAAGTGTCGTTTTTTGCGGGTGGTAAGATTGGAGAACTACACGACAACGGCGATAACGTAACAAATTAATGAATTCGGCAAGCTTGACATCTTTTTTGTCAAAAAAATAAAATCAAACAAAAACTGTACATTTTTTTTGTTTTTAAGCTTTTTTCTAATTTTTTTGCACAATACTTTTAATTTCTTTTAAAAAACAATTTTGCTAAAAAAATGCTAAAAAAAACCTGCAAAATTAGATATCTTAATAGCAAAAACAAATTTTTTGTCATACAAGTCTTATAAATAGTATAAATAGTAAATTTTCGTGCAACTAGCGGTAATAAGTTGGAAAAACCTCAAAATTTCAAACCAGCTTTTCTCGACACTAAGACAATTTATGAAAAAGTTTTAATGTCGTTCGAATCACGACTGAAAGGGCTGTAATATGATAGATAACTCGACCCATTGCAATAATTTTTCAGGTACCTGATTTTGCGTGGAAAGCCGAAAAAAAAACTAAAACATGCCCGAATACTAAATTCCACCCCATTTTCAAGGTTCGGAAAAAATTTTTCGCTATAAATTTTCCGTTTACCTGCTTAGAAATCGGCTTTTTGAATTATTCCGACCACTGAAAGTGGGTATGACTCTGTCTTTGGGTATGCTATAGGAGTATCCATTAGTTCATTACTCTTAATGAATGATTATGTTTACCAGCCAATTAAAGGACAAATCAAAAATTGAAAAACAAAACCTTGAAAAATAGTTTTGTGGAACTTGCAAAAAGAACAAAAAATCCCTGGAACAAAACTACCTGCACCATTGAAAACAGGATCAATACGTATAACTTTTTATTTCGTTGGGAAATCTGATAATGAATTTCCATTTTCGAAATTAGAAGTCGATCACGTTTTTCGTGAACTTTACACTTTTGCTGTTCGATAGTGGTGTTTGCCTTCCTTTTAACAATGCACTGAGCTGAAAAAGAAATCAAGCGGTTTAAAAAGTCAAACCGCGAAAAATCACAACTGAGAGTGAACAAATTCTAGGATTTTTTCGTGAAAAAAAAACAAAATCAGCAAGACCTATGTATGAGTATCTATTAGTTCATTACTCTTAATGAATGATTATGTTTACCAGCCAATTAAAGGACAAATCAAAAATTGAAAAACAAAACCTTGAAAAATAGTTTTGTGGAACTTGCAAAAAGAACAAAAAAATCCCTGGAACAAACTATCTGCACCATTGAAAACTTAAGATGAGCTTTCAAAATGCCATAAAGAAACCTTAACTTTATGCGGGCCCTAAGAAGACAAAAATAAACGAGGAAGTCGAAAACATCAAATACTCGAGAAAAATATTCGAAAATTTTCAGTTTCTACAAAAAACAAGTCCCGACTGAAATCGAACTTCTGTATTTTTTCTTCTCAGGCATGAAGTGTTACCACTGCACCGAGTGGTATTACTTCAAGCTTCATGATACCATTTTTTATGAATATCATGGAAAAAAGTAAACTAGGTAACACTTTTTGGAACTCAACCAGTTGCAGAAAACTGCAAAAAATTGTTCTGTTTTTTTAATTTGAGTAAAAAAAGCTCAATTTTTAGGCAAATTTGGTGATGCAGCAACTAAGCTGACAAAAAAGCAGAAAAACAGAATTCCGACAAAAAAAATTAACGAGCGGACAATTTTCCGCTTACAAAAAAAAACAAGTCTTGGCCGGATTAGAACAAATGAACTTATTGAACGTAATTATAAGCAGTTTCGTTAGCTCTTCGCCACATATGCGAATTAAGGTCTCTCTTGATTTCATATGAAATAAACGTGATGCACGTGTTTCTGTTAAACTAGTTGTTAACTCGAAAAAGTCTATATTCCGGTTTGATAACGCTTGCTAGTTGAAAGCGTCATAACAATTTAATCGAAGCTCTAAGAGTTTCAAAAATCTTTCACACAGAGGCGAAGTTGCACTTCGCATACACAAGCAAAAAATATGATCGACAACGCTACTGGGGAAAACTGAATGAGTTAAAATTTGACTCTACAAAATTTCTTAAGTGACGCACGCCAATTATGAGTCTACATAATTGCAAAGTGAGGCTCTTTTTCCTTCCCCCCCCCCCCACCTCACATGAGTATCAATTTTACGACATAACGACTAGTTTTACAAGGTTGATTATGAAGACCAAATATGTTTATCATGGCCTAATTAGTCTGTATGTCAATTTTCATAGCAATCGGACAACTTGAACAGTTATTTTAATTATAAAAACTTGCAGGTGGGGGGGAGGAAAAAGAGCCCAAAGTGACGCAAGCCAATTATGACGCCTTAGCAGTACCAGTCAATTTGAAAAGAAACTTATCAACTAACATGCCTCAATTAATGAAGCGGACGCATTTTAGCTAGTATACAAAAAAGTTCATTAAAAACATCCGACCCTACCCAGATTCGAAACCTCTTATTTTGCTGCTGGTCGCCTTCTCTACCTCTACGCTACAGAACCACGATACCTTGAAGCTGAAGTGCTATGTGTAATATAAAAGTCTGTGTTAATATCCTTAGCATTGGCTGTACTTATTAGCTGGATCACAATGAACACTTTCAAAATGAACACATTTTGTCGCAACAATATTTGCGACTTAGTTTGAAAAAAAAAGAAAGTTCATACTATAACACAAGCTATGCTTGTGTAAGTATCAAAACTGATTTGATAAATCTAATCTATTTTCAGAAAACTGGATCAATAAATGAAGTTAAAAAAATTCGCAGAAAAAACTTCGCGTAACTAATTTTATCCTGAAAAAAAATCAACAAAAACACCCGAACTGAGTAAGTGACTTAACGTCGCTCATCAACATTTTAAAAATCTGGCGAAATTTCAATTTTTTTTGGCTTCCACTAAAAAGAGAGGAAAATTATTTCTTAAAAAAGAGATTAAATAAGGAATTGAATTCACAATCTAAGCAAAATGAGGAATTGAATTCATTATCTCAGCAAAAAAAATAAAAATAAGAAGGCACTTAGTTATATTCGAATTGCTTAAATTAATTGGTATCATCTACACAGTTTTAATTAAGGACAAGCACAAAAAATTTGGTAGCGAATTGAATGATTGAAGAAATCCAGCGCGATTAAAGAAAAACTACACTGATCCTACAAAATACATCGAATTAACAGTTCGATGTACTTGAAATAAACACCACAAACTCAAAGTGCATAATCTGCTAAATTAATTTATTCTTTAGTTTATAATCCGTTCAGTCCCAATTTAAGAAGAAACTCGGATTGGCTTTGCTTCTATTCACACTTCTAGCCTGTTCACCTCGGCTGCATGAAGGAAACCAGGATATACCTGGTCCCTTTGGTGGTGTTCAGACCCTCGTGTAAATGAGTCAGCTTCCCTGGATGAATTAACACCTCGCCTGGTTTGGAGTCGGTAACTGAACAGTTCTGTCGTATGAATCTGCAGCCTCCCCCTTCGTAGTCTTTTCCCCTGATGTTTAAGGCCATGTTTAGAGTGTAGGTTGATGCGTCATGATGCGGCCGGAGGAAACTTTGGTCTTCTGGTCTGTACCGGGCCACAAACATAAAGCCAGGATCTCCGTACTAAAGCAAAACCACGCCAGAATATCGGAAACAAAGTTTATATTTGATTTCGCATACAAACAAAAAAGAAAAAATGGCTTGAGTCACTTTTTAACAATATCAAAAATTATTTTGAAGAAAAAATAGTTCTGTTTTTGTTGATAGCTGCAGAATGCAAAAACTTTGATTAAATTAACCTTAATTAGATGGTCAATTTTTAAAAATTCTGCAGTCTATTCAGAAAACCTGACAGCTCAGCAATTAATTCTTAGCAGGAACTTACATCAGCTCTGGGATTATCAAAGGCGAAATTGAAATCAGGATATAAGACGTTGAAAACGGGCTCCATGAGATACTTGATGAGATGCAGCCAAGTGGTGTTGAATCCAAGCTGGTACAAATGCACATCTACTGTCGGATATGATTCCACAAATCCCTCGCCATGTCTTTTATCTGGAGCTTTACTGTGGCCTGAAACAGCTATCAGTGTTATCTGGAAAGCCATGTTATTATTTTATCGCAAAACAATTATCCTTTCCATGTTTGAATAATATAGCCAACAGACATACAGACAGGTGGATAAGTGTCATCTGGGTCGGCCATCCTACAAAAAATATCCCTATCTTAAAACTTTCTTGTAGGAAACGAAAGTTCTAAGATAGCAACGTTTTCTCAAAAAAAAAATCGCCGAAAACATTTTCAATGTGTTTCTGTAAGGTAATTCCCAAATTAGTGAACACTTTTAATGAACATTTTTATTTGCGAGTTAGGTTAGAAAAAAGAAGGTTCGGTCTAATACACTAATAATGATTGAACTGCTATAACAACCTCCTCCTGACCACTCGTTCACGTGTTCTGCCAAGTTGATCAGGGACCTCGTGAACTTCTCGTTGAACAGTTTTAGGCGAAACACTTCAGGACAGGGCTGGTCCATTTGGCTGATGAATTTCTTGCTCGTCAGTTCGTTATAAGCGTCCATGTCGACATACCTATTTTTCCAAGGCTGAAAAAGAGGTTATTCAATTCACTCATCCAGAAATCAAAATATAGCCGTTAATGAGCATGAAAACTATAAGGCTACCAAGAGAACGAATTTTTGCTCATAAACACAAACTTTTGCTTATTATTAAATAATTTGCCAAGATTCAAGTCAATTATCTTATGGATTGTAAGAAAGAAGACACATTTCAACCGGCAAACAAATATTCCATATTTTCCTTCAGCCTAAATGAGAAATTGAAATGGGGTGTTCTTTCCAAATCATACAATTTTTGGAAAATAAAAATGATCGAAAACTACGAAATCGAGAGCCAGGGACCAAATGATTTTTCAATCTGAAGTACTGCGGATCTCTTTTCATCATCGCACAACCGAAGAAACCTTTTCTACTAACAGTCATGGCGTCGAAGAATGCGAACAGCTCTCTTTCGTATCCTGTTTTGCTTTCTTCTTCCTCGTCTACTGCAATGTAGTCATTGTTAGTCACCAGGTAGCCATACGTCTCCTCATTAAATGCAGACATGAACACACCCTGAAAACAATTGAACAGCTCTCAAGTATTGACAAGACACCGCAAGTCACAGCTAAGCGCAGTTTAAAAAATATGCATTTACACAGGCGATAAGTAAGCGCTATCCAATCAAACGCAACTAGTCTAACAGAATCAGCGAATCATTTGATAAGTTACTCAATAACCGATTCATACTCCAACAACTAGATGCTTTGAGCTCTGTCAAGATCTGTACGTTTTTGCGAATCAAAATAATGCTCTCGGTTCCTGTGACATAAACTTCAATCAAATTCTCACGTCTGAGCAGTTCACCTTAAAAAAGTGCCATTAGTTTGGCCCTTTAGTATAATTAATCATACGAAAAACAAAATAGTTTAAAAAAGACAGGCTACGTGGCTAGCTAATCTGCGGTATAAATACTTTATAATATCATTATTAGCTGTTCGCAAAATAATAAAGGGCACTGTGAAAGGTTACTGCAATCGTACACTACTTTTTTCTATTAGAAACTGTGTTAACAGGATTTCTCTGGAATCTGTACATCTGGCAGTATTAAACTGCCTGTGAATCAAAACACATTCAATGACTTGATTCTCGTCAATGTACGCAGCGGCAAAGTCAATGCTTGTTACGATAACCGCAAATTGATCAAGTCAAGCCGTCTTTAGCTTTGTTCATAACTGAAGATTTGCTGCTTCGAAATTTCAAATGTTTCGATTATCGTTTGTTTATTTTTTGTCGGCCTATTTACAATATTCTCGTAATAATTTAGCAATTCGTTCTACATTTAAACGAGAAATCAAAATTTAAAATATTCGTGATGCTAGAGTTTAAAAAGTTATAGGAATTCGTAATATATTATGACTCACTCTCTTTCGGAGACATGCAGCAAAGAATATGTCCATGTCCCTGATATTGGCCAGACTCGCACACGACATTAAAGTGTTCAAAACATTCGCAATGGCATCCGCTTTGATCATCACAATTCCCGTTATATAAGGCACATTGAAAACACCTAAATGAGCAAAACGCCAATTTAAAGGAGAACAATTTGACACAGAGGCGAGGTTGCACTTCGCATATACAAACAAAAATATGACCGATAACGCTACTGGGAAAAACTGAATGAGTAAAACTTTGAGTCTATAAAATTTCTTAAGTGACGCACGTCAATTAAGAGTCTACATAATTGCTAAGTGACGCAAGCCAAGTATGACGCATTGGCAGTACAGTCAATTTGAAAAAAATCTTACCAACTAACATGCCTCAATTAACAGAGCGCACGCATTTTTATTAGTATTCGAAAAAGTTCATTAAGAACATCCGACCCTGCCCAGGTTCGAACCCTCTTATTTTGTTTTGGGTCTCCTTCCCTACCTCTTCGCTACAGATCCACGATACCTAGAAGCTAAAGTGCAAATTGTAATATAATAGTCTGTGTTAATATCCTTTGCATTGGCTGCACTTAATAGCTGGTTATTGGCCAAAATGAATACTTTTAAAATGAACGCATCTTTTCACAACAATATTTTCGACTTAGGTTGAAAAAAAGAGGCTTCATGCTATCAAACAAGCTTTGCTTGTGTAAACACAAACAAAGCTGCATTTCACAAACACCAGCAAAAAGAAAACTTGGAAAAAAATCTTCAAGACTCAAAAATTGGCCTTGGCACAAAGGCGACGCTGCACTTGATAAACAAGCAACTAAAACGGCAAACGCAGATGTAAAAAGGTGAAGCAACGTAGTAAAAAATAAACATAGCCAACTGACAGTTGGAAAATAGTAATTAACGCAAGGAAACAAAAAATCAACATTTTTTTCAAAACTTCTTAATTTCGAAGAAAAAAATTAGATGGCCATAAAGCTCTTTGAATTTGTAGAAAAATTTATGATAGACACTTTTTGTTAAAATTAATCCAATTTGAGAAAAATGGATTAATAGCTGAAACTTTTATTTCGCTCGGAAATCTGATAATTAATTTCCATTTTCGAAATTAGAAATCAATCTTGTTTTTCGTGACCTTTACAGTGTTGCTGTTCGATAGTGGAGTTTGCCTTCGTTTTAAAAATAGAAATGCACTGGACTTAAAAAGAAAACACAAGTCAAACCGCGATAAATCTAAAATGAGCTTGAGCAAGACCTATTAAGAGTACTCACTACGTTCATTACTCTTAAAAAGAAAACTTTAGGCCCGAGAAAACTTTGGTCTTCTGGTCTGTATCGTGCCCCAAACAGAAAGCCAGGATCTCCGTACTAAAAAAAACCACACCGCACCGAGATATCAAAAAAAACCTTGGAAAAAGTCAACGAACGCAAGTAAACAGAAAAAAAATGCAGACTGTTTTTTTTGAAAAACTTGGGAGTTTCGGTTTTCAGAGAATAAAAAGATGCCCTTAAAGCTCTTTGAAAATCTAAAACATTTTATTTGAACGTTTTTGAAAAAACCTAATTTGGTAAACTGGACCACTGGATAAAGTTTTTATTCCGCTGCGAAATCTGAAAGTTTAATTCCTCTTTCGAAACTAGAAGTACATAACGATTCAACAATTGTTTATGATTTCTACTTTTTCTTAAAATTTTCCTTTATAGAGAAAACTTAATCAATAAGTAATTTTCAGTCCGCTGGGAATTCTAAAAATTAAAGTCTCACTTTTGTTTTTAGAACTCATTCATAGTTTTCATGACCTTTTCCAGCTGTTCGATAGATGAGTTTGCCTTCCTTTCAACAAGCCAGTAATTGAGTCAACTTAAAGAAATCAGAAGCCAAACGGTCGAAAATCAAATTTGAACGTAAAAAAAAATTAGGACTTTTTCCTGAAAAAAATTAACAGGGCCTATATAAGAGTATTCATTACGTTCATGACTCTTAAAAACAGCAAAAAGACTGTTATTTTTGAAAAAAAAGATGCCCCTAAGGCTCTTTGAATTTCAAGAATCTTTTACGATTGAAACCTTTTCGACAAAACAGACTCAATTTGAAAAAGCTGAATCAATGGCTAAATTTTCATTCCGCTGCAAAGCTATTTTTGAAAGTAAAATAAATTTACGTTTTTTCCAACCCACTTGAAGTTTTATTATTGGAGAGCGTAGTGTGCCATCCTTTTAGCAAACTAATTAAATTGAACTTGAAAAAAAAAAATCTGAAGTCAAACCGCAAAACAAAAACGGAATTTTTTTTTCAAGTTTCTGGAAAAAGCGACCTAAGCAAGTGATGTATTTCCTTCACTAATACTGAAAAAGAAAATCATAAAACTATTTTCAATTAAATTTATACTTTTACTGCACCTATGAACTGTCTGTTGACAACGTTTACGTAGTCCAACGCCCGGCTGTAATAACCATCCTCGTTAACTGCACCCCAGAAATTGCTCCACAGAGAACCATCATGACTCACAATAGGGGCCATAATCTTCCTAAGTGATGAACAAGACGTTATAGTAGACGTTATGTAACCACAGAGGCGAAGCTGCGCTTCGCAATCACTAGCGAGAACATGACAAAAAGCAGCTCTACAAAGTGCAAAAAAGAAGAAACAAGCCTCGAATTGGGAAAAATTCTGCTACGGCTCGGAGTCGAGCCTACAACCTACTGCGACCAAAAGATAATGAATCTCACGCATTAAACACTCAGCCACGGATGCTTAGTTTATGACTAACACTAGCCACAAAAACAGCATGCTATGAAGATTTCTTCATAGAGAACAGATGCTATGCAATTTCCAATGCTACAGCGAAACTTCCATATACGTGAATGCTTTTAATTGCGAGAAAAAAAGAAGGTTAGAACTAATACACTAACGCTCGCAAGCTCGCTATTGTGAATACAACGGTAGAAGTATAGTTTAATTAGATGAAAGAACGCAAAAACTCTTCCCTCCTTGTCTTTTGTCTGGCTTAAGTCAATTTTTCTATTTGAAACTATGGAAAAAAAGACCACAACTCACTTTCCATATTTATGGATATCTATGGTATAATGAGCATAAAGGCAAATACAGGTAAATCTGAGTTTTCATAAAAACACTGAATGCATACTGATTACGAATGGAAAACAAAGATTGCCAACAGATGGTTGGAAAAAAGTTAAAGAACAAGGAAACCAAAAAAAAAACGATTGAATTTCTTTCAATATTTCCCAAAACTGCAATGATTGGCACTTTTTCATTAAATTATCCCATATAGAGAAAACTGAATCAATAGATAATTTTTTAGTTTGCTGGGAATTCCAAAAATTAAAGTCTCATTGTTGTGACTAGAAGTGGCTCATGTTTTTCATGATCTTTACCAGCAATGCAATAGTGGAGTTTTCCTTCCTTTTCACAAAAAATGAAATCAACTTGAAATCAAAAGTCCAACCTCAAAAAACCTAAATTGAGCGTGAATAAATTTCGGGTTTTTTTACTTAAAAAAATCATCACGATCAATACAATTGAAATCCATTATTTCTTTTACACTTAAACACAGCCAGCAGACAGCTGGAAAAGTATCAATGAACTGAAAGGAAAATTACATCACGTTAGAACTCCTTAAATATCAAGAACTTCTTAGGAGTGACACTTTTTTTAAACGCCTAACCAATTAAAGAAAACTTCGCCAGTATAAACTGAAATCGTGTATTCCGACTTTCTAATACTTTGAGTACATAGCCAGCATTAGGAAATGAATCAAGGAACACACGAAAACAGAAAAAAAAACAGTTTGTTTTTGAAAAATACTTAAATTTTGAATTTCAAAAAAAATATAAGGGCTAAAAGCTCTTTGAAAATTAATTTATGATTGACACTTTTTTGTTGATAAAAATAACCCAATTGAGAAAACTGGATCAATCGGTAAACTTTTCAATGCGCTGGGAAATCAGAAAATTATAATCCACTTTCGAAACTAAAAGTCAATCACGCTTATCGTGACCTTTACAGTTTGCTGAAAAGCCTCAAATCGATTTTTAAAAAAATTATACGGTTCCGGTTCGAACCTGCAAACTCGAGATTTGGAGCCTCAATTCCTTCCGTCTCAGCCAAGGACGCTTAAAGATTGGAAAAAAAACAGTCATAAAAAACAGCGAATAGATGCTATAAAATTTCATAGCAGATTATACCAAAAATGCCACCAAATGAGCACTTGGGTTGCGAGTTAGGTCGGAAAAAAGGTAGAGTCATTCTAATACATTATGCTCGCTAGTGTAAACATGTAGAACACACTGGTCAATTCGTCATTTTCATTTTTCTGCAAAATCTGGGAATAAGAGTAACTTTTTTAAACTAAAATTAAATATGTTCTTTTTTCGCGTTATTTCTGTTAATCTTGGGGAGCACAATTCGCCTTCCTTGAAAAAAAAATCAGAGGACCTAGTCATAAATCATTTCATTCATTAACAGTTAACAATTGGTCTACTCACAATTCAGTTTTGATGAGTATCAAAAGCATCTTGCTGTTGGTTATATGTATCGATGGATCTAACAGCAACAGATGTGGTTTTTCAGGATTCGAGTGTTTCTGATCAGTGTGTATTTCGTGCAAAATACTGAATATCGTAGCCCTCACGTCGCACTCTTCGTCATCTTCGGCACAGAAGAAGATCGTGTGTTTCATTCCTCGCAAATATTGTGCACTGAGTCGGGTTATCTTTTGGCTCTGAGGAAGAGCGGGACGCTAAAATGTATGATAGTGTCAATTAAGATAGCCTACTGAAAAATGGAAAGGGGTAATGAACTCAAAGAAACAGAAAAAACATAGCCAATCGAATATTGGAAAAGAGTAATGAGCGCAAATAAACATGAAAAAAACACTGACTTTCTTGAAAAAATCTCAACTGTCGAATTTCAATTTAATAAAATAGATGCCCTTTAAGCTCTTTGAATTTCTAGAACAACTTATGATTGTCACTTTTTTGATAACACAAGCCCAACTAGAGAAAACTGGATCAATAGGTAGAGTTTTTATTCCGCTGGGAAATCTTAAAATTAAATTCCACATTCGAAACTAGAAATCGTTCACGTTTTTTTGCGCTATTTCCACGTTCGTTTTTGAAGAGTGCTATTTACGCCACTTTCAGCAGATGACTTTCAATTGAACTCAAAAAGTGCATAAATACCTAAAAGCATTCATAAATGCATCAATATGCATGAATGCACATCTGTAGTTATTAGAGGCTTTAAGACTTTTCCTGAAAAAAAAACAAAAAAAACAGCAAGACCTATATAAGAGTCTTCCCTACGTTCATTACTCTTAAAAAACAGACTTAACCTCTTTAAATTTCTAGAACAATTTTTAAATTGACTATTTTTTCATGAAATTAACTCAAGTAGGAAAACAGGATCAACACGTAAAAATTTTATTTCACTGGGACATCTAATAATTAAATTCCACTTTCGACACTAGAAGTCGAGTAAGTTTTTCGTTACCTTTACACTTTTGCTGTTCGACTTTGCCTTCCTTTCAACAATGGAAATGCACTGAACTTAAAAAGAAATCACAAGTCAAAGCGCGAAAAATCAAAATCAAGCATGAACAAATTTTAAGACTTTTTCCGGAAAAAAAATCACCAAAACCTATATAAGTTTTAACTACGTTCATTACTCTTAATAATGTATTTTTCACGGTATTTTCATCGATCGTTTTCGATAATTTATGATATTTACTTATATTCACAAAACAACTTAACAATAATGACAGCATTTTAACTTGAACTAAGCCCTGCTTTTTGGATAAAGAAACGCCAGATGAAAAAAAAACTAACTTAATGGAAACCGATTTTGTTTTCACTTCTTCGATTGTGTTTTTAATTTTGTTTTCACGATTTCGTTTTCACACGATTACCTGGTCTGTTAACTATAACTGAATAATTATAACGGCTGGAAACATTCATGCAACATACCAAAATGTCAACTTGAACAATGAGTTTCTTCCTAGGGTACTCCAACTTGGCAAAATTGGCAAAGAACTCTTCCAAGAAAGGGTACTGACTGTCGAAGATCAGACTCACGAGTATCGTGGGTAGTTTACCGTCATTGTCGATCTAAAAAGAATAATAAGAAGATAAAACTGGCAATTAAAACCGAAATGGAAGCAAGATCTATTAGCTCTTGAAATTCGCTGATATTTTTGTCCACTTAAGCTAAATAAGCCGACTCTTTGTCTTACAACATGAATAGAAAAGATTGATTTCAACATTCACTTACAGCAAGATCCCATAACAACTCGTCTGAACGAGGAATCTCTTCTTTCGGTAGTATGTAGTTGGCCAAGTAAAAATTCAGGAAATTCTGAAAACAAACATCAAATTAGTTGTACCAGGTAAAAATTTTCACAGTTGTAAAAGCTATTCGCTGACATACATGTACAAAAAATTGAACATTCAGTTGGAAAAAAAGTTTCATTAAAATCATATCCTACAACTTTTCAACTTTAGGATTTCTGATATGATTCACACTTTTCTTTGAAACACAGGCCCAATCTAATAAAACTGGATGAAAGATTTTTTTATTTCAGAAATATTAAAATTGAAATCACAGTTACAACTGAAAGTTAAGATGAATTTCCCCCATCATTGAGCTTTTTTCTTCGAAAGCACTAAAAATAATCACATAGCTAACAGAGCGTTGGAAAAGTTTCAACTAACCCACTGCGACCGTAGAAAAAGGGATGACTTTCAACTTTCAAAAATCAATGAAAAAAATTACTTCATCAAGCTTCTTGACAATTTGACACACTAAGATTGACACTTTTTTTGACAAAACAAACAGCATTTAAGAAAGGTTTTTTTCGTTGTTTCGCTAGAAATTAAATTTAAATTCCTTCTAAAATGAAACCAGCTGCAAAACCACGTGACCTAAAACCCCCTGCAGATATGATACTAATCCAATTCAAGATGTGCTTTTGTTGAGCAAGTTCTTCGCAGGAAAACAAATTTATCTAACTTGGTAGCAGTTATCAATGACTGTGATTATCAATTGTTTGAAAAGAAAACGTATGAAGATAGTCGAATTGAATGAAATTTATAACTTTAAAAATCCAGATAAATACGGTTAGACTAACCTTTGAAGCTCCATTGCCATGCAACACCATTGGCTTAGTGTCCGTCATTTCGTTCCATAGCACAACCTTCTTGCCATATTCAGTAGTTCCGTCTTCCACGAATAAATTCACGTGTTCATAGGCCCCATTAAGATTCTGGAATATCTTCGCTGAAGTGTCAAGACCAATAGAATACTTTTTCTAAACACAGCAAGATCTTTTTAACACTAGGATCTGTTGATCCTTGTTGTTCTAATATTAAATACTGCCAATTCTTAAAGTCAGTTTCGATTTCTAACTCTTGCGCTAAGTTGGTGAAAAGCATCGCCTCTTGTCAATTATTATACTCTCTTAAGATAACTCGACCATAACTTACGAGCTAACAAATATGATCCAAGAAATCTGGCGTCGAACAACCTTTCGTAAATTGCTCGCAATAAATGTGCTCCCGCGTTTTCATGAAAAGGATATATAATTATATTTTTTAGACGACACTGACTGATTTCTTTGATTGGCTTAACTACTATTTGGAGGCTTGCAAAAAATTAGATTAGCAGCCTAAAAGACCATCAAATGGTGAATCAAAAAACAATCAGTAAATCCGAAAGCACTCAAACAAGACCAGCTACAAATCCGAAAAAAAGCATACGAGAAAACTGTAACAGTAAACGCCACTTACAACTGAATACACCACATCATGAGAAATAGAACATGTTCAGCTAAAACAATCAAGATTTTCCGACATTTAATACTGAAGACAGTGTGGATCCAGATGCTTTCTGCCATGCAAAAAAAATAGATACAGTAAAGCCGGTAACTCTGATCACTGATAACAAATTAATTGAGTATTGCGGAATCTTGAGTAATTGCATCAGATGATCATACATCCTCAGAGAAACAGCCTGACAAGTTTCATGGCCTTCACAAGTAAATTTCAATGTACATGGCTGCTGAGGATCTGGTACATATTCACCTAACAACCGGAAGCTTCAAATCAGATTGTGCTGTACATAAAATCAAACGCTGTCACTGTTACAAAACTTCGGGTGACAATTTCTAAATTCAGCAATATGCCCACTGCTTTCAGCCATTTGAGCCACAAGGATAATTATGAACACCAAATATGTTTGACACAGCCTAATTAGTCCCCATGTAAATTTTCATAACGATCGGACAATGTGAACAGTAACTTTACTAGTGAAAAAATTGCAGGTGGGGGAAAGGAAAAAGAGCCCAACCTGCGACCTAGAGATTAAGAATCTCACACCCTAACCGCTCCTATACAACTACGATAACAAGTGCAAATATATCACGGAATGGAATAAATTCGCAACTATATGCAGCAAAAACTACTCTTCCAAGCAAAAACTACGGTTTGAAGGTACGATCAAATGACAACTCTCATTGTCAATTTATCGGCAATCAGGTTCAAGAAACCCATTGATAAACCTAATGCCTTGAAGAACATCGGCTTTGATCACAGAGCGATTTTGTAGTCGCAGACAACGTATTCGAAAGAAAACTACATATGCTTGTTCACTTTTGTCTCCCTACTGACAAATGCATAACAGCTTGACGATTTTAAACTCAGAAAACAGTGCACCGCAAAAGCACCCGCAAAAAATCAAGACACATGTAGTGAAACTGACAATAGATCTGTTCGAAATGCTTCGACAAACGATGATTTCGACTGAAAGATGAGCTAGCTCATCACCAGCTTCTCATTTCTGTGGCATGCTGGAAGGGCCGTTACGATGGTCAAACAAGCTTTCCTGCTCCATCTTCCTCACACGGGATTTTTTCATGGCTATCATAATTGAAATAAAAAGGTGCCTTGATCACGTCATTTGATAGTCAGCAATGAACTGAAAAACAGCAGTCCTCTAAGTCCCAACGATTTCGTGACTTGACGTTCCTTCTTTTTGTCGCCATCGAAATGTTCCGATCGTCTAGGAGCATGAAAGAAAGTGTAGAGCCATAGGAAGCGACTTCATCGAGAGCACGCTTCCAAACTCATCGTAAAACTTGGAGCCCGCCGGTAGACGATATCCGAGGCAACGGAATTCTTTGGTTATTTGAAGATTTTACTCCCCGAAACATTTGAGCGTTCAGACGAATGACCTGAGATATTCACCGAGCCTGATGCCATATTGCGTTCAAGAGTGGTAAAAAGAGTATACAATTAACAAGACGCCTCGTAAATTCGTTTTGGTTCAGCTTATTAAGGTTTATTAAGGACCGAAGCATATTAAGGTTTAACTGTCCTATTGATAAATATCGGCAAATCTAGTCAGTTTTGATTTCAGACTCCTTTGTAAAGTGTAAAATTGACTTTTGTGTAATGTTCGACTTTCGACAGAAAAAAACAGCAACTATAAACGGGACAAAACAGAGTAATGTCAAAAATAGGAATAAGATCTATGTAAACCTACAATGAAGATTTAAAACAAAGTTCTTCAGCCTCCCTCTGGTTTTATCAGTTTTCTTTGTTTTTTAAACAATGAATCACATGAAAATGGTTCTGAAACTTCAGCCACTACTAATATACTGATAAACAGAATAAACTAACTGTTAGTTCGTCTGAAAGCAAAATAGCGGATTTTTGATGTAGACGCGATGAAAGATCGATGAAAACGTATGCAGTGAAAGCTAAAAATCCGATGAATTTTTCAAATACTTGGAAGTTCATAATCGCATCAAGCGTTCAAAAATATAGCCAACAGACAGTCACTGACTATTTTTCTGAATATTATAGACTATTATTTTGCTGAAAATTTCTGATTATATATTTCAATTTTCAAATTTCGAAGAAAAACATAGTCACCAGACAATTGGAAAAGAGTCAAGGAACGCAAGAAAACAAAAAAAATGACTTATTTTTTTAAAAAACGCCAACTTTCGATCACTCTTAAAATTCGAAACATATGGCCTTTAAACTCTTTAAATTTCAAAAACAATTTATGATACACACTTAATAAAATGAACTCAATTTGAAAAAACTGAAACAGAAGGTTGTTTTTATTCCGCTTGGAATCTGAAAAAAAATCACTTCTGAAATAAGATGTCGGTCACATATTTCGCTGACCGTGGCACTTTCGTAATTCGAGCGCTCAATTTCCCTTTAACCTTTAGCAAATTAATCTGAATTGAATTCGAAAAGTGCGTACAATCTTAAGCTCACACATAAATGCATTAATATGTATATTATTGTTCCGACTATTGAAAATGGGGAGGAACTGTGTATTCGGGCGTGTTTTAGTTTTTTTCTATTGTTTTCCACGCAAAATCAGGTACCACAAATAATCATCGGACCAGGTTGAGTGATATAACATATTAAAGCCCTTAGTCGTGATTCGAACCACTTTTAAAAAATTTCCCCGTGTTGGTTGACAAAAATTGGTTTGAAATTTTTGATTTTTCGTCGTAAGCCTAATCTTCAGTTTTTTTGTTCAGCTCCTTTTATCACACCACGCCGAAATAAAACGACAATAATTTGAAAAAACATTGTTGTATTTTTTAAGACTATGGTCGGAACATTCTGTGCCACTTGCACAGTAACCGGCTATCCTTGTTAATATATCTTTTGTTATTAGAGCATTTTAAGACTGTTCCTGAATACAAAAACAAAAATCATCACGACCTTTATCAGAGTCTTCACTACGCTCATCTACTCTTTAAAATAATCCCGTTAAATCTCTTTAATTTAATGAATCTTTTATGATTTGAGAAAACTGAAGAAAAGGGAAAAAATTTACTCCGCTGGAAAATCTGAGAATTAAATTCCACTTTCGAAACTAGAAGTCGTTTTCAATTTTTCTGGTCATTTCCTTTTCTTGAGTGTCGAGCGTTACTTGCTTTAAACGAATTTGAAATAAACTCAAATGGAAATGAAAAATCAAACTGAACTTATTGCATGGAGTAAAATACACTAATGCGAAATAGTTATGAACAAATTTTAAGACTTTTTCCTGAAAAAACTGCAAACCTTCAATAAGTCTCGGAACCCTGTTGATCGACACTTAATTAATAGAATTTAATAGCATAATGTATAAAGCTCGAATGGCGCGTATGACCAAATGTTGCAAATAACTTACCTCAATTAGATTGCTCAAGTATTTGTGGGTGAAGAAGCGTTGGTCGTCATCGTGGTTCTTCAGGTCTTCCACTCCAGACAGAAGTTCAAGGATCGCAGACAGTTTACCAATGAACCCTAAAGTATATTAACGATCAAAAAAGTTCAACGTGGTCAACAGTATCTTAGTCTGAAAGAAATATTTTCTTTGCAAGAAAAAGCGAGACAGACGTGACGATAAAACTTCAAGCAAGCATAGTTCGAACAGAGAATTTGGAATAAATTACCTCGGCTCAGTTTTATAAATTGTAAAATGATTTGGATAAGTATAAATTATTTATCTGGCACTGAAAGTTCTTTTTCTTCTTTAACAAAAAAAAGTCCTTCGCTTGATTATTTCCCTTGATTTTGAAAGTCCTTCGCTTGATCCTAAATACACGTATGAAAACGATTCAATGCAAACTGTAGCAATATGATTGCTTGATATAGTCGAAGGTTTTTCAGAGAAAATGAGAAATTAAGAGAGATCTGATTAACACTAGAGATAAACTAAAATAGAGAACACAATCAAGACTGAAATCAGACATAGAAGCATCAAGTTTTGCACCAAACAATCATGGTCAAATTAAAATATTACCTATGGCCAAGATTCCATAACGAATTCAGCCATTTAAGTTTATTTCATGGAAAGATAGCAGCGCAATGCTTTATAATGATTTCATAGTTGAGTTACCTTTACTAGCCTGAAAAGCAGCATCAAAAGTCAAGTTAATGTTTTTTTACCCGAGTAGGATATTGGAAAATTTTGAAAAATGCGGTTAATTTCCACCCTAGTAAAAGATAATTGAGTGTGCAGGGATTGTACAGCGAACTGCTAATGGATGAAACTCCAAAAGCAGATCTGAGTTTTTTGGACTCATGATCCACTCATTGTAAACACTGTGAAACATGCTCCTTAAATAACAGTTTCTAAAAAAATTGCACTCGTGAGTGGATGTGATTCTAAAACTTCGTCAAATTACTACATTCGCATGGATACCAAAAAAATCTACATTTGGTGACATTGAAAACGCATCTTCAAAATGCTAAATTCTGAAAATGCAAAATTCAAAAAAGAATCTTTCAAGACACTTCTCCAGAATTTGTAAAATCCACGCGATTTCTCTGATCGACATTGACAGATTTCGAAGACTTCTTTCGAGATAGAGTAATAAAGGTACTTTTTAGACAATTTTACACAAGCATTTTGGATCTAAGAAAAAATTATTTCTTTATATCCAAAAAAGAAACCTGATTTCAGAGAAAACGTTGAATTTCTTTCAGAGCAAACATTCCAAAACAAAAATAAGATAAGCCACCTATGTGCCTTTTCACTTTGGTTCAATATTGGTATTTTCTGGTTAACAGAGCGCATAACTTTCATTCAAAGCTTCGATGCTGAAATGTGATCAAATTATTCGTTCAATAATTGGCTCATAGTTGCTAAAAATGTGGTTGCTTAAGTGTGATCAAATGAACGAAAATGTTCAAATGCTGCTGATCAAATTATTCGCTCTATACTTAACGAGAAAAATAAACAGCTCAATTGGTCGTAATGCGTTTTCAATGTCGACCCGTGGGCAAAGTAAATTTCTGGAGAATAAAAAAAACGGCATACCTCCGGAGTTCAGGTACTTGTAAGGCGACTCCACTTCAGGATATTCCACCTGTAAATCAACACATTCAATAAATCTGTCTCAGCACTAAAAGATTCGTACCAGTTGATCGCACAATTACATTTCCATGAGGGGTTTAATACAAGTCATCATTTAAAGCAAAAGGTCAAAACAGATAAAAACCTGTTTTGCATAACATCCAGCAAATAACTTATTTATTTCAGTCAAAATTTGCGGCTAACTTCGAAGATCAAGTATCCGAATTATTTCTGATATCTAACATACTTGGTGAAAAAAAATCAAAAATTGCTACGTTCAAAAACTGCAATATTTCCATTCTACTCACAGATAGTTCGTCGTCTGGCCAGCAGAACACTTCTGCTCCAAATAGAACATCCACCTGGTGCCCATCAAATGCAGCCTCAATCTTCTCGCTCATTCCACCGCCCACGTAGATCACATCATAACTAAGTTAAATTGAGAAAAATCACAAAATCACTTCAATTGAGAAGATTAACAAAAAAGATTAAGCAGCACATCAGAGCAAATTCCGATTACTTTTTTCCATTCCCCCAAATTCACATTTCATATTTAAAAAACTATACAGTGCGAAATTGAAAACGCATCACACCGAAATCGGCAAAATATATTCCTAAAGTAAAATTGTTGTAAGTAATTTTCTGATTTTTGCTATCGAACATGCATATTTTCAATGTAAATTGGACGACATTTTCCGACAACTCTAAGCACAAATTGAAGGATTTAGGATACCCTCTTATGAAACTATCAGATGATTTCAAGTACATTGCAGTTTTTTATCAGTTTTTATCAGCGTAATATTGAACACAGGCGAAGCTGAGCTTCGCGCCACTTACGATATAGAAAACCACTGAATTTTAAAAATTGCCAGAACGCCAAAATTTTCTATGTTTACCGCAAATGAAACTCACTACAGAGTTGCGAACTTCAAATTTTTAAGAAAAAGAAAAACTAAATTTTAAGTTATCAGAATTTTTTTTTCTAAATTCGCAACTCCTGAGGGTACCCTTGACAAAGCCTCAATACAAAGTTGCGATCTTCAAATTTTTAAGAAAAAGAAAAACTAAATTTTAAGTTATCAGAAATTTTTTTTCTAAATTCGCAACTCCTGAGAGTACCCTGACAAAGCCTCAATACAGATATTGGAACTTCAAATTTTGTGAAACTTTATATATCTAAGTTCTCCGAAAAATTTTGAAAAAATCTCGAAAAGTACAAGGATTTAAGCAGTCACATTCAGAAGCAAGATTTGCAACCCCTGAGAAAACAATCACAGTTTCTAACAACAGGATTAAGATCTTCAAAGTTTTGCATTTTTTTAAAATCCAAGCTTATTGAAAATTTTTGAAAAAATCATAAAAAACGTCATATCTCGAAAACTACAAGGATTTGAAGTGAGAGATTTGGAGGCAAGATTCGCAACCCCTGAGAGTACGCTGACAGCACCCAACTACAGAGTGAGAATTCCAAAATTAAGAAAAATTTGAAGATTAAATTTTCTAGAAACTTTTGAAAAATCTCGAAAATTGCCGTATCTCGTGAACTAAAAGAATTTGTTTTAACATATGGAGGCCAGAATTGAAAAAGCTGGGAAAAACATGACAACATCTCACTTTAGTGTTGCTAATTTCAAACTTCATGAAATAAACACTGAATTCAAACTGGAAAATTGAAAAAAAAACTTCAACCATTGCAATATACGATATAGCTTAAACATGCAAAAATATTACCTTGAAAGGCTTAAGCAGGGCGAGATAGTGAAGCCCGCATTTAAATATATAATACACAAGAAAAATTAGAAATGTCTCGAATTGGTAAAAACTTCGCTATGTCTGAGATTTGAACCTGAAACCTAGAGATTAACAGTCTCACACACTAGCCACTCAGCCACGGACGCTTAATAGGTACTAAACACTAGCCACAAAAAATCAAAGCAATTTCCAATGCTACAGTCAAATTTGCAAACAAGTGAATGCTTTTAACTAACACTTTTATTTGCGAGTTAGGTTAGAAAAAAAGAAGGTTCGTAATAAAACACTACGCTGATGGCTAGTGTAAATAAAAAAAATTCTGAAAATTGAGAGCAAAAATATAGATAAAAAAAATTTAAAAGTATTTTGTAATCTGATAGCACTTAAAGCCTCCTAAGCCCGAGTCTGCTGCTTCAGAAAATTATAGTTCTAGAAACATATAGGCTAGAAAGCACGTGAACCCAAAATAAAAAACATAGGCGCTACGCGCAATACACCGAAGGCATAGAAACTGAAGCAAAAACCAAACAACTTGAACAACTAATAATTGAAGAATAACAGTTCTAGAACAAAAAATCGTACTAATACATGTATACACCAAAATTTTGCTATATCGAGAAAGAGCCTGAAATAACAGTTCTAGAACTAAAAATCGTACTAACACATGTATAGGTCAAAATTTTGATATATCAACGAAGATCATAAAATAACACTTCTAGAACTAAAAATCGTATTAACACATGTATACACCAAAATTTCTCATGAACAAATAACCAAACAAACAGACCCATAATATAAATAAATGAAAATAAATAAATTAAATAAATACACACGCAGAAATAATAAAAGCAAAACTAAATGAAAGAAAGAATAATTAAATAAATAAACAAAACACGTGATAAAAATAAACAAAAATAAATATGTACATACATAAATTATAAATAAATATAAGCAAACTAAACATAATTAAATAAATAGAAGAACAGATAATTAAATAAATAAAGATGAACAAATAAAGAAACAAACATACGCAATCACGTGACATAGCGCGATATAGTCCAGCCCACATGATAATTGATAACTGTGGACGTTATTTGTCGACACTTGACAACATTAAAAAAAAACCCGTTACACGATACCATAACACCTTGACTAAAGTCTTCGGTGTAATCAATTGACGAAAAAACTGTCTGAAAATTCTACCACGAAAAAATTTTCCAAAAAAAATCGTAGAATTGATATTCAAATTTTGAAAACACTTTGTCAAAACTCTATCAATATCAAATACGACCGAAAACTAGGAGAAAAAAATAGGTAAATAAGCCGACGATATAAAAAAATAAACTGAAAAACAGCCGAAATAATTTCAGTAAACGTGTAAAGGTAAAACAAGTAATATACTTATTGATGAATTTACTATTTCGAACTTCCCTACAACAGTACCATTCTGCGAACAACGTCGTTTACAGCAAGGGTAAAGAAACATCCGAATAAAGAAAATTTGTCGATCTCAAAAACCAATGTCCTCGTTGAAGAGGTTTCAAATCATAGTAATGGGAACAATTGCCAGTATTTACCACTTCATATAATACCATAGAGGGTTACTTTGATCATTTGTTCTCGATCCCTGTGAGCACTTTACTTTAATTCACTAAATTTTCTAGAGTAAATTTAGTCCAAAATAGACATTAAAATAGACATTTTAGATTTGAAACCTCGATTTTAGTCCACTGAAGTATTATTGAAATTTGTTGTCAGTTTGAAAGTAATTAGAGCCTGAATTTACCAGAAAACACCAATTTTGATCAAAAGAAAAATACGTTCGCTAAAAAAACTCTGATTGTTAGGTTTTATCTGAATTTTTGACCTTGCAAAGACAAGGTTGCCTAAAGAGCCATGAATTTTCTAGGGTTCACTAATAAAGCAACTTCAATTTGCAAGAAAAGTTGTTTACAGAAAAAGTCTAGCTCCCGATTACAAGACACTTGCTCTTGCAAGTATAAAAACTAGTTAAAACTTATACAAATTTTTACGTTATCGTTGTTAAAAATTTACTTTATCTCTTAAAGTCCAGGAAAAGCTTCGAAATCTGTTGCATCGGCCAGAGAAACTGTAGGGTTTTTAAAAAAAATATCTTGAAACTTTTTTTGGTGCACCAATATACATAGGTTGAGTTTGTAATGTCCTCCAGTGTATTTTCATGCGATCGTAACGTAATAAAACTTCACATGCTGGTTGAACAAAATAACTATTTTTAACACATTTGTTCTTCATGAATATTATCACAAATCACACCACACATTCAGCCTTTAGAGCATAAAAATAACGATGAAAAACTGGCAATATGAAGGCGAAAAACGAAAGAGCCGACTACTTATCTTGCGCAAACCATTGACAAACGCCAAATTGTTTCTATCTCTAACAATAAGCATTATTTTGGTCTAGCGATACTCCAGATACGAAACTTATTTTTGAGCCAAAAAGGGGTAAAAAAAGAAATCATTCATAGTTTTAATAAACTTTGAATATGAATAATTTTTTAATAATTTATAAAGTTTTAATACTTTTGAATATGCTAATTAAGGTTGAACAAATACAAAGATAAATGATGATTTCCATTTAAATGGTTCAAGCTATCGGAGCCGAAATGCACTTTTATTGATTGAAGTAGAAAATGTAAAACTTACGCATCAGTGAAGATAATTTTCACGTCTTCCAAATTGATTTTTTGCTTGTTTTCCATTTCATCGTTCTCCTTTGTTTCATCTCCTTCAAAACCAGCATTATTTGTATTGCCAGTCTTCATCTCACATCCTTTATTGTCCATTGATGAGCACTTTGCATGCTCATCTGCAGTTGTCAACTTGTGCTTGAGTTTAACTAGTTCCTGATGGAGTACTTTGAGCTTGAATGCCCCACCTTCTGCACTCTCCATGTCCACAAAGTCGAAGTCTGAATTGAGACCCAACACCTGAAAGAGGAATTTTAAGTTAATAGATTTGTTCATGCTGAAGATTGAAGATTCATGCTGAAGAAATTTTAAAAAGCGACTGATTACACCCAATTTAACTAAAACCTAAAATTTTGATGCCGCAGGGTTTACTAGGTCTACAGTCTACATTCTAGATTTACACCAGGTTGCTCATCCGTATAAATCATTAAACGCCCAACTTTAAAAACTGCGGAGGGATCACTTCTGCAGTCTTCAAGAATAACTGCGACCGAAATCTGAAAACTCTTAATTGCTCTAGAAAAAGTCTTCCTTACTTTGGAAATCTTCATTTTGGGTATTAGTTTCTTATTTTAATCTGCACGCAACATATTTGTCTGATAGTTTCAAAACTACAAGTAAATAGACAATTAATCTGCTAATGGTCTCAAAGCGGAGTTCTCTTTTACGATGTCAACTTCTGGAAACTAACAAAATTGAGCACCGGAGATCTGCCTTCTTAATTATGGTCTTCACTATAATTACGAGGAACACCTTAAAAGTAGCTGAAAACGCTTTAGACTGTATTAGATTAAATGCCAATTTCGACTTTGGTACACTTAGCTAACGCCCGAAACAAATTTCGAGGGTGGTTTATATCCTTCATGTTCACAAAGTAGAAAAAAGATATTTCACTTGTTACGTGATTGAATTGCTAGTTTTGTATGCTGTTTCAATATTCTACCAATCAATTTTCTTTATTATTAAAACTATAAAATAAAACTCGAAGATGATTACATTGACTGTGATATTGTTGTTTTCTGCTGATTCTAACAATTGGTACATCCCATCTGTAGGTTGAGTAGCCACTGTGTAATGATACAACACACCTGAGACTCTCTCTGAAACAACGCCTCACTATCTTGAACTGTTAAAATGCATAATTAATAAATGATTTAAATGACTAAGTTTTAAACTGCAGGAATTTAAGTTAAAAGAAGTCGACTTTTTGGTTATTTGTCCCGAAGTTTTGGATTTTACGCTTAAGTTATCATGATGCACTCTCTCATTGGTAGAACTAGATGTATATTGAGTTCGAAAAATAGAATAAACTACTCTCTAAAAACTAGAAGCATGAAAGAAGCAGTAAAAAGATTCAAACAAATTTTTACCTGCGTAAGCCAGAAGAATCAAACAAGCTATGAAGCATTTGAAAGTGCGCCCATTCAGAAGAAGGTTATGCATCATTGAGAGCTTATCATGGGTAGTCTGAAATAAGGTTTTATGATTCAGACGACCCAAATGCATCAATAAAAAAAACTCGATGGTATCTTAAGTTGAAAATCGCAAAGAAAAAGTTTCCCAGTCTAAAATGTCTCTAAACAAATTCCAAATCTAATTTGCTCATTTGAAAATTAAATTAGACGCCACTTTTAGAGGCGAACTTTAGACTAGAATTATTTTGAAAATATCTTTTCCAATCAATTGAATAATAATTTAACAAGACTGCTGGTATCATGGTAAACATTGGACATGCCTATCCCCCGATGAAATAGCTTCAGGCCGTGTCTGTTGAAGTCAAATCAGTCTCTCCTACCTCGCCAACTCATTTAGAGAAATTAGCATGTCTGAATTCAAATAGGAATTTTATAGTTTTTAGAATCCTGATAATTAATCGAAACTTTTAGAACGCCGATAAAATAACTGAAGGAAACTGATCAGATTTTGAAAATTGTTTGAATCTTGGTAACTACCATTACCCCTCTGCTATCAATATCAACCTGATAACTAACCCCTAAGCATGTATTAATTTTGACAACCATCTGTATCAAATATGCATTTTTTCGAAACTTTAGCCATTATTTCCTTATTTTTTCACGATTCCGAAATAAAATTTCGAACTTTAATCTTCTTTAATTGCGAAATGGCGCAAACAGCTATGCGAAAAACTTCCATATAAACAGCAGCAGCGCATGTAATTATACTTATTTCTTGTAATTTATTGCGACTTCCAAAGAAAATGCGTAATAATTACGCTTGGGGTGGTTTTTTTATTCAGTCAATTTTCGACTTTATAACGAAGCGGTTTGATGGAATATTTTTGATGTATAAAGCTCAAATATATTTAAGAAATATCACCTGTGATGTGATCATTTTTTGTGAAGCTATGATATTTTGACAGATGCTTATTTGGCCAATTCGGGTTAATTAACGCGCAATATATTGCCCTAAAATCGCGCATAAGCGGATGATTAAATCGTACCAAATTCAACTTTTTCTTGAAATAGAATTTTCAGAACTTGAGCCGTGTTGGATAGCTTTGCAATAATTATACACTCCATTCCTTACAGCTGCTTTTTTAGTCCCTGAAATTCCGTTTAAAACAAAAAACGTGGGTCGGCGATTTCTCACTTCCCGCGAGTGTTCGGAGTAACACAGTTGATAAGAAGCCAATTGAGTTAAAAGGACCAACCGTACAATCCCCCCTAAGTGACCTACCTTAAAATGCTCTCCCCCTAATTCAATTGAGGGGGGATTGTACGGTTGATTCAGTTATATAATTATTTAATTTATTTAAGTTAAGGAATCTGAGTCTGAATCTCCGATTTGTCGGAAAAAGTTATCAAGGTGAGCACCTCTGAATCTGAGAGTCTTTTTCAAGATTGTGCTTACAAAAAGGAAACTTCAACATTCTGTTTATAGATCGCCTAGCTGTCCGCGCAGAAATTTCAAAAAAAAAAACATTTAAAAAACCAACTCTGAGTGACGCCAATTTATTGAGCGCAAGACAAATTTCACTAACTCATATATAGGTAATTCATATGAAGTTGAAAAACCACTTTGCCTGAAAGGTCTTCAGATGTATCGAGTCGCCTTCTGAAGTGTATGGATTTTAAAAAATGTTCTGCAGCAATTAAATTGGCTTTTAAATTTTTGAAATTGGCAGCAACTAAAATTCAGCAGCAATTAAATTGGCTGGAGCTTCAAATTTAGTTCCTTTAGACATCATTTAAAAAGCTTCGAAATATAACATAAAGATCTGCTGACGCTCCGCTGCTATTCTAAGCATTCACTCAAAGGACTTGGAAAGAAACTCAAAATAATTTTGAATTTGAATGCAGAATTTTACTATCTAATTAGGAAATGAAAATATAAGTTTTAATGATAATCTAAAATAAATGCAAATTGGACTAATAACTCAGTAAACTCTTACAAATTTGAAGGAAAATGCAAATGGAGACAAAGCTTGCAGGTAGAAGTTATAACTTACTTCAACCAATACATAATCAGTTTCAATTCGATTGACAACAATCCGAATACTTTCACATTGACGTTAATTTTTAAAGGGTTAGTTTAAACAGATAAATTTCAAAAGATATGTCATCAAAAAGCTAATTCATCACAATGGATTTGAGAATCAAATTAGAAATATGTTTCAGTTCTGGGGTTTTGGGAACAAAGATTCCCAGAACAGTCAGTTTCTGCATCTAAATGGCAATAACTAATTTCCAAAGTGCTTGATTTTCCAGGGATATAACTTTCTTCAAAACCACCAATGAGAAGTAAAGTTGCAACTCTCTCTTCAGATTTGGAAGCCCTTTTAACTTCTGCATTTAGTCTTGTATATGAGCTTGGCGATTCCATGAGATGTTCAGTTGGTCGACCATTTGAGACTTCGCTCAAATGTCTTCCGTAAAAACGAGGGTTGTCAAAGCTATCTTCTAGGTAACACAAGTTATCGTAGCCATTTTTCAGCTCACTTGCATCTAAATTAGTCCGAAAAGCATCATCGTCACAAGCGGAATCATCGTGCAATCTATATAATATAGGAACTAAGGAATCCATAGATAAGAAATTAGCAGATTCTGTTGATTTCAACGAGTAGTCGAGGTGCTCTTGACTTAGTTTGTCCAACCTTGGGAAACTTTTACTGAAGCTTTTTAACCTGTTCGCCAAACCGTCAACGTCTAAAGACTTCTCTTTACTTATTACTTCTGTGTCCACTAAAACGTCCATTTCATTTTCTCTTTCCCCCGGATTGCAAACAAAGTTACTTGACTTGAACATTGCATTTTGAAAGATTGTTTTCTTTTTCGGAATAAGATCTACGGATGACAAACAGGGATTCGAAACGACGTCTATGATCCCATTAAGGCCTACAGTTTGGCTGTTGCGATTCTTTGTCGAGCAAACATTCTTGCCGTAGATTTTCTTCCTGGTACCCACATCTATCTGCTTTCTTTGCTGTACACTAAACTGATGCGCTGTTCCATAGTCATTAGAATCAATTGATGACGGTGAAATCGAGACGCTGAAACATACATTTCATGTAAACTCTTGCAATGAGCCAAAAATTTTTTTTAGGGCTCGTCAAAAACGTTGAGTATCTGAAATTTAGTTTATCAGCTCAAACCAACACAAACTGTCAAGGTTTGGTATTCACATTTGAACGCATCTGAAAACGATGTTCTTATGGCGAACCCCTCTCTCATTTTTCCAAAGGTTCGACACTCATTTTTAGTTGAGCAACCCTAATTTTTTCCACTAAATATGAATGGATACGCGAGTCGAAAACAACAGAATTTTTCGGTCAAAACTTTTTCAAAAGAAGCCTTAAAACAATATTTTGGTCTGCTTTTTTAAACACTGCTTGTGACAGAATTAAACTATTCACTTCCGAAAAAAAACAGCGGATATGAACACTTTTGCAGAGCAAATAATTATTCTTAATCTTCGTAGGACATGAAAGGGCATTTAAAGCTTCTAATGAAAGTGTCGGTGCATGTAGCATAAAACATCAATCAAGCTTTTGGATTGCTTTAAAAAATCAATCAAAAATTTAGCTCATTCCAGTTTCTGCCAGATTAAAGCGAACTGCTAATAACAAATTCATGCGTTTGCTTTGTATTGTTCTTGACTAACACTTTTTTCGCACTATCAGACAAATTTAAACACAATTTGTGGGCACTTACCACAAAACTACTGGCCCATAGACTGCGTAGCTATCATTGCAAACATCTGTCGTCTTCCATTTATGGCCCGAAAATAAAAACAGATAATTCCACTGATTGAATTCTCCATTTTCGCCTTTGCCGCCAATACAGACCGCATTTGACCCAACTACCTGCAGGTCACAGTCCGTCAAGTTTGGGGGAATTTGACCATTTTGGTTAATTTTTCTCCACGTCATACGATCACAGTTGAAAGCCCACACATCATTATTATAACTTCCATTATTGCGACGGCCAAAAAATATAAACATCTCGTTTTGATAAACCACCGCTCTGTGCTTGTACAATGGAGGCGGTCCTTTACTTGAACTCGAGTTGTCTTTGGCTAAGTAAAGCAAGGACCATTTATGATAGTCTAAATTAAACATCCACAATTCGCCAGAGCATCCGTAGATATGTTTATATCCCCCGTAAACAACTATGCAATTATTTAACAGAACTGCGCTATGAGAGGTCAGGTTTGAAGGCAACGGGAGAGCTAATTTGGAGCTTTTCGACCTTTGACAAGTGAGGGGGTAAAATCTGTTTTCTTGGGGGGAATTTGATGATGATGACGAGGAAGAAGATAAGGGCACTGGCAGCCTTTCGAAGGATGAAAACAGTATGTTGTAGCACCATATTGGTACAGCGAGATCCAGATCCACAAGATTTCCCCCAATAATGAACACTTTGGATCCATAGTGGACCATACAGTGGTCACGTAGCAGTGGTAGACCTGACGGTAGACCTGGAACAAATTATGAAAAACAAAAGTGTAAATATCAAATTAAAACAAGCATTTATGATTTACAAGTCTTCTCGAGTATCAATAAAAAATTGGTACTTTGATCTGCCCATCATAAAAATCTTTCAAAAATTTTTCTGCTAAAAACGCAATCACAGCAAAAAAAAACGCAATCGACAGCACAAGTTTTTGAACGGCAGCACAATTGTCGAACCTTTTTTTTAGATTTACAGATAATGACATTTGAAAAATTGTTGCAGCAAAACGTGAAAATTTCTAGACACAATTAAATTATAACTACAACGATGAAAACCTTACCTGCTGATCGTGGTTCTATCTCAGTCCAAATCCTCGAAGCAAAATCGAATCTCCAGAAGTCTCTGAACGACACATTGTTACCAATACCTCCCTGTACGAACAAACTGCTTCCATCCGAGCAGGCTGCAAAATTCGACCTCTGTCGTGGAAGTTTCTTCGAGCATCGGGCCTTTTCTGTTACGTCATAATACAACTTTTTCCAATCAAATTTGCTGTCAGAAGAATAAATTTTAGCATACGGAAGAGTTGCTGCACTTGGATCGTACAACGGATTCGTCGATTGACTACTGTATTCGGATAATTTGTCATAGCTCGAGGATAAATTTCTAGCACGATTCTGCTGATGTTGGTACTCAACACAGGGAATCGAAATATTTTTAGAATTTTTCAAAAATGGATGTGGCATTTACGTTGATAGTCAACCTTTTTGATAAAAATAAAGAAAAAACAATTTTTTTAAACAAGTTATATTGCTTTTAACACCAAACTGCCATTTTAGGAATAATTCGTCAATATAATTCGATAATGAATTGTTATTTTGAGCTCATAAATTGAGTGGTGAAACGATCTGATGTAACTTTGAATAGTCGTAAGCATGAAAAAAATCTCAAGGCGTTAGATAGGCCGCAAACTACACCAACACACTTAGCAACGCTACATATTAGTCTGAAAAAAAGTTGTGACGTATTAAAATGTTGTTTTCACATACAAGAAAAAAACTTATAAATATAGAAGTAAAGAATGACAGAGACTGAGAAAATCACTGAGAACCTTCTGTTTTTGGTCGCATTGAAATTAAGTTGGGTTTAACTACGCTTCGAAGCTTATTTTTATCAATAATTTATTGATCTCGAAACTGTTCTTTGTATTCAATCTTTTCATTGCTTCAAAACGGGAAAGAGTTGGTTCATTGTTGAAGGAAAGGAACAGATATTTTTTTGGCAATTTAGTGTGCTTTTAAATGCATACGAAAGCTTGACAAGAAAAGTAAGATAAACAATATATTATGCCAAAACAAATCAGTTTTTATTTGTTTCCTTTTTTAAAATGAAATATCCGGACTTTCACTCAAAAGGAAAGGAGCCAAATTTTATTTAAGAATGACCGTTCCACAGCTAAAATCACGCATGAACACCAATCATTTGATGCGTTGGGCAAACAAAAACAATTTGCATGGAATTGCACAATGACAAAAAGAAGCATCGCATCACTGATGTCGCCTACCGGTCTGAAATCTATACTTTTTAACTAAAGTTTTTCTTTTGAAAACAACCGGAGCCGAGCTCGCAGCTAAAACAGTACAACAGAACCAAATTTTCTTCCTCAATCTACTCTTTATATAAAAAAACGCGACCAAGAGACGCAAAGCAGAAAAAAACGAACACTTAATTTGATCTTCAAATGCACAAAAACTTGGTTTCCAGAGCTTATGTAACTTCTGAGACTATCACATCATTCAATATCTCGATTTAAAGAAGCTTGTTATAATGGTGTTTTACGGAGTTCATTCGCAGAAATGGAATAGAAAATTCGAGCAATTTAAGTATGAAATTCGAGTAATTTAAGTATGAAACAACCGTCTCTTTACTTTGCTGGGTTGATTAGCGGCGACAAAAATAGTATCGAAAGCGACAACTTCAAAGCAACTCTTCCCCAGAATGGTAAAAAATTTTAATTGCAGCTCGAATCACGAATTAAAGGACTTCAATATGATCTGTCACTGTATTTTTTTCGACGCTTTGAGGTGGTACCTGATTGCGATAAAAAAAATTACATTTTAGAACATCTTAGAACTTTCTTACCTTCCATTGTAGAAACGAACAATTCCAAAAACAAACTTCGATATTTGCAGGAATCCATTAGATTTTTAAAATCTCCAATACCGTTGAAACATTCAATAGCAATGATTATCATCGTTCAAAAACTTATACACGCAACCAAAAAAGCGATTATTTAAAAGGAAAACTATTACGAAAAAATATATATTTTACTAATCTATCACCTTTCCGCATACGCCAAATTTGAACACCAGATTTATTGCTGATGATTCAATCGCTTTACATACTGTATTAAGGAATCCCATTTTTAGCTTTAAATGAGTATCGAGAATGAGATCAGAAGCATTACTCGAATATTTCCTAACAAGAATCTGAGCTTCGCATCACTTGCGATACAAAATTCGAAATCGCAGGTGTAACACAGAAACGGAGCTGAGCGTCGTAGCACGTGCCACACAACACAAACCTAACATTTTAAGCAAGCGGACATAACATGAGCAGAATACCGCTGTAGAAAAAATTGAAAGGAGTCGAAAAAAAATAATAAATATATAGCTACGTTTGTCTTGCATCACGTTCAAAAACATACAACAGCAAAATACAGGTATTCAAAATTTGTATACCTCCATTTTTCTGTAAGGATAGGTGAACTTATGCTCAGCAAGTATATAAACATATATATTTGAAAATTTCTAAATTGAAAGAACCTTTATCTTCGATCTCTTGGCGTAATCTAAATAATATTGTATATTGTCAAGTTTTAACGCCCATCATGTCTATCTTAAATGCGCCAATTTTAGTATTTTTAAGAGTTAGAACTAAAATTAGAATTTCAATATTACAGCTGAGTAACTAAATCTTTTACCTTCTGATCAGCGAAGGTGGAAAGAATTATATATTCGGGTTTGTTATTCTCCACCCAAACTCAGGTACTACAACAAAAATCAGACGGGTCGAAGTTTCTTCATGTAGTTTAAGGCCAAGAAAAACGGTTTGAAAGTTCCGCTGTTAGTTTCATTTTTAGCAAATACGCTTGCTAATCGCAAGCATAAAAATTGAATCCCAATGAAACATTTTATCTTAGTCTTTTTTGCAAAAATGACTCATCGGAACCTTTTGTGATAATTGCACAGCAACCGGCTATTGTTTTCTTATAAAAATTTATTATCTTTCGGCAACAAGTCTATTCAAAAAAGGACAAATTCAAATTATGCCTGACTATTGTCTTTAACGTATTCGATCAACTTTTAAGCAAAATGTGAAAACTAAATTCTGTTTTCATTGTGATGCCATTTGTAAATGAAAAAGTAATCAAGTTTTTTACGCCATGTGCATTTTCAAAATTGGTTCAACTAAAATGAAAAAAAAAACTATCGCGACCTTTGTGTCCGCATATTGTTTTAATCGCATGCTATTTTAGTGTAATCCAATTTTAAAACTTCTTCCTGAAAAATAATCATGACGTATATAATAAGTGTCTTCACTACCTTCGCGCACACTTCAAAAAAAGCTGAAAAAACTATATCGTTTGCCTTTACAAGATGCATCATTTACAAGTGGTTTGAAAATTTTTATAATTTGCATAAAAGCAAAATTGGTTAAACAAAAATGGAAAAATAATTATCGCGAGCTATACAAGTATTTTCACTATGTTCATGTACACTTGAAAAAAAAAACTGATATTATATATTGTACATTATCAACTTTCGTATTTCGACAAAAAATATATCACAATTAACTTGAATATTAATCTCTCAATTTCAAGAATCTTAGAATACAATCAATCTTATAGTATACAAATCAAGAAAGACGCAGTCGGAAAAAAATCGAAAATGTCGAAGAAACTTGATCTATCAAAGTAAACAAGACTAGTTATAGAAAAAAAAACGCCATGAGAATGGAAGGTAAAATTTGACGCTAATAGATCCAAAAACAACTTCGCAGAAACCCTTTAAGCCAAAAAATATCAACGAAACTTAAGACTTTAGTAAAGTTAATAAGTACGAATCACCATCAAACACACACAAAACTTTAAATGCTCCTCATAAGAAACAATATGAGGCCACTAAGCCGATATAAAATATGCCAAAATCTATTAATGTGGAAAAAAAATCAAAAAAAAATAGGACAAAAAAGTTAAAAAAACAAAAACCAAAAAAAAAATGTCATGAAAATCTATAATTTCTAATAAATTTTGTTAGCATTTTGGAAGATAGAAAGGCGAGCACTAAAATCACCTTTCCTTGAAACGACGATAGAATAGGACACTAAGCCGATAAAATATAAACCGAAATCATTTGGGCAGAGTAAAATTTTTAAAAGATAAAAATAACCGAAAAAAATATAAGTCAAGGCTAGTAAAATTACAAACAAAAAATCAAAACACTTGAAGCGATCACAATGTAACTTGCTTTCAGCAAAAAAAAAACAATTATACGATGTTGGAACTAAGCCGACAAAAAACATAAGCAGACAAATAAGAAGCCAGCAATTTTTTTGAAGCGTAATATTTACAGTTTAAAAAAAGAGGCCCTATCAGATTCCAAATCAGGACCTTTGCCGTCTGAGGCGTATTCGTTAACGCCAGAACAAGCGTACCCGAGACGCAGCGAAACTTGAATTTATTACCACTGAACCTAAATTTACCATTTCTGATTTTCACTATTCTGTGGACGAAGTTTTTTACAGGAAAAAATAATTCGGAAAAACCACAATTAATTTTTTTTCATAGCTTTGTCTGCGCAGGCGTGAAATAAGTATTCAGAATTTTTAACAAGCGGTAACGGAGCCGACAAAAATAAAGTTAACTCCCGCTAACCCCAAAACAAAATTTTTATCATGAAAAAATTGAGCTTTCAAATAAATTCATCCTTTAGTTTTTCCTGAGGAGCAGTGCTGTCCAATATAACCATTTGTAAACAATTGGTTCAACCATTTTTTTTTTAAATTATTTGTTGAACTGATTTGACTAATAACCAATTGTTTAAATCGATTTGGTTAACTATAAACCTAATTAAACCAATTAATCTTGGCTCATAAATTAGCCTTTCAGAGATGCAATTTAAATCTGAGTAAAGCCAAGGAATCCTTTTTTTTCACGCCATTCCAAAGCTTCACTCAGTCCTTGTCTCTCAATCGACAATTGCGGCAATTAAAAATAAACTTTGCAAGCGTCCGAAAAAACTCTAATCACATTTGCCTTTACATATTACATCATTTACAAGAGGTTTGCGAGTTTTTATAATTTGATTTATCATTGCTTGAAAGCAAATTTTGTTAATTAGATTTAGTTTATAATACTCCAATATGTTAATGTTTTAAAAAATCGTTTAACCTTTTTTTTTTAAACTGAACATCACTGCTGAGGAGGGGGCATAAAAAGTATGTAACCCTAAAATGACGCAACAATAGGTCAGTAAGCCGATACAACATTTAAGCTGACTAAGTTTTAAGAGAAAAAAATTAAGTCACAGTCAAAAAAACTATAATTCAGAGCCAAAAAATTTATAAATAACAGAGTAGATCATAAACACTTGCAACTGTAATAAAATTACTTAAGCAGATAAAAGTCATTCACAGCACGTGTCTGGCAATCAAATTACGCCGAAAGAGCATCAGAAAAACCTAAGGCCGACTACTGTTTTGAGATATCAGTTTTAAAAAAAAAACCTGGTCGGATTCGAACATTTGCGCAGTCGCTACCTCTAGTCCAAATGTGCTGGAAACGCCAAAAAAAATGAAGATATAAAAAATGAAACTTTGGAATGATTTTGTTAAAAAATTTTAGCCTGAAAAAAATGATATTCCGGGCTCTTTTTCCTTTTCCCCCCAACCTGCAAAATTTTACAAATGAATAATTTGTTCACATTATTCGATTGTTATGAAAATTGGCATACTGACTAATAAGGCCGTGACAAACATATTTAGTCTTCATAATTAACCTTGTAAAACCACTCGTTACACCATAAAATTGATCCTCGTGTGAGGTGGGGGAGGGGAAAGGAAAAAGAGCCATATTCCGCTTTGATCTCGCTAACCGCAAGCGTAAAATAGAATTTGAAAGATCTGAAAAAATTAAAAAAGAAAAACATCTTAAAATATTTTATCTTAAAAAAGCTACTGTGTTTCGATTATTTCTTGCTGCTCGAACATCACTGGCCATTCCATTTCAATTATAAAAATCATTAACTAAAAAAAACTTTTTATACCCTGATACAATAGCCGTGCTTCATGAGTTCGAACCCTGTTTACACCTACGAACTCGCAAGACAAGACAAGACAACTCGTTTAGTGAAAGAGTAATCGTCAAAATAAGGCTTTTCTAATCTATCCAGCTTGCTTATATTGGCAATCTAGAATCCTAATTTTTCGAGAAACAGATTAAATTTATTATTTGCTTAAAGGTGTACGATGAATAAGAAAGAATTATTAGATTATTTTACATTTTTTCACAACTTTATGGCATCTATGTACAATATGAACACATTATTTTTCACTTACACTGAAAATAAATTGCCTCAAACGCATAAGTCCTTGTGCAATGACCCCGAATGACTATTTTTTTATCACGCTCTGAAATTATTTCTCGCCTTGTCCAAAATATCCTTACGTATTTTTGGATAATTTGGATTCTTCTCCAGGACTACGTGACATACATCAATAGCTTCGATGTATCGTTTCATCTTGAGGTAATTTACAGCCAACTTGTAGCCAATTTGAGGGTCATTTTTATAACAGTATTTCCAGGCCAGTTCGTACTTTTCCGCCGCCTCTGCGTACCTGGATTCCTTTTCAAACATCATACCCTGGTATTCATACGCTTTGAAACAGGACTTGTTATACTTCAGACACATTTCTAGAGTCTCGTTAGCTATTTCGGTTTTACCCGCATTCAACGCTCGGTCTGTGTAAAGAAGATAACTTTTCTCAAACTCTTCAGATTCTTCGATGTTCCAGGTACCTTCTCGAACAATTTTCTTCAAGACGTTCCTCGCTCCGTCTTTGTCTTTTTTCAGAAGATATCCCGTCGCGATTCCAAGATACGCAGGAATTGGTTTGGATCCGATTAAATTGTTGAACTTAGACATTGCATCATTTATGTTACTAGCGTGTTTGCTCGAAAGAGACAAGTAAGCGTCTAGGAATGCATAATCAGTGGAAGTATCTTTGGCTGTTTTCAGTTCCGCAAGTAACTTGGCGGCAGTTCGAAGCGCGTTTGAATCCGTTTCGTCCAACGAAGCTATTTCTTCATCAGAACCCGACAGATCTTCAATCGATCCCATCACTGAATTGTGAGGATTCAGACATATTTCTATCATAAACTTCAGGGCCTTTGGACCCCAAAACTTGTCTTTCCTACATTTATTGAACTCCTTTAACGCCGTGTTGGCATTTCCTAAGAATAACTCATGCAGCCCTTTGCAGAATGCAAATCCCGGCTCCAATGATGAGTTAATCGAAAACTTTGAGGCATTTTCAAACAACTTAGGAACCGAATCCAAGTCTCCCATGAACCTGTAACACCTTATAGCCTGCATCATAGCTTTGAAATCATTAGGCACTTGTTGCAGAAGTTTCGTGTAGTACTTGTAAGCTTCTTCCAGATTATTTTTAGCAAGCATGAGTTCGGCCATTATCGACATAGCTTCACGGTTGTCCAGATCTTGTTTGATCAAATTCACACATTGGGTCTCACATTCGTCCAAATTTCCAGCTTGCAAATATAATTTTATGATCTTCATTCTTAATTTCACATCGCCTGTTTTCTCTTTGAACTTCGCCGCCCTTTCGTAGAGTTCAATCGCTTCTTCCAAGTTGCCTTTGTCGATTGCAAGTTCGGCCAATTGATTCACTATTTGGATCGCCATTTCAATCTGCTCATTATTAAATTCAGGTTGTTCGCTTTTCACTCTTCGTAAAACTTCTCGCTGTTGTACCTGTGCTTTTTTGAGGTATGCTTCGTATTGGTCTAATTGTTTTTTCTTGCTGCAAATATCGGCTCTTGCCATCAAGCATTTCGAATTATCTATCAGTCTTGTTAGATCATAAGTCTGTTCCTGAGGTTCTGCGGCATCCAGAATCTTCTGCGCTTCGTCGTAATATCGAAGTCTGATCAACAACCTCACAAGGTCATGTTTCAAGGAAGAGTCCTTCTTGTACGCACTCTTGTAGTAATCTATAGCGTCGGCATATAAATGCATTTTGACGAAGGCATCTGCTATTTTCTTAATCATTTGAGCGTCATGTCTGTTTTCTTCGTACGCGCTTTGGTACACCGGAATAGCTTTTTCGTACTCCAAAATCTTTCGATATGCATCAGCGAGAAGCATTTTGGTTCTCGAGTTTGGCTGTTTATCAGCTAGATCTTTATAACATCTAGCGTAGAGTCGCTTGTCTTTTCTGTGTACCAGATAAATCTCAGCCATTTTCTCTCTTGCCTTGATATAGTAGGGTTTGTCAGACTCAATTTTGGTCAGATTAGCCAGTGCTGATTCCACGTCTCCACGCGAGAGATCCAAGTTAGCATTCGCGATCATAACACGAGATTCCTCACTAGTACCTCTGAACTCATTGATGGCATCTTGCATGATCTTAGTCGCTTCGTGGATATTATTTTCAGCTCTCAGCGCCTCGCTTAGTTCCAAAAATATTGACAATCTATCGGAATCCGACACCATAGTTCCCGACTCTTTGATCCCTGCATTTCCTCCCGCGGACCCTTGCCTCGACGTTGTTTTTCGCACTCCTGGCAAATTAATAGCCGCTTCCAGAGTTTTACGACATTCTGTCATTTGGTTGGACTTTGCTTGAATCTTAGCTTTGACCAAATGGTACGATGGAGTCGATCTAATGGCGAAGTTTAGCGATAACGCCGTTGACAAACATTGCTCAGCGCGAGATATCTGATTCATATCGACCAGAATACTAGCCAGCAACATGTCAGCCTCAGACATATCAGCCTCTTTCGTTCTGTCGATACAATCTTGCAAGATATTACACGCCGTATCTGAATCACCCATTAGGTACTTGATTTTTGCTTGGAAAAACTTGGCTTCAGTCAACCCTGGAACTACTGAGCAAATAGTATCGAGGACATTCTTGGCGAATGTCATTGCCATTGGGGCCTGGCGTCCTGAAATAATAGGTTCCGGTGGAAAATTTTTGACCAAACATTTCACTATTTGCATTCTTAGGTCGATGTTTAGTGCGCACAGATACTCACAGCTCATTGAGACTTTTGCAAATGATTGTTGATGTGTCTCGAAGGCTTTTCTTAGAAGCAACGCCACATCTTCAAATTTATTCTTGCGTTGGAGAATCAAAGCTTGAATGTACATAACTTCAGCTACCAGGCTTTGATCTTCAGAAGTGTTCGCTGTTGCAATCATTGTTTCCTTGAGCAGCTCCAAATCTTTGAAAATTTTGTCAAACTCCCTGGCTTTTCCCAGCAGAACCTTGCAATGATTGAATCCCAACATTGCGCGACTATTATCCGGATCCCATTCCAATGCTTTGACGAACACTTTCGAAGCAGCTTCAATATCCTCTGACGTTTGAGCAGCCATCAGCATTTGGTTGCCATACTCCAAAAGATTTGAAGAGTTCTTCTCAAACGAAGTAACAATGGAATGCATTATAGCGTTTGTCTGTCGCAGAATCATCATGTTTCGACCGCATAATGTACTGAACAGGCGACAGTAGAACTTGTACAAATTCACATTCTGCGCTTCTTTCTGCTGCAGCACTTCAAAGAACTGTCGAATATCATTGCTAGCTTCAGTATAACTTCCTTCGTACACTATCTTGTAGAGAATCGAGTAGTTGAGTGCAAACAGCTCCGCGTCTCTGGCATCTCCGGATGCCATTTCGGTTGCAGACTGGTAAACCGCATCCCATTTTCCCATAGCCAGTTCCAATCTTACTAATTCATTCAATTTAGGCACAAAATTCGGTTGCCTCAAAGTCAGCAGCACTTGGGTTGCCTTCTGGTAGTCACCGGATAGTTCCAAGCATTTACTCTTAGCTAAAGTCAGTTCTAATTCGTTAGCTGGTTCGTGAGGCAATTCCTGGGCTGTATCCAGATCTTTTTGAGCTCGTTTTCTCAAATCTTCTGCTCTGTCGTTTCTCATCTGGCTTTCAGATAGGTACAACCAAGCTCTCAAAACGTGACCTTCGTACGAATGCGAGTCAAGTTTGATGATTCTGTCCGCGTATTGGAGCGCTTTGTCAGGTCGACTGGATATTGCTAAGAATAGCGCCGCGTATCGAAGAGCATCATTTCCAGCTGTTTTCCTCCTTTCTTTCAACTTCTCATCCAGAGCCGATACCGCTTCTCTGTCAGTATGCGATTGCTCCTTGTATGCCACAATTAAAGCCATCAAACTACATAGCTCAACCGTTTCATCACTTTTGATGGACTCCAGATCTCTGATAGCTTCTTGCAGGTTTATTTCCAGAAGATTCGCGAATGCTCTGAAGAACACTAAAATGGGATCTCGGCCGTATTTGTCGATGGCGTGGTTTGCCACGTGTTTCATATGTCCGTAGTGTTCGACTCGGCCGTAGTAGATTAATTCAGAAATTGTTTTGTAATCCGTGGCCGCCATTTCAGTCTGAAAAGCAGAACATTGCCAAGCGAGAGTTGCAATTTCGATAAACTGATAATAATCTAGAAAAATGCGCTTTATATAGTTGAATATCGTTTCGACTTAATAACCGAGCTGCCAGCCAAGAAAAAATCGTTGCACCAAAAAACTAACTGAAGAAAAAGTTCTTGGTAGGTTTGTGAAAATATCAGCGAAATATAATATTACCAACAGACAAGACAGTTGAATGAAGCAGATCTTCCCACAATTGCGATATAAAACAAACATACCATGACAACTTAGCAGTCAAAAATTTAGACGAATGCCGCTTAGTTGAAAAAAGTCGAGAAAAGCTAGATCTACCAAATTTTTCATATCTTTCTCTTGAAAAAAGCTCGCTTTTTTTAAAAAAAAAACAAAGGCGAAGCTACGCTTCGCAAATACAAGCAAGGAAAATACAAAAGAGAGCTCTAAATAGGTAAAACAAAGTGATATGAGAAAAAAGAAAAAGATCAAAAATACACTTTGAGGAAAAAATGTTTAATATCAATTATGAGTATCACGTTCTCACATCTTCTTCACGACCGCTTGTAATTTAACTAACACTAGTCACCAAAAAAGCAGCAAAAATTTGAGCAAAAAAAGCTTATTTCAATGTTCCGGATTTGAAGCTCCGACCTGATGAGTAGGAGTGTCACTCACATCCTCGCATCTGCGCCACGGTCACTTGTAACTTAATTAGTGGCCCAGCTAACGCTGGATGTACCTGTTCTAAAATTTATAATCATATATTTTACTGATACGGAAATTCCTAATTTTCGAACATTCAAAAAAAAGGCTTTACAAAAACCCTAGTAATTTCTCTGCTTAAGTAGATTAGCTGCTTATTTGAAGAAGAAAACTAGTACTCGCTCTTTCAATTGAATTTTTTATCTCAGATTTTGCTAGGTAGTTTTCAAAAAAAGTGAAAAAGATTCCAACAAATGATTTAAAAAAATTGAAGTTTTACTTTTTCTAATTCTCTAGCATGAGAATAGCCTAATATATAGGGAAAACTCTAGATTGAAGCCTTAATATCACATTTAGCTAGTAGTTTTCGAGTCGAGAAAAGTGGTGAAACTTCTAACGAAAAAAAAAATTCAAATTTTTTAAAAGGCCTTGTCTGAGCCCATAACTTTTTTCTACCAGATTTTGGGAATAAACGCTTAAGAAGGGGAGATCCTTATGATTTGTACTATGATTAAAACCTTCATCTGAAAATTGTTGTGCATTCAAATTAAGAAAATGAAAAAATTCAAAACAAATATGTCAAAACTCTCCCTACTGAAATTTCCTAAGGCCGTAGTAAGACGAGGGGTAAAAAGAAAAGAGCCTAGCAAAACATGCAGGCATATGAAACAGCAGCCCGTTTGTCCATTGGTATGGTAGTTTTCGAGAAAAGGGCGAAACTTTCCGAAGCGTCGCAAAAAGAAACATTAAACAACAAAAAATCCCATACTTTTTCAAAATACCTGTTTTTTTTTTTCAAACAGGACCTAACATTAGCTAAAAACAAATCACAACATTTGCTATTGAATTGCCTATGCTTAAATAGGCTTAAACATGATTAAATTTAAATACAGCACAAATGCCACCAAATGAGCACTTTTAATTATGACTTTGGTTGGAAAAAAATTCTTCGTAAAAATACACTACGATTCGATTGTGTGAAGAAAATGAGACAATTGAAAATAACTTTTGCATCGAACCAAAATGGTAACAACGCTGACACCAGTTGAGACAAAAAAAAGGTTTTCATATTAAAACATTGAAATTTTCAAAACAATATTAAACTACCCACTCAAGACTCACACGCAGTGGAAACTTGTTTCGCTCAACTAATGATGCAATATGATGCCTCAAAACCGAAAAATCCTTTAAACCAAGATAACACAAAAAATATTAAGAAACAAAAAAAACTACTTACACGAAACCAGAGTTGGTAATTTTATAACCAAAAAAATATATATGTAATGAATAGTACGTGTCTTTGAAATACAAACGTGCTCAAAATATTTCTATTCGTTGACGAAGAGCAGATTTGAGCAACTGATTCGGTGATATTTTTCGACACATTGTTTATAAGAATCAGTCTATTTTCCGAAATAATAGCACTTACTAATCGCGGCCAAAATCATCGCGAAATCTTGTCAAAAAAAAAAACAAATATGGGGGAAAAACACATACGAGAAAAGAAAACTCAATAATTTTTATTCAGCTGAAATATCTAAACATTAGTATCCACTTTCGAAATTGTAAACCGCTCGTTTTTTTGCGCTTTTTGCATTTTCGTAATCTAAGAGCGTTATTTGCCTTTCTTACGGAGAGCGTTATTTGCCTAAGCACTTAAAAGTTAATAGCCAAACGTCATTTTGAGCATTTCTTGTACGATCGGTTGTCAAAACATAACAAAAAGAAAACGTTGGAGGAATAATTTTATTGCTTTTAAGTTCGAGATTATTTGACCGGCAAGTTTTAATCGCTATGTACACATGAGAACAGAAAGAGTTAGTTAATCTACAAGCATTATGGTTAGCGCAGTGATATGGTAGCAAAATACTTAAATGTGATTCGTTAGGATCTAATCTAAAGCTGAAAGGCAACATTGCATTTTATCCATAGCTTTGACAAAATAGAGTCTACTGTAGATAGTGGTTAGTCGTCATCGTCGTCTTCGTCTCCTTCTGGGATGAAGATCTCTTTCTCTTCTAAGAAGGCAGCCCCTTCTTTGCTTACTAATCCCCCGAGGTAAATGAGCGGAGTGAAAGAGCCAATCACCTAACACAAAAACTTTATTATCATAAAAAGTGATAATTTGCGCAATAATTACAAATAGATAGATAACACCTTCAAAATTAAAGTTTATCATTCAAGACAAGAGTTTCGATTATCATTGTTTAAACTTTTTTCTGTACAGTTGTTGGGCGAATCTTCTTTGAACGGTTGAAAGTTTCATAAAAACTGGAGACTGCAATAATGTTATAACCTACCGTATCAAATAGTCGAAGGTATCAAAATAGACTGGGTAAAGAAATCATGTTTTTCAAAATCATAGCCAAAAAGGATCCCAGAACTGCCTATAGTATATATTCACTTAAATAATACTAGCGTTTAACGCACCTTCGGTGCTTCGAAATTTTTCGACAGCTCATGAAAAACCGCATACATTGGAAACAACATCTGCAAACTTTTAGTGTACTCTGACTGCACCCAATTACAGGGTTGGTAATTTCGAACCTTAAATTTTTTTAATTCCCATTTTAAAAGCGTCATCTCGAAAACTTAATGGGCCTCTGTAGAAATTTGGCGGCCAGATTTGCAACCACTGAGAGTCCCTGAGAGAACCCTACTATAGGGTTAAGAATCCAAAATTTTGTGAACTTTTTTAAACTAAGTTTCCCGAAAAAAAAAGAAAAAAAAAACGTCTTATCTCGGAAACTAAAAGGATTTGAGCATTCATATTAAGAGGCAAGATTTGAGACGCCTGGGTGTACGCTGACAATAAGGTTGTATCTTCATCAAGTTAGTAGTTTCAAATTTTTTGAATTTCTGTGTAGATAAGTTCTTCGAGAAATTTTGAAAAAATCGAAAAAACGTCAAATCTCGGAAACTAAAAGCGTTTGAGCAAACGCGTTTAGCAGTCGCATGTGGCAAGATTCGCAACTCTTTAGAGTAACCTGACAACACCGAACTATAGCGTTGGAAATTTCAAATTTTGAAAAATAATTAATTTAAACTTTCTGAAGATTTCTGAAATTTTTGAAAAAATCACAAAAAACGTCATATCTCGAAAACTACAAAGAGTTGAGCAGTCATATTTGGAGGCAAGATTCGCAACCTTTGAGATTACTCTGACAGGACCCAACTACAGGGTTGGGAATTTCAGATTTTTAAAATATCTCGAAAACTACAAAGAATTGAGCAGTCATATTAGGAGGCAAGATTCGCAATCTTTGAGAATACTCTGACAGGACCCAACTACAGGGTTGGGAATTTCACATTTTGCGGAAAAAAATTTAATATAAGTTTTCTGAAAATTTTTTGAAAAAATCACAAAAAACGTCATATCTCGAAAACTACAAAGAATTGAGCAATCATATTTGGAGGCAAGATTCGCAATCTTTGAGAATACTCTGACAGGACCCAACTACAGCGTTGCGAATTTGAGATTTTAAAACAAATAATCTAAGTTTTCTGAAAATTTTTGAAAAAATCACAAAAAACATCATATCTCGAAAACTACAAAGAATTGAGCAGTCATATTTGGAGGCAAGATTCGCAATCTTTGAGAATAATCTGACAAGACCCAGCTACAGGGTTGGGAATTTCAGATTTTGCGGAAAAAAATTTAATATAAGTTTTCTGAAAGTTTTTTGAAAAAAAATCACAAAAAACGTCATATCTCGAAAACTACAAGGATTTGAACAGTCATATTTGGAGGCAAGATTTATAACTCCTTAGAGTAATCTGACAGCATTAACTACAAAAATCGTCTGATCTCGTTAACTAAAATGATTCGGGCATTCAAAATTGGAGGCCAAACTCGCAACCCCTAATTCGATGTTGGGCTGCTTAATTTAAACTCGATAAAATAACCACTAAAATCAAATTGGAAAATCGAAAAAAAAAATTATTAACCATTGCAATATACGATATTGCTTAAACATGCAAAAATAATATGTTGAATAAGCTTAAACATGGCGAGATACTGAAGCCCGCATTTAAATATATAATAGATACCTGGAATTAAATAACACAGGGGCGAAGCTGAGCTTTGCACCACTAGCGATACAGAACAAGAAAAAAGTGAAACATTTGAAATTATCGGAAAAACCTTATATTATAAATCTATCAAAACTAATAAGGCTAGTTTTGAAACAGAAACATGCCAAGACAAAATAATAAATTAGCATCGTAAGATAAAATACCCGGCGGCAACAAACTCAAAAATACTTGTCAGAAACTCATTAGGCCGAAAAAAATCAACAAGATTGAAAAGTTAACAAAATGCTCGTATCAGGGCGAGGCCCTGAATGTGTTCCGACTGCCTTTTAAGGTCTATGAAGCAGAAGTAACATGAAAATTTAAAGGTAAAAAATAAAATAATTTTTTTTTTAATTTGAGATTTTTTTGTAGAAACATCCCCCCACAAGTCACAAAGTGATAAATTTTGCTCCTATCAACCAATCAATTATGGCATATAAGCTTCCTTGAACCAATTTGAAACGATTTCTAAGACGGATTAAATCTCGCTTACGCGTGAATAGCGCTAAATATATCGCGCGTTATTTGTCTCAAATTGGCCAAAATGACAATCTTTACACCCAAATAACTTTACGAAAAATGATCACAGCTGAAGTATCTTTTCAAATTTAAGCACAAGACAATAATCCCTTTTGAATGATATTTAAAAAATCCGTCAAAAAATCGAAATTTGTCTGAAGAAAAAAACCCACCCGAGCACAAATATTCCGTTACTTTCGTATCAAAAGTCGGAACAATAATTCACCCTCAACCTCGAAACAAACGAACACTCAAAAACTTCGGCTCTTTTCCAGTTTCCCACCCCCTCGTAAAACTACAAAAAAATATATATTCAAAAATTGTTCTCAGGGCGTTTTGCATATAAGAAATGTAAAAATTTGTTCACCTGTTCACGCTGACACGTTGTAATGCAGTTTTTGTCAAGATAAATCAATTTAAATCGATTTTTGTACATTGAACTTCAGAAAAATTAGAAGGGGGAACTGGAAAATGCCAAAACTAGCCAATTGACACAATATGAGGCCACTAAGGTGATATAATACAGGCCGAAACCTATTAAGCCTTAAAAAAGGAAAACAAAAAAAATCCGAAAAAATCAAAAAAAATTTAAGACTCATAAAAAATTATTAAGTACCCCACGCCCTCAAAACACAGACACGCTCACACTGATTTTTTTCCTTCGTCGAGAGACGGAATATGAGGCCACTAAGCCGATATAATTCATGATACCTAACAATCCGAAACAAACACAGAAATGCCGAAAAAAAATTGTTGTCACAAAAACTTGAACTCTAATTTCTATTAGGATTTTTTGTTATTTCGTGCGATTCAGAAGTGAGCATTAAAAATATGTTTTCATTGAAACAACTCGAAATTAGGCCACTATGCCGATAAAAAATAGACCGAAATCATTTGGGCAGAATAAAGTTTTTGAGCGAAAAAATATGTTTATACACGAAGTCAAGGTTAGCATAATTACAATCAACAGAGGAAGATCAGAGCACTAAAAGCATCTATAGTGTAAAAACTTCAAAAAAAACAATAATACAATATGGCAACTAAGCCGACAAAACATGAGCAGACAATAATTAGCCGACATTTTTTTCAAACGGACTATTTCCCTTTTGAAAAAAAACAGGTCCTGTCAGATTCGAACCCAGGACCTTTGCGTCCCAGGCGCATTCGTTGCCTCCAAGCTCAGTGTGCCGAAAGCGCACAGAAATTAAAATTCATTATTAACTGAACCATAACTTAGCATTTCTAATTTTGACCATTTTGTCCATTTTGACCATTTTTTTCAAACGGACTATTTCCCTTTTGAAAAAAAAACAGGTCCTGTCAGATTCGAACCCAGGACCTTTGCGTCCCAGGCGCATTCGTTGCCTCCAAGCTCAGTGTGCCGAAAGCGCACAGAAATTAAAATTCATTATTAACTGAACCATAACTTAGCATTTCTAATTTTGACCATTTTGTGAACAAAGTTATTTACGGGAAAAGTCTAGTACCCGATAGCAAAACCCATGCTTATCGCAAGGGTAAAAAATTAATGAAAGGACGCACTCGGTAAAATTATCAAAATCATGATAGCAGCGGTAAAATCCATTTTTGGCTGACTGGCTGACAAAAACTTTATCAAAGGCCCCTTTGGCGCCATTATATACTAATTTTGAGGGAGAGCGCACGCCGAAATAAAACAATTTTTTTGTTCAAAATTCAAACTTGGCCAAAACAGGGTCTTTTTAGTGCTTTGGGAGAGCTAGAAAATAGAAAAATCGATTTGATCGAGTTACAAAAAGTTCGACGAAATTCTCTTTAACCCCCCTCAAGAAAATCCTAGATCCGCCCCTAAACAAAGGGTTGCAAAAATGAAAAATAACAAGGAGTCCGAAAAAAATTGATAAAAAATGTTGGAAGAAATATTATGCCAAGTTTTCTCGATATCATCCAAATTATCATCCAATCTATAAAAATAATCAACCAAAATTTATTTCTTTGATATTCAAGAAAAGTTTATGATTTAAGAACACTGAATCAATGAATAAACTTTTTGATTCCGCTGAGAAATCTTTAGAAAAAATTATCATCCAATTTCGAAACTAAAAGTCTTCCACGTTTTTTTCGCCATTTTTGCTTTTGTAATTGGAAAGCACAATTTACCTAACTTCAAGTAGATAAATTTGAATTAAACTCATAAAAAGTGCATTATACACATAAGTGCATTCATGAATGCATTAATACATGTGAATGCACTGCTGTAGTTTTTAGAAAATTTGAAAATTTGAAGTTTTTTTCTGAAAAAAAATCATCAAGCCGTATATAAAAGAAAATTCTTTCGTTCTTCTACACTTAAAAATCAGTTTCACACTTCAGGGCAAAGTTATCCGCAAAATCAGGTTTTTACTTTTTAAAACGCATGTTTCCAATGTCCATTTTGAACATTTACTTCGAACTTCATTAAAATCAAGAACAAGTGATCAGAGCTACCCTCTATGAAACATTTGATTTGAATGACTCACCATTGTAATCCGGGTCTGAAAAAGCCAGTTTTCCTCATCTTTACTAAGTTCTTCAATCCGCGTGAAAGAGCAAGAAACAGCCGAGTTAATTATAATTTTCACACTGATTGTTTTAATTTTCTCGCTGAGAATGCTTCACGTTGCATGAACAACTTTTTTACTACCCATGTTCGAGAAAGAGTTCACTGCGATGCTAAACTTAGCGCAGATGAGCAAAACTGGCTTTTTCAGACTCGGATTACTTGGGTAATCATTTGAAATCAAATATTGATAGATTCATAGAAGGTAGCTCTGATTTGCTGTTCTGTTGGTCTATGTAAATTTCTGATCATTTGCTCTTGGTTTATGTAAATTTCGAAGAAAGTGTTGTCGAAAAACGACCATGAAAACAAGCATTTTAGAGAGTAAAAATTTGAATTTTCGTTTAACTTTGCCACTAGTGTAGAATAGAACTATGATGATCTTACCCAAAGAACGCCAAACGGCAACCGGCTAGGCCTGGAAGCGATGGCGCCAGTCGGAGTTGTGACGTAATATCTAATAGCAGATCGTACTGTTTTATTGGCACTTGAAGAGTTCAAACGGGGTAAACTGCAAAGTCTACAGCCATATTTAGACGTACTTGTCAGCAAACTGGGTTTCAACATGCTTAATCTGAAAATCGTTAAAATTAAAAAACTTATTTTATCATAGATACTTTCTTTAAATCAGGAGAATAATTTGATTAAACCAAACGGATAAATAGCAATAAAATATGTTTAAAAGATAAACAACAGTTTGAGTATCTTTCTATCTAAGAATGTTGATGAGCAGGAATCTAAATCTAGAATATGGTTCAACAATTTTAAATTATTTAGACAGAAAATGTCCGCTCAAAAATTTTTGAATTTCTGGCCAAATGACATTTGTTTCAGTTCCTCTAAATGAGTGAACGAGATTCTTCTCCCGATAATAATCCAAAATGGGTTTCGTGATAGCTTCGTAGTTTTCCAATCTTTGGGTTACTACCTCAGGTTTGTCGTCAGAACGCAAGACTAGTTCTTCGCCTGTAGAAAATAACAAAAAAAATAACAAAAAAAATAAACAATTTTTCTTCAAATTATACTTCTCAAATTATACTTATATAACAAGTCTTGCTTGCTGCGCGCTGGTTCGCACATTTTGTCGAATTGAACGTATGATTCTATTTCCATTTTCCAAGCAACAAATATTCTGGCCGCGTGTAAGGCAATGCATTAAATCAGAGCCTTTTCAAAATTGCTTCGTTATTTTTTTCAATAACGAAGCACAAAATTTTTGGAACCATGTGTTTATTTATTACTACGACAATTTTCAGTCTCATTGATCCGGACGTTACCAAATAAAGGTATAAAAATGATTACGCACAAACCGGCCCTAGATTTTATATTTGTGAGATTTAACAGCACCAAAGTCCGCAACGAATTTTACGAGTTACAAACAAACTAATTTCGTCTGCTAGATAAAAAAAGCGAATACTTACCAGTTACATCGTCGATTCCAGGTACTTTTGGAGGCTCGAAATCCAAATTATATACTCGCCCACTTGGCAAGTGAGTCAGCCTATTGCTCAATCGCTGAACAATTTCAAAGAATGGAACGTCAACGTTAACCACTAGATCTGGCGAGGTGTACATCTTCTCAAACATTTGCACTTGATATAGGGTCCTTGGAATCCCGTCAAGAAGCAACCCGTTGAAGGACCTTTGAAAAGTTCGGTGTAACTTTTCTGGAGCTGATGGAAATATAAACAAGTAACTAACTGACTCACGAAAGATCCATTTCATTAAGTGATGCTTCAAGAACTTGCATTGCTAGATCATCATCAACAAGAGTCCCATCACGGATGATCCTCTCCACTTGCAGACCTAGTTTAGAACCAGTTGCAACTTGGGCTCGCAAAATATTTCCCGAAGACACATGGGAAAAACCGAATTCTCTTTCAATTCGCTTTGCAATTGTAGATTTTCCACTACCGGGAGCAGCAACTAAAAAAAGACATTTTTTCAATTTCATTTTTCTGAAAAACAGATCATTCAGAAACTGACTATCCAAATATTAACAAGGATAGCCGGTTAGTGTGCAAGTACTACAGAATGTTCCGACCATAGTCTTAGAAAAATACTAAAAACGTTTTTAATAGAAGGAGGAAACCAATAGGAATCAACGTTTTTTGCATGAAACGTTCTCGAGTATAAGTCATCATCAGCATTTAACTGTGAAACATGTGCAAATTTAACAACACATCAAAAATCAAATAAAAGCAACCAGGAACGCGAAGTAGCACCATTGTTGAAAATCTAACGTGATGAGGAAACCTCACAAGAACGAAGAAACTAGAACTTAGGCAACTTCGACAGTCATAATAAAAAAGGCAAAATGGACAAGTTTTTCGAGAAAAATGAAGAAAACCAAAAAATACAAAAAATCTATGCTTCTTTTTCAAACATTTTTGCAGAAGTATTTGATTTCTAAAATGGCGCTATAGATCTCCAAGAATTAATTCTACTGGCTTAAAACAAAGTTTACAGGGCTTAAATTAATCATAATTAAGATACTGTAAGACTGCTCGCTCGCTTTATTCGCTCGAAATTGAACTGAAAATCAAAAACTTCAAATCAGTTTTTCTCGATACTGGAAAAACGTTCAGAAATTCTTCAAAATCGTTCAAATCACGGCTAAAAAGCTTCAAATTGGCAAGTCACTTGACCCATTCCGATGACTATTTGTGGTACCTGACTTTGCGTGAAAACAAAACAAGAATGACAAAAAAAACCACTCGAACACCAAATTCCCGCCCATTTTTCCCGCAAATAATCATCGGAATAGTCGGAAAATTAACAATAGCCATTTGCTGCAATTAGCAATTCAAATCCCAAAAAAAAACGAACATTATTGGAAACATTAGTTTTATGTTCGTTCGGTTATGAGCGGATCTGAACTAAAGCTTAGAAAACAAGGATAACCGGTAACTAAGTTTTCACGGTTTATTTCAAGCATATATAAGCTATTTAAAGCCTGTCCCCGCTCACCTAAATTGCTCGGAATTAGACCAAAAACAAAAATTTCGAACGGGTTTTTGAAGGCGCACTCGCTCTCAGAACACCCGAGAGCGAGTGCGCCAGTGGGTTCCCACCTGAACAACTACGCAGGAATAGACGCACATTCCGTATCAATTCTTGAGAAGTGTCAATGACATCACCACATTACTAACTCTCGAGGCTCTTCATATTGCTCAAAAGAAGCCAGTCTTGAATACACGCGAGGAGTACAGTCAGTGCCCCCTCACAGCGCGGCTATGAGTACATGTTTTTAAAAACTGTTAGTTGTGGGTTTTTTCACCAGCTGTTTTACTCTCTTTGTGCAGTTTACTAAGTTATTGATTTTTAAGCCTTTTTCATGTCCTTGTTTTGTGGATTTTTTTTAATCAAAAAAATTTTCCTTGTTCTAGATAACTGATGATGGCAGTTTTGAACATTTTGAACTGAACGTTTTTAATTCAACATTGTTCCGACTTGTTTTCCGAACGGGTTTTTCTCGACAGTGAGAATTTCTTTTTTCGAAATTTTTCAACGTAGTACGAATCGCGACTGAAAGGGCTCGCAAATGATATATCACTTGACACTTTCTGATGATTATTTATGGCACCTGATTTTGCGCGGAAAACAAAAAAAGAGAAACAAGAACACACCCGAACACATAATTCCTCCCCAATTTCAATGATCGGAAAAATAAGTGCATTCCATATTACGAGTAGAATACGCATAAAAAAGTTTTCAAAGACTTAAATTTCTCAAATGTTTGCTGATGTTTTAAAAAATGTTTACATGAAAACTGTCTTAATTTTAGTAAAGTTCGCGATGTTTTGATCAATAATTTTTTGAAATTCTGAATTAAGGACGTGTATCACACTTTCTATGATCTCTGATCACTTTGTACATACTAGTTTAGAAATTTAAAACCTGAAGATTTTAACACAGGAAGAATTTAAAACCTGATCACTTTGTACATACTAGTTTAGAAATTTAAAACCTGAAGATTTTAAAGAATACGCTTACTTGACAACAGACTTCATTTTGTTTTAAAGAAAGCGCTAAAAGAGGTGCGTACCCACAGAGCCGTGTTCCCAGAGCTGCTTTTACGCGAATGAATAAAATGTCTTATTTGTTTTTCAAACTAAGCTAAAAAATTCCAATGGTAGAATTTTTATGTAACAGCTTTCCTTTCATGGAATTAGATATCAAGAAAAAGTGCGACAACTTTGATAACGAAACATTTTCTTTCAAATATCAGGGAAGAACTTCTTTTCAGCAGTCTGGTAAGTTAAATTTTTTCGCCCATCCAGTAATTAATCAAAAAACTTCAGTAAATAAATAAGTAGTAGTAGTAGTAGAAGTAGTAGTAGTAGTAGTAGTAGGGTAGGCTTTAGGATTTCTCCATGGGTTTTGAACCCTCGTTTAAAAGTTCATAATTTTTCCCGGTGGGTTCAGGGATGTCGAATACTCGGATTTTTTGATATTCGTTATTCGCCGCGGCCCAACTATTCGATATTCGACTTCGGCCGAATAGTGCCCTTACTATTCGGATTCGGCTTCGGCCAAATGTTAATACTCGAACAACTATTCGGATATTTTGCCACTCCTTTTTCTTTTCAGACTCTTCTACATTAGCCATCTTAAAAAAAACAGAAAAATATTGTGAAACGAAACAGTAAACCAATATTCGGAATATTCGGGTTTTTTAGCAGTGGACCCTGGATTATTCGGTATTCGGCAAAAAAAAAAAATATTCGGATTCGATATTCGGATTTCAAAATTTTAATATTCGGATTCGGCTTCGAAGTGCCGAATACTCGGTATTCGGGTCGAATACTCGGATTCGAATCGATATCCCTGGGTGGGTTGCAGTTTCCACACCAGCAAAGAATTCTCCACATACACAAGTTGTTTTCTGCAAAATTTCTGTTGAAGAATTTCCAATACGTGTTTGTTAGAGATATTTTCAGGCTGTCATAATCTTGATTTTCGAAGACCACAATTTGGCTAAAGTAGTTGTATAGCGTATTAGAACGTATATAATAATTTTCATTTGACTTTTTCAGTCTTGTTGCATGAACAGCAATCTCACCACGTGTTGCTTGTCTCGTTCGTGATTCGTTTTTATGAATAATTGTATTCAAATCAAGGTCATGTTTATTTTTTAGTAGTGAAACTAAGCACAATATGTCGTGTAATTCAAAGTACATTGAGAGTGGAAGGAGCTTTAAAAATTTCAGTCTCTCAGAATCACTCATTTGTAACATTCGCCCGGAAGATACATCTCGACGGATAACAAAACTAAGTCTTAAGACGACTGGCTAGCGTCTAAACAGAGCTTTGTATGTTTTTCACCGTCTCTACCAAGCCAGTACTTTTCGGTGGTCTCTTCTAACATCGGGTAGACAAAAACGTTACTGTTCTCCGGCTTCGACCAGAACGCTCAAATTAACTGAATTACATGCAAAAATAGTGAGCTCATGGCTGGGTCTCAGTATCCCCAGACCACGAGGTCACTCCTAAAAACAGGGCTACTACTTATTATATTACTATTGTTTTTGTTCAGTAGATAAAAATCATCATCTCCATCGAAGATGGATCAACCCTTTCCTCCCCAACTCTTAGCACCTCATCCTTGTCAAAACTAATCCAAATATCAATTAAATTCAAGTCAGGACATGACAGGATGCTAAAAGTTCATATGAGTCAATAAAAGTTTTCCGTCCCGAGACCCTTCCGGATTCTTGAATCCAGTGAATCAAGCTCCTTAAGTTCGAATTCACGATAACACGGAGGGCTGATTTCTTACCCTTCACCGTTGTTCGCAACGGCCTTGCAACTATTGTAGCAGCACAATAGTTGCAACTCGGAACGTTCTCTGCACTCTGCTGCTGCTTTTCTTCAATTTCGACTTCTTCAATTTCGATCAAGTTGTTCTCGTCAGCGCAACCAACGTTGTTGTTCTGTTTTTTCACTCGTTTTTGTTAAAAATGGCCGTTTCAGCATTTCTCAGAAATGTGACGTCATCATTCGAATTTTTGAAATTTTAAAATACTAGAATATTCCAGCCTTCACCGTTTGGCTAAACGTTCCAATAACGCCCTTAGTTCTTAAAAACCACCAATCCGGAAGGCTTACTGCTAAAATTCCGAATTCTGCAGAGATTGCATTTTGGCCATTCTGGTCGAATGTCACAATTTTGAAGTTATTTGTAATGCAAGAAGTCGCTCGTTTTTGTACTCTTTCTAGTTGTCCTAATTCTGCTTTGTTCGGATACCATGTTTGCGGTGCATACCTTATGATTGGTACAATGTATCCACAGTTTAAGTTTAATTTTGACTTAAATGATGTTTTTTTTTCGAGATATTCCGTTTGATTTTGTAAAAAGCTCGCATTGCTGTTGATATGCAATTTTCAGCATTTACTGACCACGAAAGGTTGTCACACATTAAAATACCTAAGTCTTTTTGGGCCTTTGCGGTATCAACAATAGTATTAAATAGTGTAACTTCCATTTTCCCTTTGAGGTTTAACAGATTATATTTTTCTTCATTCAGCGGCATTTTATTTTCTTTGCACCATTATTGAACATTTTTCGTGTCTTTTTGCAGATGAATTTCGTCAGTAGACAAGATCTTCATATCGTCACAATAGCCAAAACAATCCGAATTCTCAATCCATCTGGGAAAGTTGTTAATGAATTTGATAAAAAGTAGAGTGCCAAGAATTCAGCTCTGTGGTACACCACTAGTTACTTCTTTCAGAGTTGATGATTTTTTTTGATTTTCACAAATTGCATTCTATCTTTTAGATAGTCTTGTTTTATGTCTTGTATTTGAATGAATGCCTAGACCTATGTTCCGTAGTTTAGCAATTAGGATACTATGAGGAACTTTATCAAAGGCTTTAGAAAAATATAGATGAAGGAATGATAGTGTTTGAACGTTTTTGTCATCGTAGAGATCATATACTTTGCTCCTCAAAAATTGTACCATTTGCAGTACTGCTGACCTTTTTTTGCCGGAAGCCGTTTTGTGCGTTTTCCAAGAAAAGTTGAATTTTGGGGTATTAATTATCAAAGATAATTTTTTCGGAGACCTTCGAGTCGGAGCATAAAAGGCTAATTGGGTGGTAGCACTCAACTGACGCCTTGTTCTTTTCTTTAAAAATTGGGGCCACTTGGATTGTTTTCCAGTAGGTCGTGAAAAGCCGCTTGTTAATGAATGCGCGGAAGAGAAAATAGAGCGATTTTGACAGAGTTTCAGAAAGATATTTCAGGATTATATTACCTATACCATCAAAACCTGATGCTTTATTTGTTAAAAGATTTTTGAGAATGAATTCGATTCTGGTTTCTTCAATGTGTGTTTGTGTACAGCTTTCTTCTGTAGGAGAACGGTTTGTATTTCGTGCAAGAGGGTTAGGATTTGATTCCTTTTGATATACACTGATGAAGAATTAGTTTAAAAAAATGTAGCTTTTTGGGTGTCATCTCTTGTGGATTTTTCCTTGTAAAACATTTTTTGGGGATATTGCCTGGAACTACTTAATTTGTTCAAGTATTTTCGTAGGTCACTGAATCTTCTACTGCTTGTTACTGTTTCTTGATAAATTTCTTGATCTTCAGTCAAGGCTATTTGAAGATTTTTTTTTCCAGTTTTTTGTGTTTTAAAATAAAGTTTAAAGTAGATTTGTTTTGCCGATCAATACGCCGTTTTAAGGTTTGTACTCTTTTCAGCCTGTGAGACGTACTTGGTGTCACCCACGGGGGGAGAAGTTGATCTGTGTGATGTAACCTTGTGTACATGGTTGTTTGTTTTGTCCCATAACTATGCATACCACTGACGCAGGAGCTCAATTACATTACTGTAACAATACGGTATGAAAGGTTTGTCTTTTATTTCTTGATTTATTGTCGTCCAATCGGCTCTGTTAAATGCCACACTTTCACCTTTGTTTATTTCTTTGATACTGGCTTCCATGTTAATTGTTGCAGAGTAAGCATAATGATCGGAGCATGAAACTTTGTCAATGCTGTATGCATTTTTTTGGAGTCGAATAATTGTTCATAGTCAAGTTCAATGAGCTTTTTTAACACTGCATTTTCATATTCGTCCTTTGAGTGCATCATTTTCCAATGAGTGCATTCAAAATTAATATCTCCCGTAATCGAAACTGCGTTACAGTTGTGTTGTATTTGTATTTTTGTTAAGTTTTCGAACAAACTGATGAAGTTTTGTTGTTTCCAATGGTATTTACTGTTTTTCGAGGGATTATAAACACAGCAGAGAATTTGATGATGCCCAGTTTCACCTGTTAGTTTGGCCATTATGCATTCTTCATTTTCTATTTGAGCATCAATTTCTTCCTAATGCACATTTTCTTTTATCGCCATGAGTACACCTCCGTGATTGGTTTTTAAAGTGGAGTTTTTTCTATCTTTGCGAATTATATTAAAACCAGCCAACTGCAGAGCTTTATCTGGTATTTCCTTTACCAGCCATGTCTCTGTAAGGCATAGTATATCGTAGTCTGTTTGTAAAATGGCATTTGATAGAGCTGTTCTTCTGTTGATGTCTAAAATACTTCTGACATTTAGGCATAAAGTTTTTAAATACTTAGCAGTAGGTAGTCAATTGCTTTCTTCGACTTTTTTCCAATTTTCACTTTCTTCGTCATATTAGTAAAGGACAAGGTCCCTTAGCCTTAGGTTTTTAGCTGATACGCCAGTTTCTATCATTGTTCGTCTTTTCATAAGAAGTTTGTTCTCAATCAGAAATTCACTTGGGCTGAGCTCTTTTGACACAAAAAGAGTTTTGTCGTAGTTTTTAAGTTTTGCCAAGGACATTAGTATCAGTCGTTTTTGCTATTCATTTGATACATTTATAACTATTGTGCGTGGCCTTTTTCCTTCTTCATATTTTCCTAAACGTTTCAAATCTGAGATTTTTGCTTCAACTGTTAAGAACGCAAACAGTTTGTTCACCTCTTCCAAGTCATGTTCGTGTCTATCTCTTGAATTTTTTGAGTCCAGTTCAAACAGTCCTCTTTTCCGGATTACGTAATAGTTTGATTCTGGTTTGTTTAAGGCATGTTGCTTTGGCTCATTTCTGTTTTGTAGTTTTTTGTTTGTTTCATCTCTCTTTTGCTTAAGTGAATCTACCTATTGTTCAAATGTAGAGAATTGTTCGGCGATTTCATTTATATTTGTTTCGGCACTGGATGGACGGGTTTTCATCAAATCGTTGATCATCGACTCTTTTCTATTGTTGCCAACACAACAGTTACAGAGCAGGAGGACGTTCTGACTGATCTCCGAAATTCCAAGGATGGCAGTTTCAGATAGTGCATGTTTTTGTCATGTGCATAACATCGCCACAGGCAATGCAATTAAGAATTTGACTTTTGTTTGTGATCGGCTTTTTGCATGTTTTACAAGATTTCTCAGATGCTTGCGAGACGCTAGCATTTCTGCGGGAAGCAGGCGCCGAAAGGTGTACAATGAAGCCTCTGTAGCAAACAATTTTGAAAAAAAGCCGACCTTTTCAGCTTTTCGGGAAGATAGAAAAAAAAACGGGTCAATTAAAATGGGCCCTTCAGGCATGCGACGATACGTGCACAGGTTGGATAGGGCAGTACCAACGCTATATAAATACATCGGTAAAAGTTTTATGAATAAATCAAGTCCCTTTTAATGTATCAAGAGAATTGTCAATTAAAAACTACCCTCCTCGATTATAGCACAGATAGAATTGTCTCTGTTGGATGTACTTTAAAGATTTTTGCACCCCCTAAGGCAGAGGATTTCACTCCTCAGAAGTGCAAAATTTTTTATTCTTATAAACTTTATGTTCATTTATATTTAAAAGTTTATATTCGCGAGCATGATTCGTTCCGTATCTCGTTTAGTTTCTCTGCTAGTTTCTTGATGGTTTTTGTAGAGCCTGGTGCTGCTCCTCCGGTACACGCAAAAATTAATGGAACAAAGCTGCTGTGTTCCACATCCAGAATTATTTGTTAGTATTTTAACGTTTTGACACTCTCATGATTTTGTAGGCGTCAGATATAGTTTTAGGGCATGATTTATAATGGGAGTTGAAAATTTTTAGATCGAAAAAGGTTCGGCTGAATCGGCCTCTCCAGAGTCCGTTTACCTTGATGTCAAGTCGAGCGTCATCTTCAGTAGTGGTTGTTTTGTTGTGAAAGCTTTCGCCTTCCAACGATGGAATTTTCGGCTCTATGTCAACATCATGGCATACTTCTTCCAGGAGTTGCGCAAAGGTATCGCGAATTTCATTATGTCTTTGGTGAAAGTATCCACCTTTGGGACAGTCTAGAGAGTGGGTCAGTGTGAACGGTTGTCCACATAAGCATGTATGTGGGGTATTAGGTGGTTCCCATCCATATCTCAGGTGTAATCCATCTTTAAACTCTGATTGACTGTGTTGAAAAATCTGAATTGCGAGGGTTTGGGCACGTCGTGCGTAGAGAAGATAGTAGTCCAATCCATGAAGCGTATTTCCTTGAGGTCCCTGGAAAAGTACCCAAAGAAAGACCAAGAAAGACATGGCTAGAGGACGTGAAGGAGGAAATGAGAAGACGAGGACTGACGGAAGCCGAAGCAAACGACCGCAAACTCTGGCGCTCGAAGATTCAGGAGCGCCCCGAGGACCCCGTTTGAACGGGATAAGGCGGCAATGATGATGATGATGATAATTTGTAAAGGGAAAAATTGTATTTTTTAAGGGTAGCACCTGTGATGTAACCTTGTGTACATGGTTGTTTGTTTTGTCCCATAACCATGCATACCACTGACACAGGAGCTCAATTACATTACTGTAACAATACGGTATGAAAGGTTTGTCTTTTATTTCTTGATTTATTGTCGTCCAATCGGCTCTGTTAAATGCCACACTTTCACCTTTGTTTATTTCTTTGATACTGGCTTCCATGTTAATTGTTGCAGAGTAAGCATAATGATCGGAGCATGAAACTTTGTCAATGCTGTATGCATTTTTTTGGAGTCGAATAATTGTTCATAGTCAAGTTCAATGAGCTTTTTTAACACTGCATTTTCATATTCGTCCTTTGAGTGCATCATTTTCCAATGAGTGCATTCAAAATTAATATCTCCCGTAATCGAAACTGCGTTACAGTTGTGTTGTATTTGTATTTTTGTTAAGTTTTCGAACAAACTGATGAAGTTTTGTTGTTTCCAATGGTATTTACTGTTTTTCGAGGGATTATAAACACAGCAGAGAATTTGATGATGCCCAGTTTCACCTGTTAGTTTGGCCATTATGCATTCTTCATTTTCTATTTGAGCATCAATTTCTTCCTAATGCACATTTTCTTTTATCGCCATGAGTACACCTCCGTGATTGGTTTTTAAAGTGGAGTTTTTTCTATCTTTGCGAATTATATTAAAACCAGCCAACTGCAGAGCTTTATCTGGTATTTCCTTTACCAGCCATGTCTCTGTAAGGCATAGTATATCGTAGTCTGTTTGTAAAATGGCATTTGATAGAGCTGTTCTTCTGTTGATGTCTAAAATACTTCTGACATTTAGGCATAAAGTTTTTAAATACTTAGCAGTAGGTAGTCAATTGCTTTCTTCGACTTTTTTCCAATTTTCACTTTCTTCGTCATATTAGTAAAGGACAAGGTCCCTTAGCCTTAGGTTTTTAGCTGATACGCCAGTTTCTATCATTGTTCGTCTTTTCATAAGAAGTTTGTTCTCAATCAGAAATTCACTTGGGCTGAGCTCTTTTGACACAAAAAGAGTTTTGTCGTAGTTTTTAAGTTTTGCCAAGGACATTAGTATCAGTCGTTTTTGCTATTCATTTGATACATTTATAACTATTGTGCGTGGCCTTTTTCCTTCTTCATATTTTCCTAAACGTTTCAAATCTGAGATTTTTGCTTCAACTGTTAAGAACGCAAACAGTTTGTTCACCTCTTCCAAGTCATGTTCGTGTCTATCTCTTGAATTTTTTGAGTCCAGTTCAAACAGTCCTCTTTTCCGGATTACGTAATAGTTTGATTCTGGTTTGTTTAAGGCATGTTGCTTTGGCTCATTTCTGTTTTGTAGTTTTTTGTTTGTTTCATCTCTCTTTTGCTTAAGTGAATCTACCTATTGTTCAAATGTAGAGAATTGTTCGGCGATTTCATTTATATTTGTTTCGGCACTGGATGGACGGGTTTTCATCAAATCGTTGATCATCGACTCTTTTCTATTGTTGCCAACACAACAGTTACAGAGCAGGAGGACGTTCTGACTGATCTCCGAAATTCCAAGGATGGCAATTTCAGATAGTGCATGTTTTTGTCATGTGCATAACATCGCCACAGGCAATGCAATTAAGAATTTGACTTTTGTTTGTGATCGGCTTTTTGCATGTTTTACAAGATTTCTCAGATGCTTGCGAGACGCTAGCATTTCTGCGGGAAGCAGGCGCCGAAAGGTGTACAATGAAGCCTCTGTAGCAAACAATTTTGAAAAAAATCCGACCTTTTCAGCTTTTCGGGAAGATAGAAAAAAAAAACGGGTCAATTAAAATGGGCCCTTCAGGCATGCGACGATACGTGCACAGGTTGGATAGGGCAGTACCAACGCTATATAAATACATCGGTAAAAGTTTTATGAATAAATCAAGTCCCTTTTAATGTATCAAGAGAATTGTCAATTAAAAACTACCCTCCTCGATTATTGCACAGATAGAATTGTCTCTGTTGGATGTACTTTAAAGATTTTTGAACCCCCTAAGGCAGAGGATTTCACTCCTCAGAAGTGCAAAATTTTTTATTCTTATAAACTTTATGTTCATTTATATTTAAAAGTTTATATTCGCGAGCATGATTCGTTCCGTATCTCGTTTAGTTTCTCTGCTAGTTTCTTGATGGTTTTTGTAGAGCCTGGTGCTGCTCCTCCGGTACACGCAAAAATTAATGGAACAAAGCTGCTGTGTTCCACATCCAGAATTATTTGTTAGTATTTTAACGTTTTGACACTCTCATGATTTTGTAGGCGTCAGATATAGTTTTAGGGCATGATTTATAATGGGAGTTGAAAATTTTTAGATCGAAAAAGGTTCGGCTGAATCGGCCTCTCCAGAGTCCGTTTACCTTGATGTCAAGTCGAGCGTCATCTTCAGTAGTGGTTGTTTTGTTGTGAAAGCTTTCGCCTTCCAACGATGGAATTTTCGGCTCTATGTCAACATCATGGCATACTTCTTCCAGGAGTTGCGCAAAGGTATCGCGAATTTCATTATGTCTTTGGTGAAAGTATCCACCTTTGGGACAGTCTAGAGAGTGGGTCAGTGTGAACGGTTGTCCACATAAGCATGTATGTGGGGTATTAGGTGGTTCCCATCCATATCTCAGGTGTAATCCATCTTTAAACTCTGATTGACTGTGTTGAAAAATCTGAATTGCGAGGGTTTGGGCACGTCGTGCGTAGAGAAGATAGTAGTCCAATCCATGAAGCGTATTTCCCTGAGGTCCCTGGAAAAGTACCCAAAGAAAGACCAAGAAAGACATGGCTAGAGGACGTGAAGGAGGAAATGAGAAGACGAGGACTGACGGAAGCCGACGCACACGACCGCAAACTCTGGCGCTCGAAGATTCAGGAGCGCCCCGAGGACCCCGTTTGAACGGGATAAGGCGGCAATGATGATGATGATGATAATTTGTAAAGGGAAAAATTGCATTTTTTAAGGGTAGCACGCTTAGCCAATTCGATGCTCCTTTCTGTCACGCTAGAATTATTGTCAGTTTTTTTTCTGACGAGCAATTTTCCATAACTTTAGAATTTTCCGTGTAACTGAGGAGGTCCGTGTAACTGAGGAGGTCTAATCCTCCCATTCTTAGGGGTAGTGCTAAAAGGTTGCGATCTTCATCGGTTATATGGTTTTTACCAGTAATACCACAGACTAGCTGCTGTCTTACGTTTTGCTCAATTTCATCCATTTTTCTTAAATGCTTCCGGAGTTTATCTGTTTAGAAAGCCTAACTTATTTGTGTAGAAGGATTACGAATTTTGTGGTGATGTTTTAGCTATTTTGGAAAAGTTTTCAGGTAGGGTAACTGTCTTTTCAGTTTCGCTTTCCATGTTTTTATCGCATGCTGATGGTGCTCCTATAACCGATCCAATGACTCTAAAACCGTCTACCACTATAATAGTTTTGCCTTCGAATACTTTTATGGCGCTGTCACGACTGTTTTCTTTTACAATGATTTGACACTTAGAAGGCTTCATATTGTATCCGAAATCCTTTCCGTGCACGTCCAGGTTGCCCAGTATTGCGCGGAGACTACTAAGATCACCTGCAGCGCTTCCATCATCTGCGTACCATTTTTGGGTGACATTTGGTTTTTGCAGGAGTTCAATCAGTGGGATTATCCCAATTCCGTACATAGCCATTGCGAGGGGATCACCTTGCGTTATGCCTTCGGTAGATGTCAAAACCGTGTTATTAACATATAGATTTGAGGGATGTTTATATGAGTTGCCAGCGCATGATGTAGTGGCGGACAAAGAATTTCTACATTTTTAGAGCAAATTCCCTATTGAGCGAGTTCAAGGCATTTTCTGCATCAATAAGTAGTATGTCGTGCGTTTCCGGCTTCTCAAACTCGTTCCTCGAGCTGTGGTCAGCATATTCGATTCCACACTTCTGGCCTAAGCAGAGTTGGAAATTTTTTCCGAGATTTTTAAGGTCTGATTTTATACATTGGGTGATATTTGTGCCAATTATTCTTCTCAGAACGTCACCTATACCAATGGCCGGTATCCCTGGATTTTTGTCCAGAGGTATCAGGCGACACGAGTTGTACGCCGTTAGGTTTTCATGGGGGAGAACTTTACTTGCTATTGTTTAGGATAGTTTGGCAATTGTTTTCGCTTCCGTGCTTTTTCAGGGTTGATTTTCGAACTGTCTTGACGTTTATTTGTTCGAACATAGAGGGGTGGTATGGCATTGTATTTTCACTTACTTCAGTTATATAGTTAGTGTTCGCTGTTCTGGCTTGAGGGTGTTTTTTTCAGCATACTAAGGACTGTTTTTCCTTCAATGACTTCCTGTAGGGGATGTACTCTTTTTGTTTTCTTGTTTGAAAAACAGCCAATGGCGGCAGATATTTTGCCTGTACTCATTGGTTTATCAAATTGCTTAACTTCCTCATTCACTTCGGATTTATTCTGTTTTGGATGTCTAATTTGGAGAGTTTTTGCTTCAGTGAAAAGTTTGTCTAATAGGCCTTGCTTCCATAAAATTATGCGGCGGCTGAGTGTTTTAGAATTTGATCCGTTTGTTTCTGATTTAGTTTTGGGGAGCAGCAGATGTGGGAGAATCATTGCTGCTTTCATTGCGATGTTAGAGTTTGGTGTTTCTTCTACTAATGACAACAGCTGCTGGTTCAGTAACACTATGAATTGGAAACCAGGATTGTTCTTGCTTAAGATTATGAAGCGCGGTTTCTAGTTAACGACATTTTTATATATGTCGTTTGTTTTAATTTCAAGTTCATAGTCGATAAGTTTCCAGGGGTCGAAGGGTGCTGTAGTGATTGCTGGGGGCGGTGGATAAGATTGTTTTGCGTTGCGCAGTACGTTTGTTTCAGGTGTTGCCGAGGATGTTTCTTTTTGAGTTGTGATGGGGGCTGTGATTGTTGGTCTGTTGGGGGAGTTCGGCTCTTTCGCAAAGTTCTCGGGATCCCATCGTAATAAAAATTGCTGCTCTGTAGCCCGCTACATGAGACATGGATGTAAGCTTTGCAAACGACACACAATATGCCTCCTTTTTGATGGGTGGCGTTTGCGAAAATGGCAGTGCGTTTGATCGGCCATAATTTTCAAGCAAGGAGGACAAATTTATGGTGAATATAAACAAGTTAGTTGAGCATAAAAGGCTAATTTGCTTAAATAAAGCACCCACTTGCCCTTCTGATGAATTTTGAAGAATATAATGGAAAACTTGCTATCGGGTTAGTTTTTTCCAGACAAACTTTGGCTTTTTAATGAGCAAATTTTGACAGAACCTTACATATAAAACAAAAAACATATAAAACAAAAATCGACTTTGCTGTATTCTGATTCATCGGAAACTCGACCATTTTAAGTTACTTGATATTCTTTTCACCACCCTCACTCATTTCTCAAGAAAAGCAAAGATTGTCAGGTAGATCTTGATTGATTTTTGGCTTTGAGCCAATATAAATTATCCGGCTATCCGGGAACGAATGATACCGGGAACGAATGATATCATAGTACCTCGGTTACTATCATACGTTTGACCTTCTGATGACTTTCAAAGAATATAATGGAAAGTTTGATATCGAGTTAGTTTTTTTCCAGACAAACTTTGGTTGTTTAATGAGCAACTTTTGACAAAAATCGGGATGATAGAAAAGGTCGATCAAACGGACCTACTTACACACTTATAATTAAAAACAGTAAATTAGCACTAGAGCTTTTTATTGAGTCGAGAGAACGACTTTGCTGCATTCTGATTCATCGGAAATTTGACCATTTTAAGTTAGTTGACAATCTCTACACCTTCCTCACCCATTTCTCAAGAAAAGCACAGATTGTCAGGTAGATCCTGATTGATTTTTGGCTTTGAGCGAATATAAATTATCCGGCTATCCGGGAACGAATGATACCGGGAACGAATGATTCATAGTACCTCGGTTACTATCATAAGTTTGACCTTCTGATGACTTTTGAAGAATATATTGGAAAATTTGCTATCGGATTAGTTTTTTTTCCAGACAAACTTTGGCTTTTTATTGAGCAGCTTTTGACAAAATTTTACATTTAAAACAAAAGACAATGTTGACCTGCGATCGAATTTAACAAGAAATAATACAGCCGTGCTCAATTCTTGCTACGTTATAGGGGTTTAAGCTTTGCTAGTTTGGGATGAATAACGAGCGATGTAATTCGCGCTATTTTCGCGTAGGCTGAGATTTAATCCGTCCGAGAAGTCATTCCACGTTTCATTGAGGCATGCTTTTGGTCCAATCATCAATTGTCATCTTCACAATAGGGTATGTAGAACTACTTGGTCCGACTCTATTCAGTGAAAAGAAAACATAAACTGAGCCTTTTCGATAGAAGTGCATAGTCGAACCCTCTGTGCGAGCATCATTTCGAAGCTATTCGATTTAGTCCCAAATTACGCTTGAACCGAGAATAGAACAAGAATTTCCGGAAAACGCAATAATTGTAAGAAACTTTTACAAAATATAACAGCCGAATTAATCAGCAAGTAGTTGTATAGCGTATTAGAACGTATATAATAATTTTCATTTGACTTTTTCAGTCTTAATGCATGAACAACAATCTCACCACGTGTTGCTTGTCTCGTTCGTGATTCGTTTTTATGAATAATTGTATTCAAATCAGTGTCATGTTTATTTTTTAGTAGTGAAACTAAGTACAATATGTCGTGTAATTCAAAGTACATTGAGAGTGGAAGGCGCTTTAAAAATTTCAGTCTTTCAGAATAACTCATTTTGAAGTTATTTGTAATGCAAGAAGTCGCTCGTTTTTGTACTCTTTCTAGTTGTCCTAATTCTGCTTTGTTCGGATACCATGTTTGCGGTGCATACCTTATGATTGGTACAATGTATCGATAGTTTAAGTTTAATTTTGACTTAAATGATGTTTTTTTCGAGATATTCCGTTTGATTGTGTAAAAAGCTCCCATTGCTGTTGATATGCGATTTTCAGCATTTACTGACCACGAAAGGTTGTCACACATTAAAATACCTAAGTCTTTTTGGGTCTTTGCGGTATCAACATTAGTATTAAATAGTGTAACTTCCATTTTCCTTTTGAGGTTTAACAGATTACATTTTTCTTCATTCAGCGGCATTTTATTTTCTTTGCACCATTTTTCAACATTTTTTATGTCTTTTTGCAGATGAATTTCGTCAGTAGACAAGATCTTCATATCTTCACAATAGCCAAAACAATCCGAATTCTCAATCCTTCTGGGAAAGTTGTTAATGAATTTGATAAAAAGTAGAGGGCCAAGAATTCAGCTCTGTGGTACACCACTAGTTACTTCTTTCAGAGTTGATGAACTTTTATTGATTATCACAAATTGCATTCTATCTGTTAGATAGTCTTGTTTTATGTCTTGTATTTGAATGAATGCCTAGACCTATGTTCCGTAGTTTAGCAATTAGGATACTATGAGGAACTTTATCAAAGGCTTTAGAAAAATATAGATGAAGGAATGATAGTGTTTGAACGTTTTTGTCATCGTAGAGATCATATACTTTGCTCCTCAAAAATTGTACCATTTGTGGTACTGCTGATCTTTTTTGCCGGAAGCCGTTTTGTGCGTTTTCCAAGAAAGGTTGAATTTTGGGGTATTTATTATCAAAGATAATTTTTTCGGAGACCTTCGAGTCGGAGCATAAAAGGCTAATTGGGCGGTAGCACTCAACTGACGCCTTGTTCTTTTCTTTAAAAATTGGGGCCACTTGACTTGTTTTCCAGTAGGTCGTGAAAAGCCGCTTGTTAATGAATGCGCGGAAAAAAATAGCGATTTTGACAGAGTTTCAGAAAGATATTTCAGGATTATATTACCTATACCATCAAAACCTGATGCTTTATTTGTTAAAAGATTTTTGAGAATGAATTCGATTCTGGTTTCTTCAATGTGTGTTTGTGAACAGCTTTCTTCTGTAGGAGAACGGTTTGTATTTCGTGCGAGAGGGTTAGGATTTGATTCCTTTTGATATACACTGATGAAGAATTCGTTTAAAAATGTAGCTTTTTGGGTGTCATCTCTTGTGGATTTTTCCTTGTAAAACATTTTTTGGGGATATTGCCTGGAACTACTTAATTTGTTCAAGTATTTTCGTAGGTCACTGAATCTTCTACTGCTTGTTACTGTTTCTTCATAAATTTCTTGATCTTCAGTCAAGGCTACTTGAACATTTTTTTTCCAGTTTTTTGTGTTTTAAGATAAAGCTTAAAGTAGGTTTGTTTTGCCGATCAATACGCCGTTTTAAGGTTTGTACTCTTTTCAGCCTGTGAGACGTACTTGGTGTCACCCACGGGGGGAGAAGTTGATCTGTGTGATGTAACCTTGTGTACATGGTTGTTTGTTTTGTCCCATAACCATGCATACCACTGACGCAGGAGCTCATTTACATTATTGTAACAATACGGTATGAAAGGTTTGTCTTTTATTTCTTGATTTAATGTCGTCCAATCGGCTCTGTTAAATGCCACACTTTCACCTTTGTTTATTTCTTTGATACTGGCTTCCATGTTAATTGTTGCAGTGTAAGCATAATGATCGGAGCATGAAACTTTGTCAATGCTGTATGCGTTTTTTTGGAGTCGAATAATTGTTCATAGTCAAGTTCAATGAGCTTTTTTAACACTGCATTTTCATATTCGTCCTTTGAGTGCATCATTTGCCAATGAAAGCATTCAAAATTTATATCTCCCGTAATCGACACTGCGTTACAGTTGTGTTGTATTTGTATTTTTGTTAAGTTTTCGAACAAATTGATGAAGTTTTATAGTTTCCAATGGTATTTACTGTTTTTCGAGGGATTAAAAACACAGCAGAGAATTTGATGATGCCCAGTTTCACTTGTTAGTTTGGCCACTATGCATTCTTCATTTTCTATTTGAGCATCAATTTCTTCGTAATGCACATTTTTTTTATCGCCATGAGTACACCTCCGTGATTGGTTTTTATAGTGGAGTTTTTTCTATCTCTGCGAATTACATTAAAACCAGCCAACTGCAGAGCTTTATCTGGTATTTCCTTTACCAGCCATGTCTCTGTAAGGCATAGTATATCGTAGTCTGTTTGTAAAATGGCATTTGATAGAGCTGTTCTTCTGTTGATGTCTAAAATACTTCTGACATTTAGGCATAAAGTTTTTAAATACTTAGCAGTAGGTAGTCAATTGCTTTCTTCGACTTTTTTTCCAATTTTCACTTTCTTCGTCATATTGGTAAAGGACAAGGTCCCTTAGCCTTAGGTTTTTAGCTGATACGCCAGTTTCTATCATTGTTCGCCTTTTCATAAGAAGTTTGTTCTCAATCAGAAATTCACTTGGGCTGAGCTCTTTTGACACAAAAAGAGTTTTGTCGTAGTTTTTCAATTTTGCCAAGGACATTAGTATCAGTCGTTTTTGCTATTCATTTGATACATTTATAACTATTGTGCGTGGCCTTTTTCCTTCTTCATTTTTTCCTAAACGTTTTAAATCTGAGATTTTTGCTTCAACTGTTAAGAACGCAAACAGTTTGTTCACCTCTTCCAAGTCATGTTTGTGTCTATCTCTTGAATTTTTTGAGTCCAGTTCAAGCAGTCCTCTTTTTCGGTTTACGTAATAGCTTCATTCTGGTTTGTTTAAGGCATGTTGCTTTGGCTCATTTCTGTTTTGTGGTTTTTTGTTTGTTTCATCTCTCTTTTGCTTAAGTGGATCTACCTCTTGTTTAAATGTAGAGAATTGTTCGGCGATTTCATTTAGCTTTGTTTCGGCACTGGATGGACGGGTTTTCATCAAATCGTTGATCATCGACTCTTTCCTATTGTTGCCAACACAACAGTTGGCAACAGGAGGACGTTCTGACTGATCTCCGAAATTCCAAGGATGGCAGTTTCAGATAGTGCATGTTTTTGTCATGTGCATAACCGCGTATATAAATATATCGGCAAAAATTTTATGATTAAATTAAGTCCTTTTTAATGTATCAAGAGAATTGTCAATTAAAATCTACCCTCCTCTAATACCACAGACTAGCTGCTGTCTTACGTTTTGCTCAATTTCATCCATTTTTCTTAAATGCTTCCGGAGTTTATCTGTTTAGAAAGCCTAACTTATTTGTGTAGAAGGATTACGAATTTTGTGGTGATGTTTTAGCTATTTTGGAAAAGTTTTCAGGTAGGGTAACTGTCTTTTCAGTTTCGCTTTCCATGTTTTTATCGCATGCTGATGGTGCTCCTATAACCGATCCAATGACTCTAAAACCGTCTACCACTATAATAGTTTTGCCTTCGAATACTTTTATGGCGCTGTCACGACTGTTTTCTTTTACAATGATTTGACACTTAGAAGGCTTCATATTGTATCCGAAATCCTTTCCGTGCACGTCCAGGTTGCCCAGTATTGCGCGGAGACTACTAAGATCACCTGCAGCGCTTCCATCATCTGCGTACCATTTTTGGGTGACATTTGGTTTTTGCAGGAGTTCAATCAGTGGGATTATCCCAATTCCGTACATAGCCATTGCGAGGGGATCACCTTGCGTTATGCCTTCGGTAGATGTCAAAACCGTGTTATTAACATATAGATTTGAGGGATGTTTATATGAGTTGCCAGCGCATGATGTAGTGGCGGACAAAGAATTTCTACATTTTTAGAGCAAATTCCCTATTGAGCGAGTTCAAGGCATTTTCTGCATCAATAAGTAGTATGTCGTGCGTTTCCGGCTTCTCAAACTCGTTCCTCGAGCTGTGGTCAGCATATTCGATTCCACACTTCTGGCCTAAGCAGAGTTGGAAATTTTTTCCGAGATTTTTAAGGTCTGATTTTATACATTGGGTGATATTTGTGCCAATTATTCTTCTCAGAACGTCACCTATACCAATGGCCGGTACCCCTGGATTTTTGTCCAGAGGTATCAGGCGACACGAGTTGTACGCCGTTAGGTTTTCATGGGGGAGAACTTTACTTGCTATTGCTTAGGATAGTTTGGCAATTGTTTGGCAAAGCCCAATGGATGTTTGGTTGAAGTGAGTTATTATCTTTCTCCATTCGCGCGCAACTAGATCTTAGGGACCGTGGCTTCCGTGCTTTTTCAGGGGTGATTTTCGAACTGTCTTGACGTTTATTTGTTCGAACATAGAGGGGTGGTATGGCATTGTGTCTTCACTTACTTCAGTTATATAGTTAGTGTTCGCTGTTCTGGCTTGAGGGTGTTTTTTTTCAGCATACTAAGGACTGTTTTTCCTTCAATGACTTCGTGTAGGGGATGTACTCTTTTTGTTTTCTTGTTTGAAAAACAGCCAATGGCGGCAGATATTTTGCCTGTACTCATTAGTTTATCAAATTGCTTAACTTCCTCATTCACTTCGGACTTCTTCTGTTTTGGATGTCTAATTTGGAGAGCTTTCGCTTCAGTGAAAAGTTCGTCTAATAGGCCTTGCTTCCATAAAATTATGCGGCGGCTGAGTGTTTTAGAATTTGATCTGTTTGTTTCTGATTTAGTTTTGGGGAGCAGCAGATGTGTGAGAAGCATTGCTGCTTTCATTGCGATGTTAGAATTCGGTGTTTCTTCTACTAATGACAACAGCTGCTGGTTCAGTAACACTATGAATTGGAAACCAGGATTGTTCTTGCTTAAGAGTATGAAGCGCGGTTTCTAGTTAACGACATTTTTATATATGTAGTTTGTTTTAATTTCAAGTTCAGAGTCGATAAGTTTCCAGGGGTCGAAGGGTGCTGTAGTGATTGCTGGGGGCGGTGGATAAGATTATTTTGCGTTGCGCAGTACGTTTGTTTCAGGTGTTGCCGAGGATGTTTCTTTTTGAGTTGTGATGGGGGCTGTGCTTGTTGGTCTGTTGGGGGAGTTCGGCTCTTTCGCAAAGTTCTCGGGATCCCATCGTAATAAAATTTGCTGCTCTGTAGCCCGCTACATGAGACATGGATGTAAGTTTTGCAAACGACACACAATATGCCTCCTTTTTGATGGGTGGCGTTTGCGAAAATGGCCGTGCGTTTGATCGGCCATAATTTTCAAGCGAGGAGGACAAATTTATGGTGAATATAAACAAGTTAGTTTAGCATAAAAGGCTAATTTGCTTAAATAAAGCACCCACTTGCCCTTCTGATGAATTTTGAAGAATATAATGGAAAACTTGCTATCGGGTTAGTTTTTTCCAGACAAACTTTGGCTTTTTAATGAGCAAATTTTGACAGAACCTTACATATAAAACAAAAAACATATAAAACAAAAATCGACTTTGCTGTATTTTGATTCATCGAAAACTCGACCATTTTAAGTTACTTGATATTCTTTTCACCACCCTCACTCATTTCTCAAGAAAAGCAAAGATTGTCAGGTAGATCTTGATTGATTTTTGGCTTTGAGCCAATATAAATTATCCGGCTATCCGGGAACGAATGATACCGGGAACGAATGATATCATAGTACCTCGGTTACTATCATACGTTTGACCTTCTGATGACTTTTGAAGAATATATTGGAAAATTTGCTTTCGGAATAGTTTTTTTTTCCAGACAAACTTTGGCTTTTTAATGAGCAGCTTTTGACAAAATTTTACATTTAAAACAAAAGACAATGTTGACCTGCGATCGAATTTAACAAGAAATAATACAGCCGTGCTCAATTCTTGCTACGTTATAGGGGTTTAAGCTTTGCTAATTTGGGATGAATAACGAGCGATGTAATTCGCGCTATTTCCGCGTAGGCTGAGATTTAATCCGTCCGAGAAGTCATTCCACGTTTCATTGAGGCATGCTTTTGGTCCAATCATCATTTGCCATCTACACAGTAGGGTATGTAGAATTGCTTGGTCCGACTCTATTCAGTGAAAAGAAAACATAAACTGAGCCTTTTCGATAGAAGTGCATAGTCGAACCCTCTGTGCGAGCAGCATTTCGAAGCTATTCGATTTAGTCCCAAATTACGCTTGAACCGAGAATAGAACAAGAATTTCCGGAAAACGCAATAATTGTAAGAAACTTTTACAAAATATAACAGCCGAACTAATCAGCGAGAAAGGTCGCTGGAAAATGAAAGAGTATTACCTATCGATTTTGAACACTAGTGACGATAGGAGTGTTAATGAGATCGAGGGAACTAAAAATGTAAATTACAATCATTTGTGCGTCATCAGGTTTGAAAGTGTTCAAATTTTTTTAAGTGTTAACCAATCATAAACACATCCTCAGACATTGGCTATACGAAATAATAAACTCATCCAATCAGAAGTTTGCAAATTTAAAATTCGCGTCAAAATTATTCATAATTATATCATCAGACTTAAGTTTCTATTCTATTCTATTAATTTTATCTTTAACCTAAATTGAACTTAAATTTAGTTTTTCGACTTGTCTCAATTTCCAATTTCGAAAAATGTAATTTTTTTTCGATTTTTTTTGTTTTTGTACAAGCCGGAATTTTGTCTTCGAAATCTAATTTAAGGGTCTTTTCTCAGCTCCTAAACTCGTCGCGCGTGTTTATTCTTGGTCTCTCCTTCGAGATATAAAGTGCTCCTAATGTCAGTAGCTTCACGTTGGTGTTAGCTTGGTCTATAACCTCCCATGACATTCTCGCGACCGTGCCCTCAATTCCACACTGACTTAGACGTTGTCCTACAAGTAGCCACTTCGACCTGTACTGCTTCACTTGGATAGCCCTTTCGGCCTGTACTTCGGCACGATCATTCACTAAACAGGGTACAAAAGAGGCAAAACAAGAGAAAGAATAGATTGTCAAATGGATTGTAGAAATGGATTTAAATAACAAAAAAGAAATGAAAGCAATTACAACCTGGTTTTTCACGGGTGGAGGTTACGGCGAGGATGTACGGGTAGAGGGGGAGTATCGCGGCTTGACAAGCTTGTCTCTAATTTCCTGTACCGGGCCTTCTTCTTACAAGCGTACCATTATTAGCGTATCATATCACATGAAACTATTTAATAAGTTCATCATAACAATTAGGCTAATTTGCTTAAAAAAGCAACCACTTGCCCTTCTGTTGACTTTCGAAGAATATAATGGAACATTTGCTATCGGGTTAGTTTTTTTCCTGACATACTTAGGCTTTTTAATGAGCATTTTTGACTGAAATTTACATATAAAACAAAAGACAATGTTGACCTGCGATCGAATTTAACAAGAAAAAAAAAACAGCCGTGCTCAATTCTTGCAACGTTGAAGGGGTTTAAAATTTGCTAATTTTGGATGAATAACGAGCGATGTAATTTGCGCTATTTCCGCGTAGGCTGAGATTTAATCCGTCCGAGAAGTCATTCCAAATTTCATTGAGGCATGCTTTTGGTCCAATCATCATTTGCCATCTACACAATAGGGTATGTTGAATTGCTTGGTCCGACTCTATTCAGTGAAAAAAAAACATTAACTGAGCCTTTTCGATAGAAGGGCATAGTCGAACCCTCTGTGCGTGCAGCATTTCGAAGCTATTCGATTTATTCCCAAATTACGCTTGAACCGAGAATAGAACCAGAATTTCCGAAAAAAGCAATAATTGTAAGAAACTTTTACAAAATATAACAGCCGAACTAATCAGCGAGAAAGGTCGCTGGAAAAAGAAAGAGTATTACCTATCCATTTTGAACACTAGTGACGATAGGAGTGTTAATGAGATCGAGGGAACTAAAAATGTAAATACGATCGTTTTCTTACATTTTTGCATCATCAGGTTTGAAAGTATTCAAATTTTATAAAGTGATCATCAATCATAAACACATCCTAAGACCTTACGAAATACATCCTAAGACCTTTATACAAAATAAAAAACTCATCCAATCAGAAGTTTGCAAATTTGAAAATCGCGCCTAAAAAACATCATAATTAAATCATCAGATTTAAGTTTCTAATCTATTCTTTTAATTTCATCTTTAACCTAAATTGAATTTAAATTTAGTTTTTTGAAACGTCTCAATTTGCAATTTCGAAATATGTCATTTTTATTTTTCGATTTTTTTTTGTTTTTGTACAAGCCGGAGTTTTGTTTTTCAAAATCTAGTTTAAGGGTCTGTTCCCAGCTCCTCAACTCGTTGCGCGTGTTAATTTCCGGTCTCTTCTTCCAGATGTAAAGTGCTCCTAATGTCAGTAGCTTCACGTTGGTGTTAGCTTGGTCTATAACCTCCCATGACATTCTCGCGACCGTGCCCTCATTTCCACACTGACTTAGACGTTGTCCTACGGGTAGCCGCTTCGGCCTGTACTGCTTCACTTGGGTAACTTCGGACTGTACTTCGGCACTGTCATTCACTAAACAGGGTACAAAAGAGGCAAAACAAGAGAAAGAATAGATTGTAAAATGGATTTTAGAAATGGATTTGAAAAACAAATGACTTCTAAAGCTCTCCGAAAATTGAGCAAGCTTTAAGAATTTGAGCATTGGTAATTGGAGCTTAAATTCGAAAGCCCCGGGGCCAACCCTGACAGCATCCCACTATTGGGTCGCATTTTGAAACTCGGTGAAAAAAAAAACACTGAACTGAAACTGAAAAATTGGTAAAAAACTTGAACATTTCAAAATACGATGTAGCTTAAACGTGAAAGTTTTTTGTTCAGCATGCAAAATTATTATGTTTAAACATGGGAGATGGCTGTCACACGCATATAAACATAGTAAAGATAGATAGAGCAAAATTATTGTGCTTAAACATGGGAGATAGCTGTCACACGCATTTAAACATAACATAGATAGATAGATAGATAGATAGATAGATAGATAGACATAGTGTAGATAGATTATCATGACATCAGAAATTTCTAGCCATTTTCTACTTGAATAATTCTTAAGTTCTCGATTCAACTAATTTCAGAGAAATGCCAGCCGGATGCACAAATAGTAGCTAGCTAATTAACTCTTATTAACAATTTATGATGTAATAAAAATCTGCATTCCATCATTGAAGCAATTGCTATAAAAATCAAGAAAATACAACCTTAAAAATACAAGAAATTAAAAATACAACAAATGAAATAAAAAAATGAAAGCAATTACAACCTGGTTTTTCACGGGTGGAGGTTACGGCGGGGATGTCCGGGTAGAGGGGGAGTATCGCGGCTTGACAAGCTTGTCTCTAATTTCCTGTACCGGGCCTTCTTCTTACAAGCGTACCATTATGAGCGTATCATATCACATGAAACTATTTAATACGTTTATGACAACAATTAGGCTAATTTGCTTAAAAAAAGCATTCACTTGCCCTTCTGATGACTTTCGAAGAATATAATGGAAAATTTGCTGTCGGGTCAGTTTTTTTTCCAGACAAACCTTGGCTTTTTAATGAGCGATTTTGACAGAATTTTACATATAAAACAGAAATTATATAAAGCAAAAATCGACTTTGCTGCATTCTGATTCATCGAAAACTCGACCATTTTAAGTTACTTGACATTCTTTACACCACCCTCACCCATTTCTTAAGAAAAGCACAGGTTGTCAATTAGATCCAGATTGAATTTTGGCTTTGAGCGATTACAAATTATCCGGCTATCCGGGAACGAATGATACCGGGATTCGAATGATATCATAGTACCTCGGTTACTATCATACGTTTGGCCTTCTGATGACTTTCGAAGAAAATAATGGAAAATTTTCTATCGGTTTTTTTTTCCAGACAAACTTTGGTTGTTTAATGAGCAACTCTTGACAGAATTCGGGATGATAGAAAAGGTCAATCAAACTTTCGATTTTTTTAAGCAACCACTCGCCCTCAATTTATTTTCTTCAACATTTGACGGACCTACTTACAACTTTATAATTAAAAACAGTAAATTAGCACTAGAGCTTTTTATTGAGTCGAGAGATCGACTTTGCTGCATTCTGATTCATCGGAAATTCGACCATTTTAAGTTACTTGACAATCTCTACTCCACCCTCATCCATTTCTCAAGAAAACCACAGATTGTCCTGTCAGGTAGATCCTGTTTGATTTTTGGTTTTGAGCGAATATAAATTATCCGGCTATCCGGCAACGACTGATACCGGGAAGGAATGATATCATAGTACCTCGGTTACTATCATACGTTTGACCTTCTGATGACTTTCGAAGATTATAATAAAAAATTTGCTATCGGATTAGTCTTTTCCAGGCAAACTTTGGCTTTTTAATTAGCAACTTTTGACAGAATTTTACATTTAAAACAAAAAACAATGATGACCTGCGATCGAATTTAACAAGAAATAATACAGCCGTGCTCAATTCTTGTTACGTTATAGGTGTTTAAGCTTTGCTAATTTGGAATGAATAACGATCGATGTAATTCGCGCTATTTCCGCGTAGGCTGAGATTTAATCCGTCCGAGAAGTCATTCCACATTTCATTGAGGCATGCTTTTGGGCTAATCATCATTTGCCATCTACACAATAGGGTATGTAGAATTGCTTGGTCCGACTCTATTCAGTGAAAAGAAAACATTAACTGAGCCTTTTCGATAGAAGGGCATAGTTGAACCCTCTGTGCAAGCAGCATTTCGAAGCTATTCGATTTAGTCCCAAATTACGCTTGAACCGAGAATGGAACCAGAATTTCCGATGAACGCAACAATTGTAAGAAACTTTTACAAAATATAACAGCCGAACTAATCAGCGAGAAAGGTCGCTGAAAAAACAAAGAGTATTAACTATCCATTTTGAACACTAGTGACGATAGGAGTGTTTATGAGATCGAGGGAACTAAAAATGTAATTTACGATCGTTTTCCTACATTTGTGCATCATCAGGTTTGAAACCATTCAAATTTTATAAAGCGATCATCAATCATAAACACATCCTAAGACATTAGCTATACGAAATAATAAACTCATCCAATCAGAAGTTTGCAAATTTGAAATTCGCGCCAAAATTACATCATAGTTATATCATCAGTTTTAAGTTTCTAATCTAATCTATTAATTTTATATTTAACCTAAATTGATGTCAATTTTAGTTTTTCGATTTGTCTCAATTTCTAATTTCGAAATAAGTCAATTTTCTCTCGATGTTTTTTGCTTTTGTACAAGCCGGAATTTTGTTTTTCGGAATCTAGTTTAAGGGTCTGTTCCCAGCTCCTGAACTCGTCGCGCGTGTTTGTTCTCAGTCTCTCCTTTCAGATGTAAAGTGCTCCTAATGTCAGTAGCTTCACGTTGGTGTTAGCTTGGTCTTTAACCTCCCATGACATTCTCGCGACCGTGCCCTCATTTCCACACTGACATAGACGTTGTTCTACGGGTAGCCGCTTCGACCTGTACTGCTTCACTTGGGTAGCCACTTCTGCCTGTATTTCGTCACGGTCATTCACTAAACAGGGTACAAAAGAGGCAAAACAAGAGAAAGAATAGATTGTAAAATGGATTGTAGAAATGGATTTAAAAAACAAATAACAAAAAAGAAATGAAAGCAGTTACAACGTGGTTTTTCACGGGTGGAGGCTCCGGTGGGGATATCCGGGTAGAGGGGGAGTATCGCGGCTTGACAAGCTTGTCTCTAAGTTCCTGTACCGGGCCTTCTTCTTACAAGCGTACCATTATGAGCGTATCATAACACATGAAACTATTTAATAATTTTATCCCAACAATTAGGCTAATTTGCTTTAAAAAAGCAACCACTTGCCCTTCTGATGGCTTTGAAGAATTTAATGGAAACTTTGCTATCGGGTTAGTTTTTCTCCAGACGAACTTTGGCTTTTTAATGATCAAATTTTGACAGAATTTTACATATAAAACAAAAATATATATGTAACAAAAATCGACATTGCTGCGTTCTGATTCATCGGAAATTCGATCATTTTAGGTTACTTGACAATCATTACTCCACCCTCACCCATTTGTTAAGAAATGCACAGATTGTCAATTAGATCCCGACTGAATTTTGGCTTGGAGCGAATACAAATTATCCGGCTATCCGGGAACGAATGAGACCGGGAACGAAAGATATCATAGTACCTCGGTTACTATCATACGTTTGACCTTCTGATGACTTTCAAAGAATATAATGGAAAGTTTGATATCGAGTTAGTTTTTTTCCAGACAAACTTTGGTTGTTTAATGAGCAACTTTTGACAAAATTCGGGATGATAGAAAAGGTCGATCAAACTTTCGATTTTTTTAAAGCAAACACTCGCCCTCAATTTGTTTTCTTCGACATTTGACGGACCTACTTACACCCTTATAATTAAAAACAGTAAATTAACACTAGAGCTTTTTATTGAGTCGAGAGATCGACTTTGCTGCATTCTGATTCATCGGAAATTCGACCATTTTAAGTTACTTGACAATCTCTACTCCACCCTCATCCATTTCTCAAGAAAACCACAGATTGTCCTGTCAGGTAGATCCTGTTTGATTTTTGGCTTTGAGCGAATATAAATTATCCGGCTATCCGGGAACGACTGATACCGGGAAGGAATGATATCATAGTACCTCGGTTACTATCATACGTTTGACCTTCTGATGACTTGCGAAGATTATAATAAAAAATTTGCTATCGGATTAGTCTTTTCCAGACAAACTTTGGCTTTTTAATGAGCAACTTTTGACAGAAAATTACATTTGAAACAAAAAACAATGTTGACCTGCGATCGAATTTAACAAGAAATAATACAGCTGTGTTCAATTCTTGTTACGTTATAGGTGTTTAAGCTTTGCTAATTTGGGATGAATAACGAGCGATGTAATTCGCGCTATTTCCGCGTAGGCTGAGATTTAATCCGTCCGAGAAGTCATTCCACATTTCATTGAGGCATGCTTTTGGTCTAATCATCATTTGCCATCTAAACAATAGGGTATGTAGAATTGCTTGGTCTGACTCTATTCAGTGAAAAGAAAACATTAACTGAGCCTTTTTGATAGAAGTGCATAGTCGAACCCTCTGTGCGAGCAGCTTTTCGAAGCTATTCGAATTAGTCCCAAATTACGCTTGAACCGAGAATAGAACCAGAATTTCCGAAAAACGCAATAATTGTAAGAAACTTTTACAAAAACATAACAGCCGAATTAATCAGCGGGAAAGGTCGCTGGAAAAAAAAGACTATTACCTATCGATTTTGAACACTAGTGACAATAGGAGTGTTAATCAGCTCTAGAGAACTAAAAATGTAAATTACGATCTTTTTCACACATTTGTACATCGTCAAGTTTGAAAGTATTCAAAATTTATTAAGTGATCATCAATCATAAATACATCCTAAGACATTGGCTATACGAATTAAAAATTTCATCCAATCAGAAGTTTGCAAATTTAAAATTCGCGCCAAAATTACATCATGATTTTATCATCAGACTTAAGTTTCTAATCTATTCTATTAATTTTATCTTTAACCTAAATTGAATTTAAAGTTAGTTTTTCGATTTGTATTGTATTCCAATTTCGAAATATGTCAATTTCTTCTTCGATTTTTTTTGTTTTTGTACAAGCCGGAATTTTGTTTTTCGGAATCTAGTTTAAGGGTCTGTTCCCAGCTCCTGAACTCGTCGCGCGTGTTTGTTCTCAGTCTCTCCTTTCAGATGTAAAGTGCTCCTAATGTCAGTAGCTTCACGTTGGTTGGTGTTAGCTTGGTCTATAACCTCCAATGACATTCTCGCGACCGAGCCCTCATTTCCACACTGACTTAGACATTGTCCTACGGGTGAGTCCTCTTTTCAGAGCTCGTCATTTCTAGTGGTTGCAATTATAGGTGCAATTATATCCACAACATGGATTCTTGTAAACCTTATTTGATTTTATTTCAAAATAAAAAAAGACTTAACGGATGGTAGTCAGGTTCTCAGCTTTCT
>NC_087068.1:22718387-22770437 GCF_963678635.1 Symsagittifera roscoffensis | reverse complement strand
TTCATGATTCTTGTTTTTTTCTGTCGCTTTACTTACACATCAAGATTACCTCCAAGCGAGTGCCTTTCCAACGGTTAAGTAGGAGTTGAACCACTTTTTTTCTTGAATTTTTGTTAACATTCAGTTATAATACGCTCTGAAGTAGTCGTAATTATTTAATTAGTGTAACAGCGGTTCCATTTGTTTTTTAAAATATACAAAAAAGGATTCAGTTTTATCGGGTGTTAACCAACACAACAGACTATGAAAGATTCTATGTTTTTCTGATTTGCTCGGTTTCACCGTTTTTCTCATAAATAAACTGTAAGATTTTGTGAGTCTCTCTCTGGTACCCTTTGAAAGTAGCCAGAAGTAAAAGCAAAGTTCGAGAAGAAAAAGCTGACATCCATTGAGTGAAGGACATCTCCTAACTTATTAGGTACCAGCTTGTCTATACAATGGTATTGTTAAATTCTTTATAATCAACTGCTAATCTGTTGTAACCTTAATTTTTTCTCAACGAGTAATGATGGGGATACCCAGTTTGAGTGAATTGGTTCAATTAGGCCGCTTTTTTCCGCTTTTGAAAGTTTTTACTTCCGTATCCACGCCGAAATTGTTTCACATCAGCGTTTAATTCGATTTAAAGTTTGATTCTATCCCAAACTTCAAAATCTGCTAAGCTGCGTAAGAAGAACTGGCTAAGTCTATCAAACCTCATCTATAATTTCGGCTTTCCATCTAATTATAATCGTGCACGCCCAGCGTAGCCTATTTGGCTGATTGAAAGGGCTCCTGATACTGCGGTCGTTCCTTGTTTCTAAAAAGTACGTTGACTTGAATCTGATTTCTTCAATCGGTGTTTTGAGCAATTTTGCATGGTTAACATGAAAAATTTCCTTTTGTGTACTCAGCACCTTCAAGAAAACTGTTTTTTATCAGTCAATTAACTGCAAGTAGTCCGGTTTGTTATTTGAGCTCCTCTATGTCTTTGGTTAAACGTTCTTGCTATTGAGGATGGTACCATTTTCATCCTTCATGACAGTTTTTACTAACTTTTGATATCTGCTGTGGATTTCTGCATTTCTCGTTGCTATTGCAAAATTTTGGACAACGGTAGCTGTTTGTGCTGATTTAGGTAGCACTGTCTAATCTTTTTACTGTACAGCACCTGTTCGCCAATCTTTAGAAAACGTTCTAGCTCGCTCAAGAAATCCAAAACAAGAATGCAAGGTAGCAGTTATCTTCCGTTATCAAAAAACCCTGAGCAAACCATTCGGGTTCGGGTTTCATTTTGATTTTGATGCGCACATTGCCAACTATTTTCAACATCGAAAAATTGGCAGCGAGTACTTTACTAAAAACAAATTTTATGCTTCCCGTTTTTCCAAGCCATTCATATGTGTCGAAGCAAATGCTATTCCTGCTGTTTAACAGCCACGGTACCAAGTTTCCGTTCAAATGTAACTTCACACTGAAACGTTAGAATTTGATAGCGGAGGAAACCTTGATGTCCTTGGTGTGGTTTGTCTCTTTTTTCAACAGCACTGTCTCCTAAATTGGTTGACTTTCGCCAAGTAAAATAATTGCGGCAATTTTACGCCCAATGACTCTTTTGTCCCTATGGTCGACGTTTTCCCTCGGGTAGATTAATTGACCTGCATGTGGTGAATCCCCTAGAGAGAATATCGTTGCACTCGGTGATCCACTATGTCTTGAGACTCGTCTGGGTACGCATTCAGCGCTAAATACTGCAATTCTGATATCGAAAAATCTTGAGAAGAATTGAAATAAAATATATCTTGAAATAATAAAATATATCCTGAAATATTGTGTATCGAATAATATTGACAGGAACTTTTACCACCTGCCAAGTTTTTGGTTTTTGTGTGTTTTACCACCTGCCAAGAGTCTATGTTTTTCTGGTTGTCCCGGGTTTCCCTGTCTTTGGCATAAATATCGCTAATTTAAGCTGAGCAAGGTTCTAGATCTCCGGTTCTTTTTTTGTCAAAAATCTCAAATAATTATTAAATAATCAGTTCTCAGACACCATGATTTAGCAATGACCTTCGCCAAACTAGTTCAGAACATGACCTTGACAATTTTCGAACAAGGAATTTTTCAATTCCCTACACTAAGTTTGTTTTTGGCCAATGTTACAGATGGACCCATTTCTGAAGAAATTTGAAGAAGGTATCATAAATGAGCTTTTGATCGAAAAAAAACAGAGAAAAGTTTGGTGAAACTTTCTACACTAGGTTAAGGTTAACAAGTGAGCAAAACGCCAAGCTTCATGGCGGGGCTAAAAGTCTCAGAAAAGACATACCACTCACACTAGTCCTAATCTTACTTTGCAGTTCTTAGGAGAAACTGAACAGGAGCTTAGTTGAACTTTGTAATAGTCTCGAGGGCTCCAACATGGAAATGAACTCATTACAGCAATTGCAATTAGCTCGGTTTGGCGATCTATTTGTCAATATCAGTGTTTTAAATAAATTCTGAAAACTCCTGCATAACATTGCAAGAAAACCAATCTACAAAACCTTAAAGGTTTTTTCTATATTCAGGGATAATTGCGAACAAACATCAAAATTTGGTGGGTATGCAAATATTCGTTTCACGAAAATATCGTTCAACTGTAAGGGTACAAAATCCATAAGTGAGGAAACCCTTCTTTGTCTTAAAGTTATAGCGGCTAGCTCTGGAGTCATCGCTGGAGTGCGGACGGTCAAGAGGGCAAAACCTTGAATAATCCGATCGCCAATAAAATTAGCTGCAAACTGCAAAAGCTTTTCTTATAAAATCATGAATTTTCAAAGAAAAACGCAAACTTTAAAAATTTATCATTTTTTTTGCTAAATTTTTGTGCACATCAAAGGCCAGTTAAAAAGTGATTGTTTTTGTTCTGGTGAACATCTAATTTGAGCCATTGAAGCTGCCTTATTTGAATTGGCATTTATAGCTCTTGCCGCACACTCAAAGTACTACAAAGCTGGTAAAAAATCCTCATAAGAAATTTGTTCGTATTTTTAAAGCAAAAATGTGCTGAAAATGGATTGGTTAGATTTAGAATGCACGAAAAAAAAACGAAATTAAAATTTTTTCTAGCTTGCCGAAGCAAAAATTCAAAAAAATTTGCAAAAATATTGTCTTAGTCATGATCAATTAGGTAGAGTGTTTAAAAATGAACAGGAAAACTTTTCGCATTTATGCTACTCTTTTCTCAGCTCAATCGAGCGAATCATTTTTCTCATTCGAAGATCCATTTCCATCAATTCCAGAACTACTGCTCTGCGTAATTCATTCAATGAAATGATCACACAGGACTTTAAAATAGCCAATCACTTGAACTATGTTTTTTTTCAAATTTGGGGGAATATTTTAGCCCTGCCTAACCTCAATTATTAAATCCAGGAACTTCTGAATTACCAATGTTTAAGTTTTGGCACATAACAGTGAAGCCATGTTATGATATGATGCAAAAAATAAACATCCGAAAACCTCTAGGACCTTGTACTGTTCCTGCTTGGGCAATATTTGATGGTGAATCAATAATTATTCAACACTTAACGTTTGTTATTAATGCCTGCATATATAAGGATGTTTTTCCGACTGAACTGAAAAAAGTAGTATGACTCCATTATTCAAAAAAAAAATCCACTAGATCCTCATCCCTATCGACTAATTTTAAAAACCTGGGCATTTTTAAAAATTTCGAAATTATTCGAATGAAATTGATTCCAAAAAATTGTTCATGAGGCTTTGTTGGATCTTTTAAAAGCTTTTGACTCTAATTCTCATAATATTCTAGTTGGAAAGTTACGCTATCTTGGCTTTTAACAGAAGCTAATACATTAATTGAAGTTTTTGAATGACTCATAAAGAGTCATATTGAATGGAAGTTTTTTGCATTGTTTGAAATCAAAGAAGGTGTGCCACAAGAAACAGTACTGGGTCCGTTGTTGTTCAATTTATATTTTAATGATTTTCAAAGACGTATCTGCTATGAATGTAATTTGGCACAGCATGCAGACAATTGCAAGGCGTATGCGTCGTTTATAATTTCAAGTGATGCACTGAGTCAATTATAAAAATCCTTACACGAGCTTACTTCCTTTTCTGCTGAGAAATTGTTAAATCTAAATGCGTCAAAATCGAGTTTTTAACTTTTCTATCAAAAAAATGATAAACAGAAATTGGAATCAGACCGTCTTGTTATCAATGATCATTTTGTAGAGAAAAAATCTGAATGCAAAAACTTAGGTTTTATTCTAGATTCTAATCTTTCATTTCGAACTCAAAAAAAACGCAAAGAAACGGCTCAAGGAATTGAGACCATAGATACAATTCGACAAATAATGTCCGCAATGTCTTTGATTGCCTTGCTTCACTGTTTAGTTTTTTGTCCCTTGCCCGATTATATTCTAGGCCCTTGTTGAACTCGTCCTTCATATTGGTGGTTATAGATTTTTTTAGTGTGAGGGTTTATATTTAACTGAATTTTGAATTGCATTGGTAAGCACCATACATACTTCGCTATGTTTTACAAAAACACTTACAAACTGAAATACATTATTATGTGACAATTTACTCACATTTATTGTTAAACAAGTTTTAGATTGTTTTATTGATTTAATAATTGTTCATCTTGAGAGCAATAGCAGTGGATTTGAGCTCGTCTGTTTTCTCCTTGATCTTCTGCAGCTGTTGTGCATTCAGAGTCTGTTTACCCTCTCCCACCTTGCCCGATCTGATGAAATTGGGCACCCCGGGAATGTCCACGTTTTTCTTCATGTGCTCAAACCCACTCACCTGCAAGAAATAAACCCCAATGCAGGTATTATACCCTAGATAGCTATGCTTCATAATGATACCCAATGCTTCATAGGTAATACAAACTGTCAACAAACTTGCACCCAATTTTCTTGTCGAAGTTCTGTATAAAAAGAATGACCGAACATCTAGTATTACGAAAATAACGATATTATCTGGCTGGGATCGGAAAAGTTCACCGGCTGCCAATAGAAGATACCAGAATTTGTCTTGCCTCTCGCAAATTTTAACCCCCCCCCCCCGTACTCTAACTCTATTCATTCAGGAGAGCCAATAAATTAGACAACGTCCATTCAGTAAACTACTTTTAACTACTCTGATTCGTAATGCTAACCTGTGCCATTTCCTTCACCTCTTCGCTGGACACTGTCTTCCCGATGAAGCCAGCTAGTTTCTCTATCTCTCCCTCCAAGTCTGCTTTCATGGTCTCGTAGTTGAGAAAATGCACTTTGGCCCCTGGGTACTTCTCCAACGCTTTAGCCCAGTCTCGATACCTGAAGTTTACTTTTCATCAAGATTTTGAAAAATTATTCTATTAAATAGTGTCATCTATACCTACAGGGTTTTTTACGAAATATATTTCATCAATTTCATCATTTCTCACAGTGGTTAGAAGTATTAAGATTCTGCGTCTGAAGCATGCTAAACTGATTTTCATGAAAAGTGTGATTTGTATCTTGACTATCATTTTCTGAACCTTCTGATGATATTATATGACGTTTTTCTTAAAGCTTCGGAACACGGATTTTTATAATGAGAGTGATTTTAAAAAATTTGATTCGAATTGATTAGAACCCTCACTATTTTTCAGTATCACGCAATATTTGCATCTCGCTGAAAAAATCTTCAAATAAATTCAGACTGATTCTGATAAACGATCGATAAAAAAATTTAATTGATAGAACTAGAGCTTTAGTACAATAATTTTAGTACCAATTGAAGTATCCGCCGTATGTGTGTTGGTCTGAAAGGAATGCCTCCAGCATGGCGTCCAGACTTCCATTGTACTGGATCCACACTATGTTTCTGTAGAAGTGGTAGTGACTCACCAGGGTGTCGGCAGGGTCACGCTGGATGAAGATCATCTTCGCACCTGTTTATGAAGAAGATGACTACCATTTATTCACAAGGGAAAGGACCATTATACGAGCTGTTAGTTCTATACGGATATATCGCTATTGTGCTCCTGCTTTGAAACAACATGCAATTTTCCGGCTGGGTATTGTTGACTCGAATCCGCAGGCAACGAGTACGGATCATGGCGGGTCTCTAAGTACCCATCCTTCGATTGAGAGAAAAAGATACAATTTAGAGACACTTTAGAGGAAAAGTTACAAAGCAAAACAAAATACATTTAAATAACAAGGATACGATAGCCAGTTGCGGTGCAAGTAGCACAGAAAGTTCATTAAACCAGATACATTAAAAAACAAAAAATAAATAGTTTAACTTCAACAAAAAATCGGGCCGATTTGTGTTCGTGGTGTGATGAGAGGAACTGGAAAAAATTATTATGTGTGGTACCTGATTTTGCATGGTCAAAAAGTAAAAACAAAAATATAGTAAAATACACTCGAAGATAAAGCTCCTCCCCACTTTCAGTAGTCGAAACAAAAAGTCTACATAAAACTGTTTTCTTTGAAAAACTTGCTTCAAGTTGAGATTAATCAGCCGAGGAATTTTTGCAAGAGGTTTCCTCTAAAATATTTTAGACTGATTTTAGAATGAACTTTTCCTTGTCACTATGATTTTTTCCAACAAAAGTTGTGAGTCAAAATCCAGCTGACTTCTTGAAACTCTGGAAGAAAATCTTAACTCTTTTACGATATAACTATAAGTATTTTAAAAGGAAAATGGGAACTGGTACACAACCGCATCATTACTAGTCGAAATCGTACTTGCCTTTGCTCAGAATATCCGGCAGCAAACTAGCCGGCAGATGACTCTTGATGAACCTCGGTCTGGCCTGTGTCTGTGCCAGTTGCAGTCCATCATAGGCGGGACAGTCTGGGTGTTCTGGCTGAGTAAAGTCGAGGAAAGGGAATCTGGCTTCGACGTCTATAGTTGAGGCTACTGCAACTCCTTCGAGGAGACAAGCGAGGATTTTCTCAGTCCAGGTGGTTCCTACCAAAAAATGATTAAACTCAGAGACGGATTGGGTTGGTGGAGATAGGTTCACCTTTCAACGGTTACTCGGTTCGTTTTCGATGAACTCACCCTTGGCGCCAAAAACAGTAATTTTAAAAGAAGAGTGGCAAAAAGTCGAAGAAGTTTTTTTGTCGAATACTTTCAAAACAGTTTACAAAAATCAAAAATTTCGAAATTGTGATTGACCTATGAAGAAGGTAGTCAAAAAATTTCCTCTCCCTGGTAGAAATAGATTGCTGTGACATTATAGATTACCATACCAACCAGTTCTGGGGTAGCTCACAATAAAAGTGTCATCTTCGTACACTTCCATATATGGTATCTTCTGGATGCTCTGCTTGTCCACAAAGTCCTCCAACACCACCCCCTTGTACTTGTAGCAGTCTTTGATCACACAGACGTCGTTACTAACACTGAGGAAGTCAACTGATGACTCATTTTTTTTCTCATCGGATGATGAACCAGTCACGTGATCAGACATTGTGGGCTTCTGATTCTCCCTTCTGGGTGTTCTGGTTTATACCTTCAACAAAAACGAAAATGGACTCGCGTTCTTGAAAAAATAACTGAGGGAAAAAACAGAATTTAAATTGTATTTCAATTAAATTTGCACTGAAAAAAGAGATCCGAAAGTTTTCATTTCTAATTTTTTTTGGGCATATGCATCGGACAATGGTCAAAATATATAGAAAAATTTGTTCCAAAGACATTTTTTTCTGATGAAACATCTCTAAAATATAGTTTTCCTCGCGGATAAAAATGGATATTAGAAATCGCTATTTCTCAAGTCTAAGAGGAACACCAAATTTGGTCAAATTTCACGAATCTCCTTAGAAACGTTTCCGTGATCTGGTCTGCATTTTGTAAAATTTTTGACCGCGCCGATGACAGAAACAACTCCGTCATACTTTAAGGATTAATTTCAAATCTAACCTCCAAAGTAATTGATTGCGCGTCGATTCTTACCTTTTATCCCTCGTGGCAACTGTTCCACCTAATTTTTAACACCTCGTTTTTCGCTTCGAAATGAAAGCAGAGGCTTAGGAACTTCAGAATCAGTAAGAGCTGGAGAACTAAGCATAGTAATCTCTAATATTATGCGTAGAACCGCATTAAGAGCTTCTCTCAGATAAAAACGTGTTTGATAGAACGGCGATGTTTGTTCATTGTTATTCAACTTTTCTCAAACTCAGCTGATAGCAAGGTAACTCTCAGCATATGAAGCATATGATTTGAATAATTCATTGATACCTCAAAAAAGTAAACCACTTTTGAAGAGTTTTGCTAATAAGAAATACAAACTATTTGGCAATATTTTTTCGGATCATAAAATTTTTTAATAAGACTCGAAGCAGGAAAATCAATTTTTGGGACATTTAAGGCCTGAAGCCTATCATACACGAACTTCGTGTCAAAACAACCAAACGTTTTTATTGTCAAAAAAGATATTCGGTTCTGAAAGGAAAAATCCTAACAATTCAAACACTAAATATTTCAATTTGCCTGAAATTTTATTTTATGAGTGTAACAAATTGTTTTTTTTGTCCATTCTTTTCGTTCAATTTGATGTTCTGCCAATCTAACAAACAAAAACTGTCATAGAACAAATATGAACTAGATCATGGTAAGAAAACACAAAACGAAAAGAGGGAAATGGAATGGTAAACGAACCGTGCTAAGACTGAAATGCAAGTAAATTTTAGAACTGAGAATTAGTTATTGCCGTTATAACTGTAAAAATTACCATGTACAAGCTTGGTCCACGAGATTTATACCAATTGTAAAAAATACAGCACATCAGCAGATCGAAAGTGTTTTTAGCCGATACAATCAGTCGCAACGGCCTTCCCTTCCGAGGTTTCTCCTCCCTGGTTGGTATCCACGTGTTAGTTCCAGATTTTTGCAGCCGATAAAAATGGCATCTCTTTTGACACCCAAGGATATATCCGCGAGCTACGCGAGCACGAAGGCTATATTTTCGGATTGGTTGAAGAATTGGCGCAAACGCTGGATCCTCCCCTCTAAACATCCCGCTGATATGAGTTTAGCGACATCATTTATGTGTTCGGAATATGATACTAACAGTTGTCTATGATATGCACAGAATTCTTTTAGTGAATAGTTAGCAAGCTAACAAAGCTCAGATGCTTCTAGGATGCATATCATATGCCTTATGATCCAAAACTTATATCTTTCAACATCATTCCTTGAATATTTAAGTATCACATCGAGCAATTTTTTTTGGGCTTCAAGTCTGGTATGAAAATTATTTGAACTTTAATTTCAGACCTTATATATTTTGGCATAAAACTCGTCTAAATTCAAGACTACCCCGACTATTGCGCGGCGATAAAGCCAGAGCTATAAAAAGTCTCGCCAGACTATGTCATAAGGGCCATGGAACACAAAATTTGGCACTAACTTGAAAGTTAGAGCATTAGTCTCGGACCTTGACTCTCGCAATTTAATAAGTTTTGTTTTAAGGATCTGAATAAATAGTCTTAGAATTGAACTGTTTCCAATACATAAACAAGACTGCTCGTTTATCAGATCATGACTGCCCCGTAGAGCCAATGAAAAACTTTTTGAGTAAAAAATGACTGGAAAACTTTCTGATTAACAAAATCGATGTTAAAGATTTTGGTTTAAAAAGTTGAGAAAAAAACGTATGCTTTTTAAAAATATTTAAAAACTTTTTATATCCCCAGTCGCCATGCAAAAGACAAAAGGATAAATTTAACGTCTTTTATTGCACTAATTAGACCAAATAAATTGCCTCATTGTTCGAAAAAAAACGGAAAATTATGCTCGGTGTGGTTTTCTTTTATTTAATCATTTTTCAACGATCGAAAAAATAGTTTTGAACAAAAGTTTTTTATAACCCAATAAAGATATCGATTTCCTGAGCTCAAATGAAAAAAAAATTCACCTCCGATAATTTTTTGTAAAGCTTTGGGGGTTTGAAAATTGGCAAGTTTTCCATGTTCTGGACTAAATTATGCGCGCTTTGAAAAATTTATTCATAATGGTGAGAGTGTAACGCGAATTGCTTACGCGTGGTAAAATATCCCGCACAGCAAAATTGTTTCCAATTGAATTGAGGCCAGCTAGTGGTCTGAATAGTTTCGTACGACTCAAAATGTTACACTTTGCTATATCAAAATCTATTGGTTTTCAATATTTTCTTTTCCCAAAATCTATTTGATTTGAAATAAAGGACAAGCGGAACATTCAGCGCTTTGCCCTAATATAGGAGCAGTCTTGTGGTTCTGACTTTTGTAGCGAAAGTAACAAAATATTTGTGCTCGGGTTGGGTTTTTTCTTCAGACAAATTTCGACTTTTTAACTAGCCATTTTTGACGGAATTTTTAAAATATCATTCGAAAGGTATTGCTGTCCTGAGCTCAAATTTGAAAAGATATTTCACCTGTGATCATTTTTCGTGAAGTTACGGGAGTTTAAAGATTGACATTTTGGCCATTTTGGGACAATTAACGCGCGATATATTTTGCGCTACTAACGCGTAAGCGGAAATTTAATCCGTCTTAAAAATCGTTCCAAATTGGTAAAAGGAAGTGTTTTTGCCGAAATTTATTGGTTAATGGGAGCAAAATCCACCACTTTGTAATTTATATGGCGTGTGGTGGATGATTTTCACAAAAATCTCAACTTAATGAAAATAATTTTTTTCTACATTTAATTTGTTTCTTGTTATTACTGCTCAATAGACCTTAAAAAGCAGTCGGAACATTCAGGGCTTTGCCCTGATACGAGCAGTCTTGTTGTTCCGACTTTCGATACGAAAGTAACGGAATATTTGTGCTCGGGGTGGGTTTTTTTTTCTTCAGACAAATTTCGACTTTTTAACTAGCCATTTTTGACGGAATTTTTTTAATCAATCAAAAGGTATTGTTGTACGGAGCTTAAATTTGAAAAGATATTTCACCTGTGATCATTTTTCGTGAAGTTATGAGGGTTTAAAGATTGTCATTTTGGCCATTTTGACCAATTTGGGACAAATAACGCGCAATATAATTCGCGCTATTAACGCGTAAGCGAGATTTAATCCGTGTTATAAATCGTTCCTAATTGGTTAAACGAAGCTTATTTGCCATAATTGATGTGTTACAAGGAACAAAATCTACCTTTTTGTACTTTATATGGCGTGTGGGGGATGATTTTCAAAAAAATTTTCAAATTAAAAAAAAAAATTCAATTTATTTTATTTCATTTATTTTTCTTTGTGTATTACTGCTGCTCAATAAACCTTAAAAGGCAGTCGGAACATTCAGGGCTTGGCCCTGATACGAGCAGTCTTGTTTCAATTTGGTTTGGTTTATTGCACTGCCCACTCTTCTTATACGAACGCGTTAAATAAATTTCCCAAGTTGGCCAAATTAGCAATTCCAAAACCCCCCAAATTATTCTTGAAGACGATCACATGTAAGTTGTTATTAGTATAAGCTGAAGACAAGCAAACCGTATCCTACAGATGGAAAAAACAAATGTCCTCAAAAAATATTTGGGTACAAGTCAAAATTTGACTGAAAATAGCACCCATCGTTAAAATTCTGTCATTTTCTTCTAAAGTAGGCCCAAAAAAATACAATTGTCAGGTTTTTCTTTTCCAACCATTACTGTTGTTGAACATTTATAAGTTACCTTTACTACCGAACATGTCCAAATTTCAGGGTTCCGCTCAGATACTATGTGCTACCTTTTTTGTAAAAAACGTTTTCAATGTTGAGCCCAATCTTTTTGACTATTCAGGCTCTAATATCACAAACATTTCATAGGAGAATGGATCCGATAAAGGAGCAAGCCCGATGTATGTCGCAATAGTTTCTACCTGGTTTCAGCAATTGATGTCAATTTGTTAAAATCTACTAATCATCCACATTAGTGTTTCTAAAACAGAAGATATTTTTGAAACAATTTTTGACAGACTCAGTTTTCTTATCACTCTGTTCTATATGCACAGCAACAGCAGTAAGACTTCGAGTACCAAAGAAATAGATAGTTTTAAATTTGTGTTCGTTTTTTCCTACACTGAATGTGATTAGTTTTTGGGTGTCTTTCAGTTTTTTCTAAACGTCATTCCGCGCAAAATTGGGACCCTTTCAATTTTGATTCGAACAACAAAAAAAAACGTTTATTAATTTTTCTGTCTCGAGAAAAATTGGTTAAATTTTTTATTTGAGTTCAGCCTGAAAACTTAGTTTTATTTCAGTTAACTTAAATTTTGATCTTTTCAGCGCATTTTAAGTTTTTCATTTTTTTTATGTTTTGAGGAAAATTGGTGTTTATGTACTATTACTATCGAGTATACCATTATTCTAAGCTTTCATTCAGATCCTTTCAACACATAATGTGGCACAATTTTGGGGAAAAAATTGTGCTTTTTTCGACTTTTTTTCCTTATGGTGATCGGAAAATTCTGTGCTACTGACGCAGCAACCGGCTATTCTTGTTTGGAATCTGGTTTATTGTTATTCTACGCAAGTGCAGCATTAGCAATTAAATATATTTTATAAGACAGATTCAAAACTCTTTTAAGAGTGATTGGTTTTGCAAAACCGGTTTTTTTCTGCTATTCTGAAAAACTTGGAATAATAAATGGGTAAACAAATATTTCAACAATTGAAAAGATAGCACCATTTTTTGCTAGATTTAAACATTTCAAGTTTGCTAGTGTGAGTGCAATATGTCACAATGTTCGTGCCTTTTTATGTATACTTTGATAATTGTGGATAAAATTTTCGCATTGAGGCTTTAGCAATTAGAAAAATAGTGTCGAAGCATGATGAGCTGAGTGCGTTAGAAACCGACATCAATTTTTTTTACTAAAGTCAAAAAGCATCAGTCACAGAGCCACTAATTGACCTTATTCTTCAGATTTGTTGTGGAAAACTATATTGAGAAAAGTGAACAAATTACAGTTTTTCATTTTAAACATGGTTTGGACTCACTGTTTTCTTCTTTTTACAGTTATAACTTCATCTTCCGCGGGGGACCCACGAGAAGATTTTCCCCAAAGGCCCGAGCGAAACCTCACATTTTACACATGGATTTTATGCGCAATAGCGAGCGCATATGCTCCGCTACTGAATTTCAAATTTCCTTGTTAAATTGCCTTTCTTAAAATGAAATCGCAAAACATGTCTTCGAAAGCAATTAAAAAATTGTTTACCGATAAAGTTTGCGCCAAAAAATCCCCCTTTTTAATGTCGAGAGCCTCAAATTGAACTAAAATGGTTAAAAGTTTTACTCTAGCTCATCTACCAAAATTTGAAAACCAAAAGCATTGACAGAAAAAGAAGGAAAAAAATTTAACTGTTGCATAAAATTTAGTGAATTTTGATAATTTTAATTTATTCCGTGTATGTACTTAAATATCTTTTTGTTTTTGTCTTTTTATTGCCCAGTGACATTAGTGTATCAAAAATAATTTCGCTCGGCCATCAGAAATGCCTACTTGGAGTACCACCCTTACCTGGTCAACTACTCCTTTGTGGAGGCATACTCCCTCGGTAACCCAGTGGCACCAGTGACCACATTCCTCGGAAGCCGCTACGCTCCTCCGGGCGACGACTGGGAGGAGAGGATGATGGAATGGGAAAATGCTCCCGATGGGTCATACTACACGGCAAGTGTTTGTTTTTTTTTCGCGGCTTAAATCGTTTTTTTTTTAAATTATTTTATTTCCTCAAATGAACTGATATATTTGGTCATTCTTCAATCTTAACAAATTTTCTATGCTTTAATTTTTTAAGTAATCGCTCTCATGAGAAAACATGTGTTAAAAACGGTCCCATTGCTCAAGACTCAACCTCAAGTTACAATAATAGAAAAGGACAACGACAAATGAAAGGTTTTCAAAAGTTGGTTTCGATTGTGGAAGGTCTTGACCATTTGCGGCTTAAGACTATTCTAAAGTATTTCCATAGCTGCTCATTTAGAAACCCGCAGTTTCCTTTCTAAACAATCATTGTACAATATATTTTCCGCACATACAGAAACTGTTTTCTGTTCAGTTCCACGAGTACTCGTACGATGACGAGGGCAATGTGACGTGGGCGATGGTGTACTACGAGAAGACGTGGAGGAAGATCCCCTACATCACCTTCTCCTCCGGCAACGAAGACAGCACAATCACCGCCAGCGTCTACTTCGACAAGCACGACAACCTCACCTCTCAGGTGCAACTCTTGCCCCAGCACCCCTCTCCCTTTATTGGCCCATCAAATTTCAACATATTAATTTTTTTGCAATTCTGGGTTCGCGGCCGTGGTTTTATATCAAGACTATCTCGTTTAAGTTTTGGTGTTTTCAAACATTTCTGACTAAAATTCTTAAAATTAGAAATTTCCAAACTTTCGAGAATGAAATTAAATATTTTCAAACTTTTCTGACAGAGATGCGTCGTTGAATTTTTGGTCACGGAGAGATATTCAGCGCAACTTCGGAATCTATTTTGTTTTCAAAAGGCTAATACTCTTTTCAAAAAATTAATACTCTTGTTATGATCAGTATGGGTTTTTCCCATTAAAAGTGAAACACCAGCCTGGTAACAAAAAGTTATAACAAGGTTTTTGTTTAAGCTTTTGTTATTGAGAATTATAATTTGTTTAATTATGCGGGTCTACTTAACAATCCAACCCCCCCCCCCTCCCATGGTATCTACTGAAGAATCTCCACCGCTATAAATAAATAAAATAAATTAGCACTAGAGCTTATTATTCCGAATTCTAATTTTTGCTGCACTCTGATTGGTCGAAAATTCGACTAACTTTATCTACTTAACAATCTTCCATCCCCTTTGTTGAAAGGGGGAGATTTTTAAGCCGATACCTTTATGCTGCAGTACCTGCTACGTCTGTTCGATGTGTCTGACTCTGACAACGAGGACATCCACCCAATCTTCAATGTGACAGTGGACAGGGCCAATGACTCCAACATAGCAGAGGTGGAGATAGGACCAGTAGAGAAGAACACAGAGTATGTAGTGCAGTACATCGCCATAATCCCAGCTGGCACTGACCGTACGTTATAAATGTCTCAGTTAACTCGGTGACTGGCGGTTGATTGAATATGTACTGCACCACGTACTTTTCTAGTTCAATTTTACAAAGCTTAACCATAAAACGGAGAAATGTTCCAATTTTTGTGCATAAATTTGACTTGCGAAAAAAATATTTTTGTTAAGTAGTTTTCGAACATGTTTGTTGAAGTTTCGAAAACTACAAAACAAGCATTTTTCAGAAGTCAAACTTTGCACAAAAAGTTCGAATATATCTACGTTTTTAAGCTTTATCAAATTGAATTAGAATAGTTCGTGGTGCAGTATCAACCATAGTCAATCAACCGACAGTCACTGAGTTTCAGCCACAAGATCTCTTGGATTTCGCATTTGAGAAAAACTTTATTGAGCCACGTAAAACTTGTTAATTTGATTAATTTAGTCAGAATGTTTCACAGTTAAAATATATCTGAAGATAAAAGAACTTTCCAGGGGCGGATTTAGGGGTGGCAGGGCATGCGCACGCCCCTTTTTTCAGGGATTTGAGCCCTCACCAACCAATGGATCTGCCCTTTGGTATAGTTTTATAACATTCATTTTAGGCCGACTAACCCAAAAGTTGTTCTAAAGGCGCCATTGGCGCCATTATATATTAATTTTGAAGGCCAGAGCGTGCCGAAAAAAACGTAATGTTTCTATGAAAGTTTTCTTAAAAATGCCTACAAACGCCTTTTTTGGCCTGCTTTTTAATAACTTGCCAGCGGCGCAGGAAGTTTGATAAAAAACATGCTTTAGAAGAGCTCAAAAAATCAAATTGCTCGACCTAAAAAAATCTGCAGAATTTTCGAAAAATTTTTGAAAATCCGCCCCCTCCTCGAGAAAAGCCATGATCCGCCTCTAGTTCTTTCATTAATATTAAAAGTTATATGGTTTCATTATTTGCGCGGGTTAGTAGTTCCGACAAAAAAATTGATCGACTTAAAAACTCATTAAGTTGTTTGCCATATAATAAATAGCAGCTGTTGTCGTTCCAGCTCCCCGTCATGTGATGGTGGGTATGCAGTACATCCGATTGTACATTAGAGATGGTTTCTTCATCATTCCCGTCATCTTCCTCGCCCTCGGGCTCCTGGCCGCCATCCCCATTCGAATACACCGGGCTGTGTCCGGAACTAACAAGTAGGTGATATCTTCTGCTATTGTGTTTTGGGTTTAATTTGAAACTCAATTCTTGATTCGGTACCTGCCATTTGCGAGTCTGTTTGTAGTATATTGGACTTTGGGACACTTTTCTAGTTGAATAGAAAAGATTCATTTCCAATTCAATTACTTCTCTATTTAATCTTTTAACTTAACATAGTCTTCAAGTATACCAGTGGTGTTTCATTACTCTCTATTATCAATATATTATATTTTCACAAACATGTAGATTCGAAAAAAAACCATTTGGTTAAACATGCATGCGGCTACTAATTGAATTTAACATAATAAATTGAAAGTCAACAATTACATTGCTATCTAGTAAAAAACGAAGAAATCAGTACTACTATTAAAAACAAAATTGATTGAAAATATAATCTTGGGTATGCATGAAGATCAATATAAAGTAATGGGGAACCAAGAAGCTGCAACGCATAATTTTTTAATCATTGAAGGGATCAAGTGTTTCTTTTCTATTTTGTATTTTGTAAATTAATCTATTTTGAATAAAAACAAGACTGCTCATATCAAGGCGAAGCCCTGAATGTTCCGACTGCCTTTTAAGGTTTATGGAGCAGTAATAACATTAAAAAATTAAATGAAATAAAATGAAACGAATTTTTTTTTCTAAAATTTGAAATTTTTTACAAAAATTATCTCCCCACACGCCATATAAAATTCAAAAGGATAGATTTCATTCCTTGTAACAAATCAATTATGGCAAATAAGCTTCGTTCAACCAATTTGGAACGATTTCTAAGACGGATTAAATCTCCGCTTACGCGTTAATAGCGCGAAGTATATTGCGCGTTAATTGTAATCTTTAAACCCCCATAACTTTATAAAAATGATCACAGGTGACATATTTTTTCAAATTTAAGCTCAGAACAACAATAGTTTTTGAATGATATAAAAAAAATTCCGTCAAAAATGGCTAGTTAAAAAGTCGAAATTTGTCTGAAGAAAAAAAAATCCACCCCGAGCACAAATATTCCGTTACTTTCGTATCAAAAGTCGGAACAAAAACTACAGCCGCATAGTACTGAAAGATTTAGCTAGAATGCACATAGAGTTTCTTCTAAGTTTGGAGTGGTTTTTTTTTCAATGACTAGATTAGAATCTTAACTCGCCCTTCAAATAACTTTCTCAAAAACTTGTATATAGATCTTCATGTTTTTTTTTCAGGAGAAAGTCTTAAGCTTTGCTCTTGCTTCAATTTGATGTTTTCAGGTTTAACTTTTGATTTTTTTAAATTCAGGTCATTTCTTTTGCAAACTCCACTATCAAACAGTGAAGTGTAAGGGTCACTAAAAAAGCAAAGAACGTAGTTCAGATTCTTAAATAGGTCGCAATGAATTTTTTCTCCGTCATGGTCACAAAAGTTATGATTAACTTCTAGTTTCGAAGGTGTAATTGGATCGACTTTCGATACGAAAGTAACGGAATATTTGTGTTCGGGGTGGGTTTTTTTTCTTCTTCAGACAATATTCGACTTTTTAACTAGCCATTTTTGACGGAATTTTTTTATATCATTCAAAAGGTATTATTGTCTTGAGCTTAAATTTGAAAAGATGTTTCACCTATGATCAATTTTCGTAAAGTTATGATGGTTTAAAGATTGCCATTTTGGCCATTTTGACCAATTTGGGACAGTTAACGCGCAATATAATTCGCGCTATTAACGCGTAAGCGAGATTTAGTCCCTCTTATAAATCGTTCCAAATTGGTTGAAAGAAGCACAAGTTCGTACAAGGAACGAAACCTATCTTTTTATATACTTTATATGGCGTGTGGGATGATGATTTTCATTAAAAAATATCAAATTTTAGAAAAAAAAATTTCATTTTATTTTATTTCATTTAATTTTTTTTGATGTATTACTGCTGCTCAATAAACCTTAAAATACAGTCGAAACATTCAGGGCTTCGCCCTGATACGAGCAGCCTTGTTTAGTTTTCAGATTTGTCAGCGAAATAAAAAACTTTACCTTTTGGTCATTTTTTCTCAATATGAGTAATTTTATCAAAAAAAGTCAATGATAATTTGTTCTCGATTTTCAAAGAGCTGTAAAAACATATATTTTTAGATTGGAATTTTGAACTTAAAATTTTGAACATAGTAGCCCAGATTCTTAGCTTCCTAAGAGGAACATTCAGTTCAGCTCTTCAACTTCTTGGTGCTTCAGTAGAAAGTTCCGGCATCAAGAACATCTCTTGAACGAGTTTTGATTGAAGTGTCAAATATCGCCTCAGCAGAAAAAGAATTGCTGATTGCAAAGCAAGTAGCATAGATTATTTAGATTGTTCAGAATTTAAGTCTTACTTGACACTGAGACAGGATTTATTACAGTTTTTCTTCAATTTATTCAAATTAGAACCAATTGCGCTTTCATTGATTACACTTGACTCCTTAAAAGTTTTCGTTGAGGCTTCTAAAAATAAACAAAAAACCCCCTACGCCATATTTATTTCCCGTCTACTCGTGGCTGGGTCAAAGCGAGTTTTTTTTATTTAGCACTGTCAGATATTTTCAAATGGCACGATTATCGATATATCAAAGTTTTTCCTACATTTCAAGAAGCTGGAGTTAAAACAGCAGCATGTTAACGAAAAAAACTTTTTTTTTCAATATTTGAAAATGAAAAATTGTCTTGACTTTGAAAATCAAAAGATGCCTTTGAAATTTTCTCACTTGACTGTAGCTATTTTTTTAAAAACCATTTCATCAAATCTGTTTAATTTTATCATTAAATTCAAAAAATTAGTAATCGTAATTCAAAAAGACTCATTTGTTTTTTTCCAGAGAATCAGTTACCCTTTCCATTTTATTTTTTTTAACGTTCAAATCGAATAAAAACAAAAATAATGATAAATTTTTTCAATCCAGTATTTTCTGCTCAATGTGCTCTCTAATTCATTAAAATTTACATTTTTTAATTGAAAGTTGTGGCAAGGGCTGATTTAAAGAGGTGGGGTTGGGCGATCGCTTTTTCATTAGCGATTCGACCTCCTGACCACCCAAAGGATTCCCTATTTGATGCTATTGGACAACATCCACTTTTGGCCGATCTATATTAAAACTTTTCTAAATGCGCCTTTAGTAACAAGATATGCAAAATAGGGCGAGCACGCGAAAAAAAAACACGATTTTTGGAGGTCAAATCCTTGTGCAAAAGAAACAACATTTTGGGCTCATTTTCAAAACTTCTTGAGAGGGGAGGGGGGCGTACATATTTGAAAAAACTGAAAAATATTTCTGATTTTGATGTTATCATTTTATTGTAAAAAAACTACTTTGGCTATTTTTAAGGACAATCGGATTTTTCAGGGCAGTCTTATTTAAACAGAGTCATTGATGAAACGTACTTAATCAAAACACTATATTGGTATATATTTTTTTTTCAAAATTTAAAAGTTGAAAGAAATTGAACTAAATGCAATTTTTAGCGGTTTTTTATTCCTTGGCCAAATTCACACCATCCATTAGTTTATTGGTATTTATAAAGTATTCTTCGCACAGTGGAGGAAGTCATGGTAACCTTTTATGTGTCTAGGAGCAAGGCAGGGCGTACTCGCACTCGGATGAACAGACAGGGCACTGCCGACAACGAGGACAAAGGAGCAGGTGGCATGTCAGGGGGAGCACGCAAATGGTAACGCTAAAAACGCTAAAAATAGCGTTGCAGCATTTTTTTTAAAAAAAGTTAACGCCGTTTCAGAAGAAAATAAGAATAAGCTTCTTTTTATTGCTAAGAAAAAAGTAAGAATGAGGCTCTAATGTCGACGACAGCGTGATGATTCAAAAAATGTTAAAATTGATGAAGCATTTCAGTTTTTGTTCAAGTGTTGAATTTAGGACCCAAGATTTAATTGAATTGTTAAAGGAAACACGCGCAGATGAGTTGCGGTGTTTTGTTGCCCTTGAAGTTTTTCATTAGATGAGAACCTTGACAGTAATCATCAACTTTCTCTGCTTGTATCCTAAATTAATAACATTCCGCTAAAATTTAGCGCCAACTATTTATGTGGTGGTGAAAAAAAAAATTTCTAATTTTTGTATGCAATTTTCTATTCAAAATGTCGTAGAAATTCTGAAATTTGGGCTCATAATTATGATCAAGGCACCAGTTCAACGACCTGCCTTCGAACCCAGTCGCCACTCACAAGTTCAAAGACTATGTTAAGGAGACCAATGATAAAGACCTCAAGGCAGAGTACAAGGAGTGCAAAGATGTGGGCACCAACGCTTCTGTCAGTTTCGCCCACAAGAACCCAAAGGTACGGTACTTTAAGGCTCCTTGAGACCAAGAACCAATGGGGGTTCAAATTTGAATTTTATGAGATAAAAATTTATGAAACTGTTGTCTCTTTTCTACACAATTTGCCTCCTTTTTCTGTGTTCATCTTTCGTTTTGATTATAGAGAATCATATATGATTTATTACGAACTCATAGATTTACATCGACAATTCATCCATCGAAAATTGCCATTTTAACGAGGACTTTTGATGATTAATTGATGATTCTGCGATGAGATTCGTTGTCAACTCTTATGAAAAACTTATGAAAACGAATGATTTACCGAAGATTCAGCGATGATAACTTCGATTAAAAATCGGGGTTATCCACCTCACCCTCCCACGTCAATTTCCTCCCCTTTCCACACTAACACCCCATTCTTGTCCATGTCAACTATCAACCCCGTCCACCTTCACCCCCTCGCTCCGTCTTCTATTAGTTATAATGATAGTTTAAAATATTATCAGACACAAATAAAAATACATCTGAGCTCAAATACGTCATGTTTTGAATTCAAACCTCTTGAACTTCATTTGGAAAGAGCCCAAATGACTAGGAAGACTGTTGTTCCTCGATAAAAAACGTTTTTTAATGATCTGCTAACCTGATCAGGACAACCGCTACTTGAACATCATCCCCTACAACCACAGCAGAGTGCCCCTCTACCCCCAGTCGGCTGGCCCCATGCCCAAGGACCAGGAGGCGCCCCAGTACATCAATGCCAGCTACGTGCCAGGCGAGAGGTCTCTAAAGGAATTCATCGCCACACAGGTCAGCTGCTTATATCTGAAAAAAAAACTGTGAAATGAATTTTTGCTTCGAAGCAGAAACAATATACAGTATCAATCCCCCAAGAAAACGTCACTATAGTGCAAAGTTGATTGATTTTAATCCAGAAATAAACAAAAAACAAGGATAGTCGGTTGCTGTGCAAATAGCACAGAATTTTCTGACAATATTCATTAAAAAAACCAAAAAAGTGCGTTTTTTGTTTATTTTCTTTAAATTAGTGTTAGTTTTAGTGCGTGGTGTGATTTGAGAACTATACAATTGCGTAGAAACTTAGTGAATTAGACACCGACAACATTTGTCTTAAAAAAGAATTAATTTTTTTTATAGAAAAAACCTTTATTGCCAAGGAAGCACTAGATTATAAACCAAAACACGTTTTTTTTATAGTGTAGAATTAAGTTTTTCTAGACTAAAATACTAAAAGAAAGTCAAATTTTAAGTAGCAATCAATACCCGATCGCTTTACTCGCTCGAAGTCGAAAATTTTGAACCCGTTTTACTCTGCTCTCGGAAAACCCTGAAAAGTTTTTAATGTCATTTGATTCACGACTGAAAGGACTTTAATTTGGTATATCACTCGACCCATTTCGTTGATATTTGTGGTACTTGATTTTGCGTAGAAAACAAAAAAAAACAAAACTACAACACACCCGAATACGAAATTCATCCCCGTTTTCAATGGTCGGAACAATTACAAAAATAAATCGATCCCAAAAAAACGCAACAAAAAGTAATTTGACCGAGTCATAAGCTACGATTTCATTATGTAGTTTGAAAATTTAGGATATTATTGAAGTATTTTGTCTGTTGGCAAATTAAATGATTATTTTGATCAAATAAGTCGCCATGAATAGGCTTTACCTTCTTTTTTTCCGCCTATATGTAGCGACTGTTATTTACTCAAGATAATTGTTTTCATTCCCATCCAGGGTCCCAAGAAGGACACGACTGTCGCCTTCTGGGCCATGGTCATGCAATCTGACTCCACATGCATTGTATGTCTCACCAATCTGCAAGAGAAAGACACTGCTGGAAGGATGAGACCGAAATGTGTGAAGTACTGGCCAGATGCGGGGAAGCCACTGAAGCTGACAAAGTATTTCGTGATCAAGAACGAGGGAGAAGTGAACAAAGGACCTTATGTGGTCAGAAACATCAACTGTATTCAGAGGGGTGAGTTGGTTGCTCATTTCAATTAGTCGCACATCTGATTCACAATCTTACATCATCATCTTAAATCATCAGCTTAACAAAAAAACTGTTAAAACAGATCTCATGATTTGTAATTAAAATTATACAATTGTCTCGTTTTTATTCCATCGCTTGAAAACGTTTCAGACAAGGAGGTGCACGTGAAAATGTTCCACTTCACTGCGTGGCCGGACAAGGGAGTGCCGAAGAAATATGACGAATTCGTCACTTTCCTCGAGGACAGTCGGGAACACGGCAAGCAGAGTGACACGCCCATCATAGTACACTGCTCCGCTGGAGTCGGCAGAACAGGTGTGAGACTTACACGCGAAAGGTTGTTTCAAGTTTCAGACGTTGAATCAAGTTTCAGTTCCTATTTTGAGACATCCATATGTGGCGACGGCCCTAAAGTTTTCGACTTTGGCCCCAAGATATATTAATTTTTTTTTGGGGGGGGGGGGCGACAAAAAAGCGCAATTTTTTGGTCAAAGTTTTCCAAAAAGTGCCTAAAACGCCTTTTTTGGCCTGTTTTTTCAAAATTTTGCATGGGCGCAGAAAATTTTACCGAAACAGGGTCTTTTTAGTGCTTTATGACAGCTCGTAAAATCAATTTGGTCAACCTAAAAAAACTTGAAAATCCGATCCCCTCGAGAAAATCTTAGATCCGCCCTTGGATAGTTGGTTGCTGAGCAAGTAGCATAAAATTTTCTAGCCAAATTCTCATAAAAACAAATTAAAATTTCTTTTATGTTTTTTTTTCGAATTACTGTTGTTTTTCTCATGTGTGGTGTGATGAAATGATCTGAAGAAAAACCTGAAATTTAGGTATACTCGACAGTTACAGTGAAATAGGCAAATCGGGCAAAAGTTTTACGGTCAAAAAATGACTAGAACAAAAACAAAAACTAGTTTTTTTAGTTTTTCAATAAATACGTAGTAAGCCTGCTCGCTTGCCTTAATCGCTCGAAAATAGACTTAACAATCGATAATTACTAGGATCTAGGATTTTCTCGAGGGGGGGGGGCAAATTTCGAAAATTTTGACGACCTTTTTTTAGGTCGAACAAATTGATTTTCCGAGCTGTCCTAAAGCATTATAAAGACACTGTTTTGGCCAAGTCTTCTGCGCACAGGCAAAATTTTGAAAAAACAGGTCAAAAAAAGACGTTTTTGGACAATTTTTGGAAAATTTTGACAATAAAAACTGCTTTTTTTGGCGCGCGCTCCCCCCCAAAATTAAAATTACTATATACTGGCGCCAAAGGCGCCTTTAGAAAAAATTTAGGTTCGGTCGACCAAAAATGGATTTTCTGAAAAGTACCAAAGTGGGGACCCTTTGGGTCGGCAGTGGGTCGAATCAATCCCTGAGGGGAAGGGCGTCCGCCCCCCCCCCTAATTCCGCTATGGCACTTAGGTGCAGTATCTAAAGCACAAGCTTGATTGATCACCATTAGACAATTTCTGTCTGTTTTTAGGCGTCCTGTTAAAAAAAAATTTCTATTTTATCATTTCATTTGAAAATATTCATATTACTATAGTTTGATAACTGCAAAAAAAATCGAATTAATGTTTTATTTTAAATGAGCTGTGTTTGTTTTAGCGATTGATCATTCCTCTTCTATAACGCCATTTTTTAGTATAATTTTGGGTTTTCAAATCCCGTCTAGTATAAGAAATGACCTTTACTTTGAAACAAAAACAAATCATTTCTTTTAATTTTTTTGCTCAATTATAATAAATTTGTTTCAAGTAGTGCAATAATCCAATAATATAGAGATTTTATCACTGATAGAGCACCAACTTGAGCCAGCGCAGAAGGTAATTCAACCTGTGAATTTTCTATTAAATACTGTCTTATATGGACCTGATTGTTTAATCTAAGTAACATTTATACTGAAAAAATATTTAATAATTTTATAGAAAAAGAAAATAAATTCCAAAATCTTTCAGTTCCTTTATTATGCATCAATTGACAGATTTTTAAAGTAGTATTTACTAGCAAAGAAAAGTAGTAAAAAAACACAATTTTCAGACTTGAAAATTGTATTTCATATTATTTGCTTTATTTTAGTTAGTACGACGTTTTTTTTGGTGTAAAATTTCTTTAATAATATTGATATTGAAATTAATTAGAGAATTATATAGAGTCCGTATTCGCACAGATATTAATTTTTTGTTATTTTGCGTTAATTTTTTTTTGTTGTAAGTGATTTTATTCTTCTAGTGGTTTGTCTAATTCTTGTTTTGAAATGAAATTATTTACGTTGTCATTTTCATGTTCTCGTCTTATTATTTTAGAGAGTAATTTCAGCAGTTCGCATACGTGTAATTCATTGTTTGATTTTATAATGATTTTTGAGTACTTTCAAATTTAAAATGGCCGGAAATGTTTGCAGTTATCAAAATAAGGATACTGTTATTAACGTTTCAAATTGCTGAACTAGACATTGGATCTAGAATTTTTTCGAGGGGGGCGATTTTCAAAAAATTTTCGAAAAAATTTGATAAACTCCTCGTTTTTTGGGTCGACCAAATGGATTTATTCCGAGCGTTCCCAAAACAGTATAAAGACTCTATTTTGACCAAAAATTTTGCAGCACAGGCAATTTGTTGAAAAACAGGTCAAAATGCCGGAAACTGTTGGCAAACAATGCGTTTTTTTTTGGCGCTCGTTTTCCTTCAAAATTAGTAAATATTGGCCACAAAGGCGCCTTCAGAAAAATTTTAGGGTTGGTTGGCCTAAAAATGGATGTCAGAAAGCAATACCAAAGGGGGGATTCTTCGATTGGCGAGGGTGTTGAACCCCTGAGGGAGTGGGGGAGGCGTCCGCCCACGCCCCCCCCCCATTCTTGATCCTCCCCTGAATGGAGCCTCTGTTAAGGTTAAAAACTCTGCTCGGATGCTACTTATAGTGCATGCGGTAAATCCATATAACATTTCTAAAAATCAACTGATATCGTGTGTTCTTCTCAGGGTGTTACATCATCCTGTATCGAGTGAAGGACCAGCTGGATAAGAACCCAGCAGAGATAGACATCCAGAGACTGACCTCCGAGTCCAGACACAGCAGGATGGAGATGGTGCAGACATTTCAGGTAGAAAACACCTCATAAATATTAGTCTAGGTTGAAATTTTGAGGTCAAGGACAGAAGGAATGCAAAATAGTTCGGCACCAATGTTTGAGGTGGAAGACGATAGGTCCCGCATGTCAAAAAACACCAAAGAAAAAACAATTCCCTTGTGAAATGCACGAGAGGCTTTTTCTTCTCTGGTTTGCATTTGAGAGTTGGATTGCACCATTGCTAGCTTACGTTTGTCCTCACTATTATTGTTTGTCACATGAAAATGTGCCGAATTGTAAGTGATATGCTTCACGCCCGAAAGCAAAGATCTTCATGAAGCTATAGACGAAAACTTTCCAATATAAATTTCTGAATATAGCGATCAAAGCAGGAAAGTTTTAAATTTTTTTTTATAATTACCGTTACAAAAACGCAAACTTTTTTTTGTCAACTGTATAACAACATGCACTAAGAAACACTGGTTAAAATTATAAGTAAGATAAAATTAAAAGTTAGATTAGAAAGACAAAGTAAGATAAATAAGATAAGATAAAAATTATAACTGGTTAAAGTAAGTTTCCAAGTAAGTACAAACAAATACACTTAAAAGAATGTCAACGGGTTTTAGCCTGTCGAGGATTTTAGCCTGTCAAAGGTATATGAAAAAGATCATATGCTCAAGTGCGGGTGCGGATCTAGGATTTTCTCGAGGGGGGCGGATTTTCAAAAACTTTTCAAAAATTTTGTCGACTATTTTTAAGGTCGACCGAATTGATTTTTTGAGCTCTCCCTAAGCATTGTTTTAACCCTGTTTTTAAAAAGTTTTCAGCGACGCAGGCAGAGTTTTGAAAAAACAGTCCAAAAAGGCGTTGTTAGGCATTTTTTGGAAAAAGTTGACAAAAAAAATTGCGTTTTTTTTGGGCGCGCGCGCCCCCTCAAAAATAGTATTTATTGGCGCCAAAGGCGCCTTTAGAAAATTGTAGGGTCGGTCGGCTAAAAATGGATTTCTTGAAAAGTACCAAAAGGGGGACCCTTTGGGTCGGCAGGGTGTCGAATCCCTGAGGGGAGGGGGAACATCCGCAACCCCCCTAAGTCCGCCCTGCTCAAGTTTTCTCTTTCAATAGACGGAACCAGCTCATTTGTCGTATCATCGTCGTACGCGGAGCTCAACGTAAAACTAAGGTCTATTCAGTGATCAACACTGAATGGCTTTGACTTAAGTTTAGTAACAAAATATATAATTACAGATAACGATATGCGTCCCAAGGTTAGTGTGCAGCGAGGTTAACATTGATTTCTGCACATGCAGTATGTGCTGTAGCACACTCCCCTTGGGACAACTAAATTTTATGTAGCTTACATATAAAATTTAAAATAACTGAGTTTTTGTACTCAGTTTAATCAGTTTTTGATCAGATTTTGGTTTCCTGCAGGTGTTTCGCGTTTCAATTTTCCTCTGGCTTGTCTTGTTTCTCTGCCAATTTGTCTTCAAAGTTTAGGGGGACCCCCCATGAAGCATTCCAGGTGTTTGTATTATCCAGTGCTTCGCTTCGAAATTTTCGTCGAAAAAGATATTTTTCAAGCAATCCGAGTTTCGTCTCCACTGGCTTGTTTACATCAGTTCTGAACGTTGCCAATTTGAGCCGCCTTATTGAGATCTGTTATATCTTGTTGTGATGTAATGAGTTTAACTGAGTGTTTTACAGGGTTTCCATATCGACTGGGACCTTTGTTTTTGTTCTGCCTTTCGCTGCGTCTCACGGTTACGTCGCTTTCGCCTGATTCGTCTGAGAAACCCGGGTGTGCGTTGTTGCCTTCATCGAGATGACAGTTTGTTTATTTCTTCTTGTTCGTCTGCTGTGTCTTTCTGACTTACTGCCGCTGCAGTTTTTTGTTTTCTCGCCTCTTGACACGTTGGTTTTTTGTCCTTTTTCTGGCTCCTTTTGGTTCCGAGCTAATTGCGCTTACTAACACTGGTCCGGCATTGTTGGGTTTGGCCCTCTTTTCTGCCAAATTCAGGCCTCCGTTTACCTCTATGTCTTTAGATGCTACATTTTGTTGGCTATCTTGGTATAGCGCCGCTGCATTCTCTATTTCCGATCTCTTTTGGATTTCAGGCATTTCTTCTGAATCGCTGTTTGTTTTTCTTGTCCCGCCGTCTTTTTTCTTTGATTTTGATTTGGTTTCGTCTCCATGAGGGCTTCTTCTAAATTGATCTTCTTTCGGGCTTTTCTCTCTGAAGTCACTGGTGTCAAAACTTGATTCGGCGATATCGCTCTTTCTGTAAATTGCCCCCGCAGCTGTTTTTACTGTGTGTGGAGTTTACTGTCTTTCACTGTTGTCATTTGCTCCTGATATAGTTTTTCCAATCACTTTTTCTAGTGTATTATTTGGCCGTGGTTCGAGAACCATAATTTCAAAGTCATCTTAGGAATTCTTCTTCTGAACTAGAAAGTTCTTCCGTAGTCTCGTTTACTTGATTCGAGCGGCACATTTTTGCAAAGTGGTTTTGCTTATTGCAGCTTTTGCATGTTTTCCCCATAGCTGGACAACTTTCAAGTGTCCTTTGCCGAATGTTTTGCCACATTTGGTGCATGGTTTTTGGTCGGTTCGGGTTTTTGTGGTTTTGTTGTCATTTCATTTATTTTTGAATTGATCCATATTCGACCTCCTGTAGTTCTGGTTTTTATTCCCCACTGCCATTATTGGATCTTGTTTTGTTTTGATTTGGGGCTCAGAGAACTGGAGAACATTTGAGCTTCCTATTACCAATTTTTGGAACGCTTGTGTTGTTTGCTTGCTTTGTTCACATTTGATAGCTCGTTTGAGTACTTCGTCTGGTGTGAACGTTTCGAACGTTAGGTTATCTTGAAGTGCAGTATTTTTCAATCGGGATATGAATAGATCTCGGACCAGTTCTTCTTCCAATCCACCCATTTTGGCCGTGGCTGCGTGTGCAGTTAGCGCCGCATGGAAAAACTCCAGGATCTCTCCGGATTCTTGTGCTCCAGTGAATAATCTATATCGCTCATACATGATGTTTTTCGTTTTTTCAAATGATATCTTGGCCAATCTCACCATGTTCCTGAACTCAAGTTTTGATGTTTCGATGTGTGGATTTTTCTGCTCGAATTTCTTTCTACCTTCTGTGCCCAGCACCAGGAATAAACGAGACGTAAGCCGTCTCTGGACTTCATTGTAGAACACATTATGTCCGACTTTAGGTCCGCGTTTCCTCCTTTCTTGGTTTTCGAGTATTACTTTGTCTCTCGCTAGTCTATCTCTCGCTTCCCGGTCTGCTACTGCCTGTGCATCTTCGGTTGTTCCCGGAGTTGCTGGAAGAGGCGTTAGTTCATCAATAACTTCTTTTGGTTCTTCTAGTAATATCTCAGGATTCACATTTTCTTTCACCATCACTGCTAGCATAAATTGGTCCAACCAAATTTTAAAATTCCACGGTGCATCCGAACTAGCTGATGTCCAGAAAACTGGGATAACCATGTCCGCTCGGTTTTCCTGTCCCATGAATCCTGCTGGCTGCGCCATGTGGTAAGGTGATGTAATGCTGTAAGCTCAATTGAAAATGTATATAGTTTCAAGAGTTAATTTAGATCCAAAACTAAGTTTTATCTTTCAATAGACGGCTCCGTGAACCAGCTTTTTTGTCGTATCATCGTCGTACGCGGAGCTCAACGTAAAACTAAGGTCTATTCAGTGATCAACACTGAATGTCCTTGACTTAAGTTTAGTAACAATATATATAATTACAGATAACGATATGCGTCCCAAGGTTAGTGTGCAGCGAGGTTAACAATGGTTACTGCACATGCAGTATGTGCTGTACCACACCAATTACGAAAAAGAAAATAGCGCAAAAAAACATGATCAGTTTCTACTTTCCAAAAAATTACCCATTGGCCCAGTTTTCTAAAATTAATTTCAAATAAAAAGCCAGAAAACAAAAAAATTTTAACTTGATATATTTCTCTGTGGAACAATGTTGTAAAAGTTACAATTTTTTCGGCGTCTTTGAGTTTGAATATTTTTTTCCAAATTTACAGTTTTTTTGACTAATTGAGGGCATATATTTTTTCTTTGAAGTTCGAAAGTTTTTTTTGTTTCCTTGCGTTCATTGAAACTTATCCAACTATATATTGGCTATGTTATACGTTTTGATAGATTTTCAAATATTGTTTTCTAACCTAGTCATCAAAATGAGTTCTGATTTCGAAAAAAAACGTGTTATTTTCTGAGCAATACAAATGGCTGCATGCCGTGGTGGCCTTCATGATCAAAAAGTACAAAACGAGGGGAAAACCGAGAGGAGCCGATGGAGACGAGGGAGAGGACGAGGGCCAGGCAGGAGACAAAGACCAGCTGGGAGAAGGGGGAGCGGACAAGGTGAAAACCTTCTGTAGAAGTTCATTGATTGAAACGGATGATTGCCTTATAAAATAAATACAATTGTCAATCCAATTAATTTCTTGTTTAAAAACTGAAATACTTTATTAAAAGAGAGACTATGTATAGGCTAAAAGTTATACCAAAAAGCACATTAAAGCTTTTGTAAGACTATCGAAATTGCCAAACTAATCCAAACATGCCTAGCCGATCTTTCATTTCGACAATTGAAAAATGCACAGAAGCGCCACGAGCAACGCTTTGAAAATGAAAAATTTTTGCCTAATTAAAAATTTTCTTCAATACTTTTTAGGATGGAGACGACAAGGGAGACAAAAAGAAGGGTAAGAAGGAGAAAAAGAGCAAACTGGGCAAAAAGTCCAAGAAGGGGGGCAAGGGGGACGACAAAGACAAAGACAAAGGGGCTGAGGACGACTTCGGGGATGGTGCTAGCAAGGATGGGGAGGACAAGGAAAACAGTGAGATGGTTTTATACTTCTTATCTATGAATTTTCAACCGATAGGTAACATGCTCAGATGAAGGGAAAGCGGGGCTATTCGATCCTACGAAAAGGTTCGCGAAGTTGCGCAATCGATTTAGCGAGAAAACTTGAACAAAATTTCTGTTCAGAAGATGGCTCGGCTGCGCCTGATGACAGCAAAGCAGGAGACGAAACAGCTGCCGGCGACGAAGAGGGATCACAAATGGAAGACGACAAAGACAAAGACAAGGACGAGGATGAAGAGGACAAAAAGAAGAGCGGCGGCTTTTCCGGGGGCTTCGGGAAGGGCAAGAAGAGTGGGGAGGACGGCGATGGAAAGGGGGCTGATGACTTGGATAAGAAAGACGGAGACGATGCAGATGCACCCAAGGACGGCGAGGATGATGCAGGTAGAGCTTTAGGTCCAAAGTCAAAAAAAGTTTCTGTGAAATAATCATCTACTGATATTGAAGAACAGGAAATTAAATCAGTAGATGTAAGAGGAAAGGGAAGAAGGCACCCCCCACAGGAATTGAACAATCACACCAACCAAAGGGTCCCCCATGGTACTGTTTCATGTCGTCAATTTTTGGCCAAAAAATAGTTTTTCGAAAGTTTAAGAAAGTTTTTTTTTGCTTTTTGGTCAAACTTTTCCAAAATGGCCAAAAATTTGAGTGCGGTGCAGAATTTTTTGCCTTTATATTGTTTAAAAAAGGTTAAAAAATCAATTTGGTCGATTAAAAAACAGGTTGACGATAAAAAATCTGCCCTCATGCAAAAATCCGCACATGGGTTAATGAGGAATACCGATTGTGACATCTACTTTTGCTGTATATTGAATAAAGTTATAAGTAAACCTGATGTAGAACTAGTTTTCGTAAAAAACAAAATGTCGAACCATTTTTACTTTAAGAGTTAAACTCAGAACTTCAAAAGAAAAGTTCAACAAAATTAGTAGCAAAAAAATTGAATAAGAAGCATGCTGACGAGAAACTTTATTTCATCTGTTGGTTTGTTACTTTTTTCAAGGAGATGATGGTGGACCTCCGAAGGATGACATTCCGGATGACCTGGATGACGGGACGGAGGGGGCCTCGATGCCAGAGAGTGACGTCGAAGATCCGGCCGAGTTCGAGCGAGAGAAAGACGACGACAAAGAGGGTAACGGTAAGAATGCTATTATTATGTAGTAACTTATGCCATAATTCTTATTACTTAATTATTTATGTCCTAACCTTTTTTTTAAATTGCTTTTTCATGCTATCACTATTTTTTTGCAATAGCTTATGTCATAACTGTTCATGCTAAAAATTATGCCGTAACTTTTTTTTCGAAGTTGCTTTGATCGAAATAAGTGAAATTCGTTGGTAAAACTGTTGTTTATGCAATTGGGATTGCTGTTTTATGATGACTAACAACTTTTTAAGTGAATCAACTTTGCTTAAATAAATAGTCCTTTTCGCACGAAAAAAGCATCTTAGGAGTCGGTATTACTAAAAAACTTAGAATCGGCTTTGGCAAACTCCAGAAGCAATATGATGAAAATTGAAAAAGTTTTGAAGATCGGAATTATTTGGCCCATGTTTCAGATGACCTTGACCAGAACACGATGATGTCACGTGGCTTCACCCCGGAAGAGGAGGATCTGATGGACGAGCAGTCGGCTGACCCGGGAGGGGAAGGGGCAGGGGCCTCGAATGAGATCAGCGCCTTCGAGTCCACCACGAAGCCATCTTTGGGAACATCGGCTGGAGACAAGAAGAAAAGCAGAAAGAGGACCAAGCCATCCAAGAGTTAGTTTTGCAGAAGTTCTTATACCATTTGTTTGCACTCTCCGAACACTCCGTAAACTCATTCTCTTCTCATCATCCAATAATGATTAAGTTAGAGCATGATATACAAGGCGTATTAGTACGTTCTGTATGTTCACGTTCCCTTTTTATTCCTCTCGAGCAATTGCAATAGGGGGGGGGGGGGGGATAGTTAACAAGGTACAAAACTCGTATACTGTTTAATTCTCTCTTTACAGGGGGGATTCGTTACATTCGTTTCAAAGGTACCATAGGGGGCAAATAGTTATTAAGATCAATAAAACTTTCCTGTTAAAGTTTTCAAATACATTTTTCAATTTGAAAAAAATCATTTGAAAATACTTGCACTAGTTAATGAGATCGGAACAACCTAAGTTTCTTTCGCAAAAACCAGGCACGCTTTTTCAATCTTTTTAATAAAAAAGTAATAAAAATTAAATTTCATGTCGAAAAAAATTGTTTCAGTAAAAGAAGAGAAATAACAGATCAAACTGCTACAATTTCTGGCTGGCTGACTGCAGTTTCATGAAAAAAATCACCAAGATGTATTCACTTTGTTTTCATCTTGATTTGCCGTTTTGATGTCAAATAGAAAAGTGTTGCTGATTATCAAATGAAATATTTCTTTACAAATTGATTAATCAAATCTTTATTATCAACTTGCGGGATTAAAGTAGCAGGCTGTCCAAAAAAGCCAAAAAGACTGTTCGTATCAGGGCAAAGTACTGAATGTTATGATTGCCTTTTCAGGTCTATGGAGTAAGCTTCACTTAGAAAAAATTGATGATATTTTCAAAAAAAAAAAATTTCTTCGAGATTTTGTGATGAAAAACAAACCCCCATGTTATATAAAGGACAAAACGACATGCTTTGCATATATCAAAGTTTTAAATAGACCAAAAGCATGTCTCAGTTCAATTTGGAACAATTAATTTACATCTCTACTTTGGATTACATCTCGGCTTACGCGTGTAATAGCACGAAAAATAATGCCCGTTATTTGTCGCAAATTGGCCAATTTTTGCAATCTTTAAAACCTCATCATATTACAGAAAATTGTTCTGAGGTTAAAATGCACCCTGAGCAAAAACTTTCTGTCACTTTCTTCCAAAAACAGATCATTAACAAAATCAAACCAATGGTTTGGACCGTGTTGTTTTTTTGTTGGTTTTAAAAAAAATTTGAAATCGTTCACGCTCAAATACGTTGTTTTAAAGTTTTTTCACTCTACTATCCTGTTAACAAATGAAACCGGGGTTGACCGTCCTACGAAAAATTCCCCTATTATAGAACTTCCTATAAATTTTGTAGGATATTTCCGCTATCGTACAACTTTCCGCTATCGTACAATTTTCCCAAAAATCAAAAAAATTGCCAAAAACATTTCCAATGTGTTTTTATACCATTGGAGGCACTTAGCACAGTGGTAAGGCGTTCACTTTGAAATCGTCAGATCGTGTATTCGATCCCATGCCATGGCAATGATAGTGTGTGAGGACAAGCTCTCACTTGACCTCCAGCTTCAGGTCTACCACAACCTGACCAAATTTGGCTGCAATACTGGTACCACATAAAAGTTCTAGACGCAAAAAAACGGCCTTGAGTCGCAAAAAACAGCTTCGCTGAGCAACATAACAATGTCTGGAATGTGGGGAGATAATACAAATGGACTATCCTCGACAGGACTGTTAAGGCCTACTGATAGCTCTTCTGCGATTCGCCGGAACTACAATTATTTATTATTTTAAAAACAGACAAAAATGTTTCTCATATTTAGGAGTTTAAGAATTTTTAGATTTAAATATGAAGTATGCATTTTAAACAAAACAAGACTGCTCGTATCAGGGCGAAGCCCTGAATGTTCCGACTGCCTTTTAAGGTTTATGGAGCAGTAATAACATTAAAAAATTCAATGCAAAAAAAAAACAAAATCAAAAAAAGTAATTCCAAAATTTGAAATTTTTTATAAAAATTATCCCCCCACACGCCATATAAAGTACAAAGGATAGATTTCGCTCCTTGTAACAAACCAATTATGGCAAATAAGCTCCTTTTAACCAATTTGGAACGATTTCTAAGACGGATTAAGTCCCCGCTTACGCGTTAATAGCGCGAAATATATCGCGCGTTAATTGTCCCAAATTGGCCAAAATGGCAATCTTTAAACCCCCCTAACTTTACAAAAAATGATCACAGGTGAAATATCTTTTCAAATTTGAGCTCAGGACAACAATACCTTTTGAATGATGTAAAAAAAATTCCGTCAAAATTGGCTAGTTAAAAAGTCGAAATTTGTCTGAAGAAAAAAAAAACCCACCCCGAGCACAAATATTCCGTTACTTTCGTATCGAAAGTCGGAACAAAAATCCGAAACAAGAAATTTCATTTTTTTATGCATCTGCGAGTTATACGATTAGCAGTTCGAAATTACTTTGGAGACAAAAAAATCAACTTTGACGAATCATGTTATATAGCTGCGGACATGTTGTATGAGGTTCAGGTATATGTCGAAAAAATTTCCTTCATCAACAAAAAACTAAATCTACGAAGCTAGTGCGTTTTTCAGTTAACTCATGTGGGGAAACAAACACTTTGGCCTACGAGTGTCTGTTATTGTACTCTGCGAATCACTTGAAAATTAAAACTTACGTGAGTCTCATGCTTTTTGTCGCAAAAGCAGTCCATTTAATGACCTAGTATCGAGCAGCAAGATGACCAAAAAAACTAACGTAGTACTTCAAGATTTATGAAATTTCTGTGAATTCCTCAAACTAAAACGTCCCAATTCTGAAATGTGAAGCTTTTAAAGCGTCTTTTGATTTAAATGCAAACCGCTTTCTCTATAAAACATTGCTCTATTAAGGAAGAGCTATTCAAATAATTTATTTTGACATCGGTAATATGTTCTTCATCGAAAATTTTTTATAAGACATCGGCGTTTCAAGGTTGAAAAAAACTGCATTTTGTGAGTCACACTTACAAGCCCAAAATAAAATCTAATAACATGTAATTCATGTTAAGAAAGACAAATGTATACCTAATTAGGGTATGAATTGTTAAAAATTGTCAGCTTTAAATTCAATGTTTTTTCTAGATCTTTGTTCTAAAGAACATCAAAGTACAGGACATGTTTTCCAATAATTTAATTCAACAACAGCAACATCTAAAATTTCCAAACCCTGTATCGGTTGTTTTTTTATACAGTTTATAATTTTGGTAATAACAGAATAACCTTTAAGAAGTTATTCACAAAATCTCTAAACTGTATCAGATGAAAAGTCGTGAATTTTCCGTTGTAGATATAACTTGTTCAAACAGATAAATTTTACGCAAAAAAATAACTGCATTGTTTCAAATGTCAGTCTTTTGTCTTTTGCTAATTGTATTCTTAGTGGGATAGCTACAACAGTGTTCTGTTTGCCGATATCTGTTAGAATACGTTACATAGACAACGGGAAGTAATTACAAAAAAAATCATGTCCAACTCACAGCCCAATTTAAAGCCCAAATCACAACCCAGATGTTCGGTTTTGAAGTTTTGGTCTGGCTTCTTTAATTTGAACTTCAGAACCCATTGTAACTCGTAGGGCGTATGGCGAATTTAAATGAAAAATATTCAACTTTTTGATAGAAAATCGCCACTGTACTCAATGGTGGTTTCCCATGTAAATGTACAAATTTTTGTTTTCCGCGCAAATTTTTTTGACTCGTCGACCAAATTTTTTCAGGCAATAAACACTGGACATAATCAAACTTTTTTTCTCGCAAAAAAGCAGACTAAAAATATTCAAACTGCTTATTCAAACTAGCATTTGGTGTTAAGCTTGCTTTTCTTAGGTTCTAATTTGGGTTGTTTTCAGCAGCTTTTAGAACGTCTTTTTAAAATTTGGGTTATTATTTTTAATCCAGATGTTTATCGTTACTGTGGTCCGCTTCTAATTTTATACTAATTAGTTTCAAATGGTTTTCTAATGTCAATCGTTACGCCCGCACATGGAGAGTTTTCTATACAAGGTCTGAAATTCTTTTTTACTTACCTGAGCTGGTGCTTAGACCTGAAAATTGGTATTTCAGATTTTTGATTAGAATTTTGAAATTTCAGATCTGAAAACTGGGTCTGAATCAGAAAAATTCAGGTTTGAAATTGTCATGAAAAATATAAATTCAATTACAGATCTGTTATACCTGAGTGCTGAGTGGGTCTGAGACCTGAAAATTGGTATTTCAGATTTTTGATTAGAATCTTATTAGATCTTAGGAACTTCTTCTTCCTACTTTTTTCTTAAAAGCATTCATTTTGAGCAAACAATTGAGTTTTCCTTTTTTCTGTTTATGGAGCGTACAACTATATTGATTTTTCTTAGCGGTGACAAAAAAACTTAATTTGCACAAACAATTGGTTTCAAACAAAGTTTCTCAATTATTTTTTAAGAAAAAAATTCAAAAAACGTATTAACACCTATCAAACTTTTGATTTTCATGCGTTGCTCTCATGTTGCTTTCTCTCAGATAATTTATAGGGGTAGTCTCCGACCACATATTTTACCTACAACCTGCTTGTAGATAACAGAAGCTATAAAGTACAGAAGTAACTAAATAGCACAAATTGTGTCAGAGTCATTGATTTCTTCAGATCAGAAAAAACCAAGAAAAACAAAATTTCAGACCCCCCATTCTTAAAGCGGCAGCCGAAAATTAAAAAACGATTTGAGATCTACATTTTAGATCTGAACAAAAATATCTAAAAATTCTGAATTAGAACCACTTTACTAGGTACAGGCGAGCAATTTGTTGGTGTTTTTGTTTAAGAACTAAGCTCAATTTTACCGTGTTTAGTTCAAATACAGAAGTTTTGAAGATCTTCACAAACAAACAAAGTTTTGTACTTTTTAAGCGCTCGCGGTATAATGCGAATCAACAATCTGTTTTGTTAATTTCTATCGCCTCATTCATTTATATGCGTGCAAGATTTTTTCAAATGGGGGCTTAGAAATTCGATCAAAAAGACAAATATTTTTGACTCAATTCCGTGACAAAAATTTGCTATGCACTTATTGAAGAACTCTGATGACGCAATTTTGATGCAGTTAAAACTCGTCCGTTCCAAGATTTTGATCGCAATTAGTAGAAGTAGTGGTTTATTGAACTCTTCCCAAGGATAGTTTACTAACAAGTAAGTGACGACCACAAGGAAACTGATTAAGGGTGCCGGACATCAAGCTGATGGTATTTAAGCTTAATCTGAAACGTAGAAGCCAAATCTTATCTCAAAAAGTCTTGAAACTTGATAAGGATTCTCACAATGAATATCCACTTTTCATGATTTTTCTTTATTAGTATTTAGTTTTCTCAAAAAGTATGTGTCTCTAATTGATGTTTGATAGAGTTAAAAACTAAAAGAATGTTTAAAGCGTTTGTGGAATTTATAATTTAGGCATATTATATATCAAAACCCGGCTGTGTAACTAACAAATGCTTTTCTTAAGTGGTACATTGTCATGAATAACGCGTTTTATGGACTAAACACGCCTAAATTTTTAAAAATTAAGAGTTTACATATTAAAAATCGTGTAAAAAGTAAAAAGTTTAAAATTCGTCTGGAAGTCTTTTTGTGTTGAAGACCTGCCCTACTTTTTTCCTATAATCGAAAAGAACACTAATTTTTAACGAGACCTTTTGTTCACAAAGCACATCAGAACGTATCTGGTCGAAAACAACGTTCATATCGAGGCCATCAAAAAACTAAAATACAAAATAATAAGACAATTAGAGACATCAAAACTAGTTGCGACATGAAAAAGAAGTGTTTAAAACAAAAAAAATAATGCCAAGAAAAAAAAATACCTGTCATACAAATTCCTTATATGGAAAATATATGACAAGCATTTTTTCCATACACTGATGTATGGAATTTTATGATAAACATTTTTGTTCATCATTTTTATAAATTATATTGAAATAAAGGTAAAAAAAAGTAACCTGATTTTATGGGCAGACGACACTGTCAGAAAAACAACAACTAGAAGCAGTGAGTTAATCATTAGACACCAGGAAGCGTTGGACAAAACAGCATGTTGGTTAGAAAAAAAACAAGCTTGTCTTAAATAGAGATGAAGCGAAAACAATGATACTATTTAAGAAGAGCAGCGGAAAATCAGATGTAAAATTGAATGGAATAACTATCGAAGAGAAAAAATTGTTCAGCTACTCGTTCATATACACAAGCTGACCTTACATGAAGATTCAACAAAAACAATGGTACTATCTAAGAAGAGCAGCGGAAAAACAGATGTAAAATTGAATGAAATAACTATCGAAGAGAAACAATCGTTCAGCTACTCGTTCAGATTGACACTAAGCTTTCCTTTATAGATCAAGTTACACAAATCGAAAACCATTTGTCGAGGTTTTATGGTATGTGTTACAGGTTTAGGAAAATTCCAGGTTTAAGATCAACTACTAAAAGCATATAATGCTTATGTGAAACACATTTTACATTTCGGGGTTTCGGCTTATGCGTTAACAGACAAAATCAAAATAGAAACAGTTGAACTTAATATCAGACAAATTCTGAAAATTGTGTGCCATAAGTGAAGAAATGAGAACATAGAAGAAAAAAGGAAAAATTGGAGTTTTTGTAAAGAAATTACATATCTATGAATTTAAAAATTAACTACATAGAGTTTTGAGAAAAAATTGCACATCGAACACAGATCAGGAAGCTGTAACTGAAAAAGTTATTTACAATTCTGAATAAAAGAGTTTCTGATAGGCAGATAAATGTGCATTCAAAGTGTAGTTAAAAAAATCGATAAACTTATAGTAAGAATAATTTTCAATTTTGTTTAAAATAGTACATTGATTTTTTGTACTCTGCATTCAGAGCTTCACAAAATATATTTTACAAATTGTCAATCATCAGTTTTGGTTAATCTTATTCTACGAAATTACAACTGATTAAGCTCATTTTTTAGTAGAAATAATATTGCCTTCAAGGGTAGGTATACTGCTGAACTTTTTTTCCACTAAATCATTTCTGTTATTGATTTATTGATTAACTATCGATATTAAAAACAAGCAGAAGTGATAACAGGATCAGAGGCGCCTGAAAATGGCCTGCAAAGTTCCACGGCGTTCTCGCGATGAGATTTTATGAGGTTGTAAATGTAGTAAATTTTACAGTGAATGGAGTCTATATAGCTAAAAATTTATTACATTATTTTTTTAATTTTGGTGTATGGAATTGTATGGTAAGCACTTTTGGTGTATGGAGGTCAACACGGGCTGTCAGTCATACAAAAAAATAGAAAAAAGGCTTCTTATTTGGGATGGAAAGATTTTTTTTCCGGGTTCAAAAACTTTTGGGCAACCGGCACAGTATAACAAGCTAGTTGAGATAAGGCAGCAAATTCAAGTTTCCGATCAACCGATCAGACTTCTCTGCAATAAGACTTGTTCTGCTGTTGTTTTTGTTTATTCGACCAGCTTTTGAAATAAATTCAGATATTAACTTCACAATCGAACCATTTTAACGTGGGAACAGCTCCTTCGGTTGGCATGTCGAATTAGTCAAATTCAAAAGTGTTTTAAGCGTATCAGCGATAAACTTCAACCCAATCTTTAAAAAAAAAATAGGAACGAAATATTCATTTTCGGGGTTGATCTTTTTGGGGATGTCTTGTTTGGAGAAAAAGGGACAAAACACTCATTCCGATAGCATGCATAACAGTTACAATTGCACGGCTATTAATTCCGATCACCACTGCACTAGCTGGGAAATCTTGCGCACGGTTTTAGAGAGAGCAATGCGCATCTTGCTCATGGCCAAGTAGCATGGGGTTGTGGCCATGACTCCGATTGATCCTGCCAGCTGAGCCATGCCCACTTCCTTATGACGAGACAAACCCTCGCTCTAACAAGTGATAGGTAACGTGTTGCCAAATTTAATATCAGTTCTACTTCTTTTGTGAGTATTAATGATCTACATAACAAATAAAGGCTGGGAGATACTTTAAAATCAGAATGCAGCAAACTTCTAAATCTCATTACAAGCTCTTGTGCTATTTTTTTGTATTTTCTTACAGGGGTGATTCTGTAGTAGATGCCACAGGGGGGAGATTTTTAAGTAGATTGTTCCGGATCGAAATTAACAGCGCTATCGTTAAAAAGCGTTAAACTGAAACCTGACAAATTTATTGGATGTCACCAGGCCAAACTTAGGGGCAGATGCCCTCCTCTCAGTGATTGGACTCCCTGACAGCGGAAATGGTTACAATTTTCTGATATATTTTTTTGCTTTTGGGTCCTTTTGTGATTGACTAGAGCGTGGAAAAACTTTTGATCGACATAAATAAAAAAAAGGTCAATAAAATGTATTCGACATTTTTGAAGGTCCGCCTCTCGAGAAAACTCTACATCTATCCTAGAAGTCAATTAAATTTTGAAGGGGATTAATTTGGCAACAACCGATCGGGCCATGGCGAATATTGTGTATTGAATAAGAGAGAAGACGGTGAAAACCGCACAATCGAGAGTCAATGCCACGTTCACCTGAAATTGAGGAAAATCGAAATAATTTGATTTTACATTTAACATTAGAATCAGTATACTAAACAAGGAATTAAAAGCTTGACAATTCATTGAGCCTTTACTTGAATGAAAACCTACTGGCACTTACTTGAACTGAATAAAAGAATTGAAAATATTTTAGACCACAGAAATATGAAAAATTTAGCCGCTTTGCCTTCAAAATTGGTGCATTTTTACCTTTAATCCGGCTTCTATAATAATTGTATGGTCTACGGGCCCAGACTAAGATTACAGAAGTAGTGCCAAATTGAAGAAATTTCGAATTATTTGACAATTAGAATTGAGAGAGTTGCCCACCTAGGCATAGCAATGATTTAAAACGAAAAAGGGGAGCCAGAAATCAGTATGATTGAGTTACGTTACGCAGTTAAGTATAGGGTACCGTTCTTGTGTTAGATTCGGACGCTGGTCTGTGAGATCTCGATGAAGCTTTCCTTTTCGGGAAGGAGACATTGTAGATGAGTCTAGCTGTCATCCCAGCCTCCAGAACTAGAGAAGGCACTCCCAGAACAGCTATCATTGGAGCACTCAGGTTCTTATAGGCCTCGAATTTTTTTCCTCAAACGACATCGGACTGCAAATCAGTTCTTTGCCTTAAGGCAGTAAAAATAGAAGCGTGCAATCAGAAAGAGACCACTGCGAGCTATCTACTTCAACCTTAGAAACTTTTGTAGTACTGGATCCTTTCTAGTTTTCTATCAATAGTTGCTAACTTTCGATGATGAAAACAGTACTTCTTGCTGTTTAAAAAGTGAAATTCAGTGTCTTAGCTATGCGACGAAGTCAATTTACACTTTTGGCTGGACTTCAGAGATCCGATTGATGACCAAAAATTGTTTTATTGATTGCCACTGATTATTGTTGATCCTACCACTGAAAGTGAGGAGAATTTTGTCTTCGGTTGTGTCCTAGCCTTTTCTGTCACGTTATGTTCCACGCAAAATCAAGTACCAAAAACATCATTAGAGTAAGTCAAACTATGTTTTTAAATTGAGGTTTGAACGCTTTTTAACAATTTCTATGTATAATTCTCAGTGTCAACAGAACTGGTTTGAAATTTTTAGTTTTTAGAAAACTTTCGAGCAAATAAAATCAGCAAGTAAGTGTTGTAACAGAAGAAAAATTTATTTAAGCCATAAAAGTTCAGTTTTATTTCATGAAAGCAAGCTTTCTAAACTTGATTTAGCGCTCCCTTTGCTATAAAAAAAGTGCCATTCGGCCAAAATGTTTCAATCGAAAACAAGCGCATGATACGTGAAAAACAGCGATTGAGAACTTTATTTGAATAAAGACCGAAAAAGTGAAGCCGAAAAAGGAGTGTCGGAGTTATTTTTAATATTTCGAAATGGAGTGACATGACACGTAACAATGCGTTTCGTTGCAACCGCAAAATCATTAGAAATCAGATTTGTTAGATACGCGACTTACAAGAGTCAACATAAATAGAAAACGACAGAAATGACGCGGAATCTGGAATGGGAGACCAAAGAAAAAAGAAACTTTCTGAAAAGCAAAGATTGGGCAGTTAAAACTGCTATTTCTTACTAATCAGTAAGGCTGGTGTTTCAGGAAACAACACTTCTGGGCAGTGAAGAAGCCGCTTCTTCGACGAAGCCTTGAATCAAACAGAGTAACTTTTTGAACTCTGGAACTGTTTTATAATAACTTTTAGCTCTCTGGATTTGACCTGAGTTTGACTTAAATAACAGGTGATTGAGGATAAAAGGAGCTACGAGTATGAAAAGGGTCGATTCATCTCTGATGGATAGGATTTTTTATCTCTACGGAAAATAAACAAAAACAATATTAATAATAACGTACCAACCCTATTTTAAAAGTGACCTCGTGGTTTGGAGATTTTGAGATTTTAAAATTGACGTTAACCATTCACTATAATTTTAAGTTTTACTTTCCGTCGTTGTGTATTTTCCGGGTGAAAGTTACAAATTTCAAAGAACTCAAACAACTTATAGTAAGAATAATTTTCAATTTTGTTTAAAATAGTACATTGATTTTTTGTACTCTGCATTCAGAGCTTCACAAAATATATTTTACAAATTGTCAATCATCAGTTTTGGTTAATCTTATTCTACGAAATTACAACTGATTAAGCTCATTTTTTAGTAGAAATAATATTGCCTTCAAGGGTAGGTATACTGCTGAACTTTTTTTCCACTAAATCATTTCTGTTATTGATTTATTGATTAACTATCGATATTAAAAACAAGCAGAAGTGATAACAGGATCAGAGGCGCCTGAAAATGGCCTGCAAAGTTCCACGGCGTTCTCGCGATGAGATTTTATGAGGTTGTAAATGTAGTAAATTTTACAGTGAATGGAGTCTATATTGCTAAAAATTTATTACATTATTTTTTAAATTTTGGTGTATGGAATTGTATGGTAAGCACTTTTGGTGTATGGAGGTCAACACGGGCTGTCAGTCATACAAAAAAATAGAAAAAAGGCTTCTTATTTGGGATGGAAAGATTTTTTTTCCGGGTTCAAAAACTTTTGGGCAACCGGCACAGTATAACAAGCTAGTTGAGATAAGGCAGCAAATTCAAGTTTCCGATCAACCGATCAGACTTCTCTGCAATAAGACTTGTTCTGCTGTTGTTTTTGTTTATTCGACCAGCTTTTGAAATAAATTCAGATATTAACTTCACAATCGAACCATTTTAACGTGGGAACAGCTCCTTCGGTTGGCATGTCGAATTAGTCAAATTCAAAAGTGTTTTAAGCGTATCAGCGATGAACTTCATTCAATCTTTAAAAAAAAGGAACGAAATATTCATTTTTGGGATTGATCTCTTTGGGGATATCTTGTTTGGAGAAAGAGGGACAAAACACTTATTCCGATAGCATGCATAACAGTTACAATTGCACGGCTATTAATTCCGATCGCCACTGCACTAGCTGGGAAATCTTGCGCACGGTTTTAGAGAGAGCAATTCGCATCTTGCTCATGGCCAAGTAGCATGGGGTCGTGGCCATGACTCCGATTGATCCTGCCAGCTGAGCCATGCCCACTTCCTTATGACGAGACAAACCCTCGCTCTAACAAGTGATAGGTAACTTGTTGCCAAATTTAATATCAGTTCTACTTTTATGAATATTTACCAAAAGTGAGAATAATATTTTTCAAAAAGGATCCTTTTCAAGAAGGATCTATGATCTACATAACAAACAAAGGCTGGGAGATACTTTAAAATCAGAACGGAGCAATTTTCGAACTCTCATTACAAGCTCTTATGCTATTTTTTTTTGTATTTTCTTACAGGGGTGATTCTGTAGTAGGTACCATAGGGGGAGATTGTTAAGTAGATTGTTCCGGATCGAAATTAACAGCGCTATCGTTAAAAAGCTTTAAACTGAAACCTGACAAATTTATTGGATGTCACCAGGCCAAACTTAGGGGCAGATGCCCTCCTCTCAGTGATTGGACTCCCTGACAGCGGAAATGGTTACACTTTTCTGATATTTTTTTGTTTTTGGGTCCTTTTGTGATTGACTAGAGCGTGGAAAAACTTTTGATCGACATAAATAAAAAAAAAGGTCAATAAAATGTATTCGACATTTTTGAAGGTCCGCCTCTCGAGAAAACTACATCTATCCTAGAAGTCAATTATTTTTTGAAGGGGAGTAATTTGGCAACAACCGATCGGGCCATGGCGAATATTGTGTATTGAAGAAGAGAGAAGACGGTGAAAATCGCACAATCGAGAGTCAATGCCACGTTCACCTGAAATTGAGGAAAATCGAAATAATTTGATTTTACATTTAAAATTAGAATCAGTATACTAAACAAGGAATTGAAAGCTTGACAGTTCATTGAGCCTTTACTTGAACTGAAAATACGATTGAAAACATTTTATACCGCAGAAATATGAAAGATTTAGCCGCTTTGCCTTCAAAATTGGTGCATTTTTACTTTTAATCCGGCTTCTATAATAATTGTATGGTCTACGGGCCCAGACTAAGATTACAGAATAAGTGCCAAATTGGGGAAATTTGGAATTATTTGACAATTAGAATTGAGACAGTTGCCCACCTAGGCATAGCAATGATTTAAAACGAAAAAGGGGAGCCAGAAATCAATATGATTGAGTTACGTTACGCATTTAAGTATAGGGTACCGTTCTTGTGTTAGATTCGGACGCTGGTCTGTGAGATCTCGATGAAGCTTTCCTTTTCGGGAAGGAGACATTGTAGATGAGTCTAGCTGTCATCCCAGCCACCAGAACTAGAGAAGGCACTCCCAGAACAGCTATCATTGGAGCACTCAGGTTCTTATAGGCCTCGAATTTTTTCCTCAAACGACATCGGACTGCAAATCAGTTCTTTGCCTTAAGGCAGTAAAAATAGAAGCGTGCAATCAGAAAGAGGCCACTGCGAGCTATCTACTTCAACCTTAGAAACTTTTGTAGTACTGGATCCTTTCTAGTTTTCTATCAATAGTTGCCAACTTTCGATGATGAAAACAGTACTTCTTGCTGTTTAAAAAGTGAAATTCAGTGTCTTAGCTATGCGACGAAGTCAATTTACACTTTTGGCTGGACTTCAGAGATCCGATTGATGAACAAAAATTGTTTTATTGATTGCCACTGATTATTGTTGATCCTACCACTGAAAGTGAGGAGAATTTTGTCTTCGGTTGTGTCTTAGCCTTTTCTGTCACGTTATGTTCCACGCAAAATCAGGTACCAAAAACATCATTAAGAGTAAGTCAAACTATGTTTTTTAATTGAGGTTTGAACGCCTTTTAACAATTTCTATCTATAATTCTCAGTGTCAACAGAACTGGTTTGAAATTTTTAGTTTTTAGAAAACTTTCGAGCAAATAAAATCAGAAAAAGTGTTGTAACAGAAGAAAAATTTATTTAAGCCATAAAAGTTCAGTTTTATTTCATGAAAGCAAGCTTTCAAAATTTGATTTAGCGCTCCCTTTGCTATAAAAAAGTGCCATTCGGCCAAAATGTTTCTATCGAAAACAAGCGCACGATACGTGAAAAACAGCGATTGAGAACTTTATTTGAATAAAGACCGAGAAAATGAAGCCGAAAAAGGAGTGTCGGAGTTATTTTTAATATTTCGAAATGGAGTGACATGACACGTAGCAATGCGTTTCGTTGCAACCGCAAAATCATTAGAAATCAGATTTGTTAGATGCACGACTTACAAGAGTCTACATAAATAGAAAACGACAGCAATGACGCGGAATCTGGAATGGGAGACCAAGGAAAAAAGAAACTTTCTGAAAAGCAAAGATTGGGCAGTTAAAATTGCTATTTCTTACTAATCAGTAAGGCTGGTGTTTCAGGAAACAACACTTCTGGGCAGTGAAGAAGCCGCTTCTTCGACGAAGCCTTGAATCAGAAAGAGTAACTTTTTGAACTCTGGAACTGTTTTATAATAACTTTTAGCTCTCTGGATTATTCCTGAGTTTGACTTAAATAATATGTAATTAGGATAGAAGGAGCTACGAGTATGAAAAGGGTCGATTCATCTCTGATGGATAGGATTTTTTATCTCTACGGAACAAAACCAAAGCAATATTAATAATAACGTACCAACCCTGTTTTAAAAGTGACCTCGTGGTTTGGAGATTTTGAGATTTTAAAATTGACGTTAACCATTGACTATAATTTTAATTTTTAATTTCCGTCGTTGTGTATTTTCCGGGCGAAAGTTACAAACTTCAAAGAACTCAAAAAAACAGAAAACAGTATAAGACTTGTTAGATTTCTATTCAAAATTAGATTCAGATTAAGTATATTAAACCATAAAATAATACCTTGAGCTGCGAATGTTGGTGCACAGTTTCGACAATAAATGTAACGCTTCCACTGCAATAAACCCAAAAATTTTCTGAAACAAGGGAAAACAGTTTTTGAAAATTTTTTGGTTATTTCATAGACGTTTTGATTTGTCGTTAATTTTTTTTGAAGTTAACTGCAATAGAACTTTTTTTATAAAGTTTTTTTTATGTTATAAATTTTCTTTTTGGCATCCTACGCACAAAAAAGAAACAAAATTATGAAGTGCGAGAAAAAGTTTTTGAATTTGTTTACGTATGTGGTCGGAATTTTTAGAGCAACAGTCTACTATTTATATATTCCGACACTGAAGTGCAAGAAGAACCTAACATGGCGTCGATTGGAAAACCTTTGTAATTTGATTCAAAGCTACAATTAATTTTTAGAACACAGAGGCGAAGCTGAAATTCGCACCACTTGCAATAGAAGTATGTTTGAATATAATTAAAACCAAACGGAAAAACTGAAAAAAAAACTTCAAAAAATCAAAGTTGACAAAAAATTTGCATTAACCGCCAAAAAACCCAGAAACAAATTGCCTGCATCATCAGAAAGTTTACAGAAACCTCTCAGAATGCTTAAAACAGCAAATAGTCGAAAAAATTCAAATCTGCGGAACTAAGCTGACAAAGATATGCAAACTGTCAATAATCTAAGTTATTCTATTTGCAAAAAAAAACAGGTCTACAGATATGGAGCTCACGGGCTTTGTTTTCTCAAGCATAGGGATTAAAGCAACTTGGAAAAAAGCTGAACTATCATAAAAAATGGGCTACGCGAACTAAACCGATTACAGGTTACAGCAGGAGTCTAGATGAGTCTTGTGAACAAATATATTTACGGGAAAAAGTCTAGTACCCAATTCAAATACCTTTGCTTATCACAAGGGTAAAAAAATCAGAAGCCAATCCGCGAATAAAAACTCAATTTGAGCCTTAATTAGTTTTAATACTTTTATGTACGAAAAGTGAAAGAAAAAATCATCCCGACCTATTTAAGAGTCTTAACTACGTTCATCGACTGTCAAAAAACTGTCTTGGTTCCGAATTCGGACATTTGATCCTTCACGACATACCCCCGCTCTTTACTGCCACACTTTACTAGCATGCTATCGAATGATTCAAGTGATAGTTGTTAACCCGAAAATAAGTCTATTTTTCAGTTGATAACGCTTGCTAATCGCAAGCGTGATGAATCAAAGCGAGATTTCAGTCGCTCTCTCGCTTAACTACAACGCTATCCAAATTCAAAATGCTGTTTCAAAAGCCAAAAACGTTACCAAAATGCTAACATATAATAATATTGGTGCTAAATCAGTTCGTTGAAACTATGGGCGAAAACTTTGCGAGTGAAAAAGAAAAAAACACCAGAATATAACAAACCAAGACAAAACTTAAAAAAGTTGAGCGTAAGGGTTCGAATGATACATTGGTTTTAGACCTTAATTAGATTCTAAAACTTAACAAGATTGGTCGTATCAGGGCGAAGCCCTGAATGGTCCGACTGCCTTTTAAGGTTTATGGAGAGGTAATAACATTAAAAAATTCAATGAAATAAAACAAACAGAAAATTGTTTTTTCTAAAATTTGAAATTTTTTATGAAAACCATCCCCCCACACGCCATATAAAGTACAAAAGGATAGATTTCGCTCCTTGTAACAAATCACTTATGGCAAATAAGCTTCTTTTAACCAATTTGGAACGATTTCTAAGACGGATTAAATCTCGCTTACGCGTTAATAGCGCGAAATATATCGCGCGTTAATTGTCCCAAATTGGCCAAAATGGCAATCTTTAAACCCCCATAACTTTACGAAAAAAGATCACAGGTGAAATATCTTTTCACATTTGAGCTCAGGACAACAATACCTTTCGAATGATATAAAAAAATTCCGTCAAAACTGGCTAGTTAAAAAGTCGAAATTTGTCTGAAGAAAAAAAAACCCACCCGAGCACAAATATTCCGTTACTTTCGTATCGAAAGTCGGAACAATAAAAACATGAATTCATAAATTTTATTGATGAAGTTCTGGTCGGAGAATGAGACCCTAATTGAATTTTTATCATTGAAAAATAATAAGTTAAAGTCAGTTGAATTTATACTGCTATGATTCAATAAAGCATTACAATACATTGCAAATAAACAAAAAGATTATTTTTCACTTTTATAGATCAAAAGAATGAAAATCAGGTGGGGATTATGGTTCAGGTGAGGGTGGCGGTAAGTTCAGGCCGGGCTTTGTTTCAGGTGGGATAGTTAAGATGGGGGTTGGCTCAGGTGAGGGGGTGGTTCAGATGGTCAAGTGGGGGTGGGGTGTGATTCAGGTGTGTGTGTGTGTGAGGGGGGGGGGGGGGGGAGACGGTTGGTTGGGTTCAGGTGCTGGTAGAGGTGGTTCAGGTGGTCAGGTGGGGTGGGGGTTGTAAGGGAGCAAAGGGGCAGGTTAACGTTAGCGGAATCATTTTATTTTGAAAAAGCTTACATTTTGAAATGGAGTAGGTTGTTTGCTCGCTTCGCAAAATTTCCGCATTAATCACTTGATAAATGTAGAAACTCTTGGAAAATTTTACACGATGAGAAATAAAATTAAAGTGAAAAAAATTCATCTTTAAGTGATTTTCTACCTATTATTTAATCCATTATATTGGATTTCAAATAAGATATAATGCATTATGTTTTTTCGGGGAAAATGGATTTATATCGAATGTTAGTCCAATTTTGTTGTCTGAGCGTAACATGGGAATCGTTTATAATGACCATATTTTAGAACACGAAAAACCATTGTAATCAATTTCTTCTCAAGTTTCTTCAATGCAGGGACCCAAGGGACTTCTTGGCATTTCACGAGTTGGCCAGGATTACAGATGCGAATCCTGGTCAGCTCGTGACATCCAAAATAGCTAAATTATTCTATTGTAGTTATTAAGCATGTACTAGGGGCCAAGCTAAAGATAGATGTACCGGTTTGATGATTTTTCAATGCGTTGTTTTGATGCGTTTTAAGTTTCAAAAACTCGACTTCACCCAAACCTTTAATTGTTTCTCTATGAAAAAACAAAATAAAAAATCTTTGAGAATTTGGAATTTGCCAACGAATATAGATTTTTTCTTAAAAAATTTAAAGAGTAGCCGCTTTTGCACGGAGGTATCTACAAACTGTTATCTCTATTAAGCCCTTGGCTCTTTTTCTTTCCCCCACCTCGCACGAGCTTCAAGTTTATGGTCTAACGAGGTTTCACGAGGTTGATCATGGAGACCAAATATATTTCTCATAGCCTAATTAGTCTGCATGTCATTTTTCATGGCAATCAGACAATGAGAACAAAAAATTTAATCATAAAGTTTTGCAGGTGTGGGAAAGGAAAAAAGCCAAACCCTTGATATCAAATTTGGCCACTTAATTTTGCAGAAAATTTTTTAAAAATTTTGAAAAAACGGACAACAATCAAACCACTAAATGAATTCAAAATGTTCTCGCTGCTTTTATTTGTCTAAAACAGCACAAAAAAAACACTCAGAAACACAAAGTAGACCTGAATTGATCAATTCATCATTTTTTAATGTTTCAAAGAGATAGAAGTCTCCATTCTCCACTGAAAACTCCACTCAAACAAATCAAATTTCTGTAATCAAGTTGTTTCATCTATTCGAATTACGGCATGATTTTATGTATTATTCTAAGTGTTAAATTCAAAGCAATTATTTAGCTCATGTAGTGTTTTTTTACGGCGTAAATACTTTAACGTCTGTCTGATTTAAGCGTATAACGAAAGTTTGAAATTCAGTGAGCTGGGAAAATATAATATGACATAATTTTTACATACGTAGAAAAAATTATAAATATGAAAATAAATACATATACATAAACAAGTATAGGCAATCGTCCTGCACTGCCATTCGATTCCACAGGGGGCTAGTATAGGGTCGCTTTTGATCGTTCCATGTCTCGTGCTGTTGTGAGTTTTTGTTCGAAAATTGGGCTCGTGTCTCTGCTTAGCGTTCCTTTTATGACTATTTTCAGATTGGCCGATTCTCATTTTGAGCTGTGACACTATCTGCGCTGATCGTTCCAGATGTTGTTTGTCTAAATAGTTTTTCTGAAATGTTACTGAAATGGAGAAACTTGGATGGTTTTTTGTTTGTTCCATCGCAGATTGCGGATCATTGTGCTCAGACAAGGTTTTATCGAGCGTTTGCTTTCTTATAGTAGCATAACTTCCAGTCTTCTCCTTATCTTTTAGTGTTCTTTCTACTAAGGCGCACGCTTAGTGGTCTCCCACCGGACAGAGTTTTGTTCGATAATGTTTTACGTAAAACTTCTTAAGTGCCTTCTCCTTGAAAACCGAAAATTAGTCAGACCTTATCGATTCTGGGATACCACGGGTATCTATGTACGTTTGCAAAAGTTTTACTGTTGCTTTTCCGCATGTCGATTTAGTTGTTTTCACTGACGGGAGTTTCGAGAATCAGTCGATAGCTAATAGCAAGTATATATTTGTTCTGGACCCGCGTAACCTAATTGAAGTTCTTGGCCCGGTTGGGCGTCAGTGGAAGAACTTTTGGTGCATTTTTTTGCATTCTTATCATATCTAGTGCAACTACGGTATTCCTCAGCGATATTTGAAATGTCCTTGTGCATATGAGGCCATCACAGGTATCTTGATTCTCCGAGCTTTGCTTCCTGTCCTGGGTATCCTCTAAGAATCGTTTCAACACTGCCAGGCGTAGTTGTACGGGTATTGCGAATCGATTGCCTGCCAGTAGGCAATTTTCCTGCACTGATTCCATAGGGGGTTAGTGTAGGGTCGCATGAGTTCAAATCCTTGTTTATCCCCTTGCTCAATTACTCACTTGAACCTATCCATCCAGGTATTCTCCGCATTTAGCTCCGCTAGGAGGACTTTGTCGAAGAGTCTGGATAGGTTTCCTAGTCCGTCCTCTCCCAACTGTTTGGACAGTTTCTGGTTGTCCTTTTTTAAGAGGTGATTAGTTCCGCATTGTGGCTCTATTTCGCAGACCTCTTCTTCCTCCTGTTCGTGTTGTGTTCCTCTGTCGTCGTTAGGTCGACTTCTATCACCTGAATGTCGCTTTGCGTTGATTCCTTTGCTTTTGCGGATATGGTACTGGTCAGCGCTGGATAGTTTTCTTCCGTGGCTGCCTCCAACCCTCGTGTGTTGTTCGGTGGGGCGCTTGATTCTCCTACGATCAGCTGTCAGAAAGAAAGCAGTCGGGTATTTGCTTCTTTCTGTTGGTCCTCTGACAGTGCTCAATTCACCCTTGCTTGTTGACGAGTCTCGCTTTCCGAGCTGTCCCGGTTTTTTCGTCTTCTCCTGATTTGCTTCGTCGTTCTCTAGAGTGCTTCCACGACTTCCTCCTCCTCTGACATATCGTTTTTATTGCTTAGTACTCGGTTCGTGCGCGGAAGCATAAG
>NC_087068.1:22605082-22718187 GCF_963678635.1 Symsagittifera roscoffensis | reverse complement strand
ATAAAAACGTTTTTGATTAATTTTTTATCATTTGATGAAAAAAACGATTAAGAAACAAGAAATCAATCATTCCTCAAATGTATTTCAGCTTTGAATTCTCAAACTGGACCAATTGCTCCTGCTCGTTACAAAATTTTCTAACATGCAAACAAGTACAAAAACTATCTATTGAAATGATTTTAGTAAGTGTTATGATTCTGTAGTTTTAAATAAACTTATAATTGAAAATTCGATAGAAAAAACTGAAAGTTAAATTTGATCTTCGAGCTCAAATACAAGCGTTGTTCACTTAGATAAAATTCAAAAAACAAAAAAAAACAGAATTTTGGAAACCAATTGCACGTTCACACTTTTAGGTTCCAGCAAAACTCTTTCAGAATTTTCAGAGTTTCTCTCGTGAAATTCGGCAAAACTCAGTAGAAATCCTGAATGTGTTCTGTTCTTGACATTTTATAGTGGTGTATACACTAATTCGTTTTGTACGAACACATCTAATTGGATTCATATTTTTCTGTTTGTTATTCGAATTGCACGTAAACATTACGAGGCCAAACTGTGCACTTTGTGCATTGTACGCAAAATCCGCAACGATCCAAAATCAGATTATCGCGGAATTGACAGCATTGCTTCTTTTGTTTGATATTCTTTGCTGTTTTGGATTCCACAAACAAATACCTAAAACACTATACCGCTCAAAATTGCTCAAAAAATAGGCGAATTTGCGGAATCCGCAACCCCATTTGCAGAATCGTAGCAACCGTAGAACAGAATCCAGAGCATGAATCCACAAACGAATAATAAGACATGTACATAGTTTAATTGAGCTGTTGCGGAATCCGCAACTCTAAGCCGAATCCGCAATTTGTAAGTGGAATCGGCATTTTGTTTGCGGATTCCGTTCACATGTATGTATATAAGTAGTATAGCGTTTAAAATTATATATTTTTTACTAGGTGGTCACCAGAAAATTTAGAGAAAGATAGGACATTTAGACTTCTAAAATTGTCTCATTTTGTCTGTTAGATATTCAGAAAGTTGTGGCATCTTATACATTCAAACAAAAAAACTGCCCGCATGATTTGGTTTCACTTTCGACTCATCTCAAATGCTGCCCTCAGGAATTCACTAGAATCGGAATCTACTTTATCAGTATTTGGGATTGATGGAATCCCAAATCCTTACCAGTATTTGGGATTGATGCAATCCCAAATACTAACCTAATTCGGCAATATGCTGCGCGTTGTGTTTCCAAACGCAATTTATTCGATGTTAATTTTCCAAAACCAGTACCTGGGAACGATGGAATCCCAAACACTGACCAGTATTTGGGACTGATGCAATACCAAATGTATCGGCGATATGCTGTGCGTTGTGTTTCCAAACACTCTCAACCCAATGACTCCAAATATTGGATTTATTCGGTGTTGTGTTTCCAAAATATTAAAAGGTGACATTCACCGACTTAGCTATTCAATGTTTTGGGATTTGTTTTGGGATTCTGCTGACAATGGTTTCCTTGCTTTTAAATTCAGCATTGTTAAAAATAAGAATTCCAGCTCTAGCTTTTAATTGTTCATAGGCAAGTCGAGTAATAAACAAAGCCCGGAATCCACTTACAGTTTGGGGAATACGTTTACATTTGCGGATTCGGCTTACAAACTTTGCGGATTCCCTTTACATTTGCGGATACCACTTACATTTTGTGGAATCCACTGACAGTTCTGGAATCCAGAACAGCTAGCTGTATTCGCTTGTTGAGGAATCCGCGACACTACAATTGTGCCGATAAAGTTTACGTAACATGTAATTGTACGAGGAATCCACGGAAGTTTTGTAAGTGGAATCCACTTACATTTTGGAACATGTTTAAAGATTTGTCTATGGAATCCAAGAACATACAGACCCAAAATTGTGCGCCTATCCAGTGCACAGTTTGGCCTCGTAATGAAGTTCACCGAGTGTCCAGAGAAAACAGTTAAAGTGGCTGCTTTTCACACCATAATCTCAAGTCTCAAATGCTGGAGCTTCTTACCGTATGCATAATTAATAAGATTAAAATGAATTAATAAGTATTCATACTTTTTGACTTAAGTTTGCGTTATATGCTAAAATTGAGGGAAATTATCAAACGTATTATCGGTCGACAAAAAAACGAGGCCTGTCTGCATGTTGGTATTTCTGGAATCAGCTCTCCGAATATGATTTGTGGGATACCCAGAACAGCCAATATCAGAGCCACCACCAGAATCGGAAACCAGGCTGTTTTTGTTGTGCAATTCAATTTGTACCACACACTCCATTCTATTGCCACAACGCGATCCAGGGCAACCAATATCATCAGCCAATCAGGAATGAGCATGATGAAGAAGACCAAGTACATCCAAATCTTACAGGACAATTGAGAGATGTATGCAATACAGTATTCATGGTGGTCTAAAATTGAAATCGTTTATAAGCCGTCTGTAGGATAGCCAATTTGTTTTTATGTCTTTTTTGCGAAAACCTAACAGCCCATGCTAAAAGATCTGGGTTTCTGACAATAACGGATCCAACTTGCTTTTCTGGTTTTTCTTGAACATTCAGAAATTTTCAGCCTTTCGATATCTACAGGTAGTTTTTGGATTGCCAAAATCCTTATATATCATTTTAATAGTTGATTTTACATCAAAGAGCAATGCGACAAGCTGAGTGAACTCAGGAGAGCTCACAAACCCTAGCATAACATAATGAGTATGCAAAAAACCAGTGAGACCAACACAAAAAATTGCCCGTTGCTATGCAAGTAGCGCAGGAACTCCAGTTTCAGTTCCTTGAAAAAAATCTAGAGAAAATTTTGCTTGAAAATCGATTTTTTGTTTTAATCAATTTTTTGCTTCTTAATTTTTTGTTTTTCGATGGCGGAAAGGTGCTAGAGCAATTTTTAGGAACTAAATTTAAATTTTCAAAGCTAAACTAAAAGTTTTTCAATTACGGCGAAATTTGGTGAAATCAATACTATAATCAATTTTAATCGATTATAATTGATTTATAGAGTTTTTAAATAAAATGTAATGAATTATAATCGATTATAGGAGATTATAAAATCTCGGAAAGTATCACGATTATAATCGATTACACTTCCTTCAAAAACCTATTTTCGGTAATTATAATTATACATAATTGTCAAAAAATTATCATAATAATCCGTTATAATCGGTTACTTACGCTTAAACTTGGATGCCGGTGCAAATTTTTAGAACTAATTACTAAAAATATATAATCTATGCAAATTATTGATTTGACAAAAATTAAGGTTGCAATCTATTTGTAGTCAAATATAATCGATTAGTCTTGAATTTTGTATTTGAATTTTGTAGATTCTGTCTGACAATAAGAATCCAGTATAACTGATTATTATTTATAAAACTCCGGTGCGGGAGCTCCCTTGCGTCTAATTTCCCGCAGTTGTTTTTTCGCATCGACAATTAAATTCTTTTTTGACCACGTCCATTTAGCTTGTCTAAATCCCGAGGTGCCCATCAGATTATAGTGCCCTCCCCCTCTAGCACGGTGTTAAAACAAAGAATTCGAGGCAAAAGTTAGCGAGTCAGGCTATACGTCAAATATATGTTGCCAAGAAGGTAAAATCCTGCATGATTTCTCATTGAGCAGTCCAATTATTTAAGAACACTTTCTATTTTTTGTATTAAGCTAACAGAATCAATCTCGTAAAATATAATAGATAACTACCAAGCCCCGCGATATTATTTATAATATTAACTCGAGACACCAAACCCATCGTCGTGTAGAGAATAAAAGTTTCAAAAAATCCCAACCTAACTGTCGCGACATACACACTTTAATAAAGAGGTCTCGACAGGGCTCTGCTTATATAAACTTATCTTCTCTGATCATTACTGGTTTACCGATGGCTCCTATCAGTGCGATATAGAAGGCGGTTGCCCTTCTCAACATCTCAGTCAGTGCCTGGACTACCATCAGAGTCTTCGCAGAGAAATCTCCTTCCAGACCCACACCAATCAACACTATCGGCACCTGGAAAAATAAGGTGATATAACTTAAGAAGCGGTTCTAAGCGAATCACATGCCCTAATCGGCCCAAACTGTAAGAAAGTGTTCCCCCCCCCCCCCCCCCCCCCCCGATAAAATTTGTTTTTAGAAAAAGAAAGCCAAAGAAAAGGACTCAAGGATTTGAAAAACCAGAATTTATTGCTAATGTATTTAGATTATTTTTTTTGGTCCTGGAAAAGCGAACTATTTACTCAAGAAGTTTTTATCAGATAAGTAAAATATCAGGTTTGATGTTTCGTTTTGAAAAATAATTGATGCTTTGAGTAAAAAGTGCTATGACCTGTGATAAAAGAGATACTCCGGATGTGCTGGCAGCCGCCACAAACGCCCACATCATTATCGGCTCCTCCTGCACGTCATCAGTCTGGACGATGGTAGAATTGGTGGTCCGATGTTGTTCCTCTGTGATTTGAATCATTGTTGAATCGAGGATCCTTCAAAGTATTTTCCAACTGTAAAATAACACAAAAAATTCAAAGGTGATTTGAGAAAGTTTGAAATTAGTTTTATCAGCAAGCAATTGCGTGTTTATAGGAAAAAGTAAGTTCTAACACCCCCTCCCCCCATTTACACACACACACACACACACACTTCTCTCTTCTCTTCCATCCTATGACTTCTATGTGGCATAGTTCTTGTAGATGGGTAGAGTTTGAGAGGTATTGTCGTAGAAAAAAGACAGTGAAAAACCACCCACAGACCCAAAAATTTATTAGAGTTACATGAAACGTTATCTCTGCTTTGATCAATTTCTGATAAAAAATACCCTTAAGTTTTGGCTGCCGATTATTTTGTTGGTATTAGCTTGAGGGTAGAAAAACAAGGAGAACAAATCAAGGGTGGTTTCATTTGTGCTACTTTTTCAAATTGAAAAAAAAATTGCACCCTCACCCCTTAACAAAACCTTCGATGCCAGTGCAATTTCGGCTGGTATTTATTTGTTTGGAATTTTTCAACTGACCCCATTGGTTTTCCGAGATCTCATTTCACCATCACCAGACAAGTATAATATTATTCGCTCTCAATATTATTCCACTACAGATTCCTATAGAATCTTATCTGAAGCAGATTTTATCGAAACTAGATCAAACAAAATGGTTATAATTTTATCTGAGCATGAAAAAAATATTTTGACAGAACACCTTAAATAGGTTTTGCCCGAGAACCACACTCAAACTAGGAGGAAGCCAAATTGAATTGCAAACCAAACAAGACTGCTCGTATCAATGCGAAGCCCTGAACGTTCCGACTGCCTTTTAGGGTTTATGGACCAGCAGTAATAACATAAAAAAATTAAATGAAATAAAATAAAATGAAATTTTTTTTCTTCTAAAATTTAAAATTTTTAATGAAAATCATCCCCCCACACGTCATATAAAGTACAAAAAGATAGATTTCGTTCCTTGTAGCAAATCAATTATGGCAAATAAGCTTCGTTCAACCAACTTGGAACGATTTTAAGACGGATTAAATCTCCGCTTACGCGTTAATAGCGCGAATTATATCGCTCGTTAATTGTCCCAAATTGGTCAAAATGGCAATCTTTAAACCCTCATAAATTCACGAAAAATGATCACAGGTGAAATATCTTTTCAAATTCAAGCTCAGGACAACAATACCTTTTGAATGATGTAAAAAATTCCGTCAAAGAAGGCTAGTTAAAAAGTCGAAATTTGTCTGAAGAAAAAAAAACCCACCCCGAGCACAAATATTCCGTTACTTTCGTATCGAAAGTCGGAACAACATGACTGCTTGTATTAGGGCGAAGCCCATATTATTCCGACTGCCTTTTAAGGTCTATGGAGCAGTAATAATAACCAGAAAAATTACACGCGATAAATTAAAACAAATATTTTTAATTTAAGCTTTTTTGTGAAAATCATCCCCCGCCAAATAAAGTACAAGTTGATAGATTTTGCTCATTGTAACAAATCAATTATGGCAAGTAAGCATCCCTCAAACAAATTGGAACAATTTGTAAGACGGATTAAATCTCAGCGTACGCTTTAATAGCGCGAAATATATCGCTAGTTAATTGTGTCAAATTGGCCAAAAAAGGCAATCTTTAAACCAATATAAATTTACGAAAAATGACAACGAGTGAAATATTTTTTCAAATTAAGGATCAAGAAAACTATACTTTTTGAATGATATGAAAACATTCCGCCAAAAATGGCCAGTTAAAAAGTCGAAATTTGTTTGAAGAAAAAACCACCCCGAGTAAAATATTCCGTTACTTTCGAAACAAAAATCGGAACAATTAAAAAGAGAAAGCGAGAAAAGTTGTTAAGGCTTGAAAGTATGGCGCACGGACATTCCGGCCAAAGACAATTCAGCCAATTTGAAAACCTGACATTTCAGTCAAAAGTATACAGACAATTCAGCCTGAGACAATACAGCCAGTTTTAGAAAACACTAGATTCGAAAGAAAAATTGGAATTGGAGTTATTTCTCGAATTAATGTCGCCGGTGGGTGCGCTATGCCGCTTCGCGGCGATAACCGGCATAAACTTCGTAAAGGGTCCTACCCTCTGTTGGCAAGCTCGCAACACGTTGACGCGACTGCGGCGGTCACTATTTTTGGCTGAATTCTCTGCATACTTATGGCTGAATTGTATGAATTTCAAATCGGCTGAATTGTCTTTAGCCAAATTGTCTGAACGCGGAAATTACATCAAACACAGCAAACAAAAAATCCAAACCTCTTCCTAACAAATCAGAACCAAAAATTCAAACCAATTGAATTAAAATCAATTAAATTCAATCTAAATTCTATTCAACAATGACTATTAAAGAGCAAAGACAACTCTGGGTTGTCGAATCTTTTGATCAAAATGGTCAATCAGTTGATCTTTATATGAAATCATCAATAGAAAAATGTCAACTTATGTTTTACAGCCACTGTAAAATATGCACAAAGTATTTCAGTTAGCAAAGAAGTTTCTAAAACAAATTACTCTAATAATTGTCGCATTGAATTTTTACCTACTCTAGGCAAAGTGTTTGAGAATATAATCACTAGTTTTGTTCACTTTTTCTGCGCCGAAAGTCAATCATCAAATGTAACGTTGGAAAAAACTTGAGATATAGGGTCTACAGATGATGCAAATACTGACATTTTTCAAGTTCTTTAGTTTGCATGAGAAGCTAGAGCTGTGTTATTGTATTTACTCAATTTTTCAAAAACGTTTCAATCAATCACACCTTTCTATTAAACAATTGTGCAAAAAAGACCCAATTTTGAGGCCAATCTCAAGGACCCCATTCGAAAACCCCATTCTCAGGACCTATCATCATGATTCAACTCCGGGGACAATTTCAAGTATCCCAACCGAAGCTCCCAATCCCAAGATCTATCGTCTGCACTCAATTTCGGGGCCAATCGCAAGGACCCCATTCTCAGGACCTATCATCATGACTCAATTCCGGGGACAATTTCAAGTACCCCAACCGAAGCTCTAATCTCAGGATCTATCGCCAGGATCCAATATCGGGGCCAATCTCAAGGACCTCATCCGGAGGCCACATTCTCAGAACATATCGTCATGACTCATTTCTGGAGCCACTCTCATGGACCGCATCTGAGGACCCCAATCTCCGGGCCTTTTTCAAGATTCATTTTCGGGCCAACCTCAAAGACCCTACCTGAAGGTGTCAACCTTATAGCCTATGCTCAGAACTCACTTTCGGGGCCAATCTCACGGACACCATCTGAGGGTTTCAAGCTTAGGGCCTATCTTTAGGACCGGATATCAGGAGCCAACTTCGGGGGCCAATCTAAAGGACCCTATCTGAAGGTCACAATCTCAGAACCCGTCTTAAGGACCTCATCTCAAGGTGCCAATCCCAGGTCATATTCTCAGGACACAATCCTCGCGACCTTTTTGTAGGGCATGATTTCAGGACCAATCTTCGGGTCCGAACCTCCAGGACATCAACATCCTAATTTCAAAACAATAAGTCGAGATCTATTTTTAAAGTTTTGTTTGCTCCTTCAAAACCCATTTTGTGCTTGAGTCTGAAAAAATATAGTCATTCTACAAATTTTTTTAGACCAAAATCGACTTAAAAAAGATCTACCCTTTATTGTGCTTTAGATCAAAACTCAATTTGTGCTAGAATTTGCGCTACTTTTCAGGTAAAAATAATTTTTCAACCTCAGATGTTTTTGTTCATTGGATCAACTCATTGTTAATCCTCGGGGTACCAAGGTACAACTTAACAAAAAAAAAACAGGTTTCCCCATATACAAAAAAAAAACGGTTCGCGGCTTTTCTAGTTAAGCTGGTGCTTAATTGCGAACTAAATAACTACATGTACTACTTGAACTCGAGTAACCTTACTCGACTTGCTCGCTCTAAACTTTCTCCAGCAGTCTTGCTCAAATGGAAAAAATAATGCGTACATAATGGGACGGACAATGCTACTTTCAAATGTCTGTGTCACGGCCTGGCTTAACAACAACTCTAGAGCTTGCGAGAATTTAGAATTTTACCCGATGCACCACGCCTTTCTACGGGAAACAAAGATCACTGCCCAGCTTATCCAAAGCTAACTACGCAACAAAAGACTCAATTAGTGAAGGATAAGCAGTAGTGTTTCAACTGCCTGGGTAATCAAAGTATCATAGACAACTGCGGGGGACAAAATCCCTCTACTTTACATTAGATTCAGGATGAAACTGCGCAGCGACATACTCAGAAATGCAACAAGATCAATTTGCAAAACCGAATGAATATAAAATCTGTCTGAAAAACCAATTTCAGTTTAGGCCCATAGTTTTAATTAACAACAACCAAGCGGTTTCTTGCTGTGCAATTCTTGACAATTGCAGTAGCTGTTCTCATGTCCTGAAATGCACAGCTGATACCGCACAGTTTAAGCCCAGTCGACCGGTTGAATTAAGCTTTTGTGGTGCTTCTAGTGAGGGCACTGTTTCGTTAAAACTGGTTCAACTATACAGCTTTCAGTTCTTTTTCTGCTAAGTTTACTTATGATTAGTCTACTCGGTCGAAACGCTCAACTTTGATTCCATAGATGTCGCAAAAGTGAACAACGTATGTTCCCGGTATGACCATCTACGACACATAGCAATTCCTAATCTCCTCGACAATTCGGTACACATTCTACTCGGCGTCGACGTTTTCTGGCATATCGCAGAGAGGGAAATTTTGAAAGTCCCTGCCTTGGATGGACCAAAACGGGCCCGCTTTATCAAAAGTCTTTAGATGAGCAGTGCAACTATCATCTAACCAATTTCATACACTTAAAGCAACACCAGGATGCTTCCTTAAAAAATTTTTGAAAATTTTTTGGATGGTCGAATCATCCGGTACAATTTCTAATGTAACTAAAGGAACGTTTTCAAGCAAACATACTACGCAATTAGAACTCATGAAACAAAGCATCAACATGATGGAACTCGCAATCGAATCATTTTTCTTTTTCTTCGCAAGAACATTATAGCGATGCCAAACAACTACGTTGTTGCTAAAGCTCAACTTGAATCTTTACAACAACGACTACAAAAGGAGAAACTCACAATGCAACTCTACGACAAATCGTTATCAACTGATACTGATAAAGGTTACGTGATACCCGTAACTTTCCTACACCCGCCAACGTTACGAATATGGTACCATCTGATAATAAATCTTCAGAAACCTGGTAAAAATCAAATTCTGTTTAGAGACGGGACGGAATCCACTAAATAAAATTTTCAGTTTGCTAATGAGGTTTAGAGAAAAACTAATAGCATCTTCTGGGGATATAGAAGGCATGTTTATGCAGATAGACATAAAAGGAGACGATCAAAATGAACTACGATACTTGTGGCCGACTAATCAAGACGTTAGGCATTATCATTATACGCGTCTAGTCTTCGGAATTAAATGCTTGCCCGCAGTAGCCATCTTGGCACTACATTAAACAGTCGTCGACTTCTGCAACAAAGAAACCAATATACAACAACTAATTCATAACAGCTTCTACATGGATGACTTTATTCAATCCTATGACAATCTACTGGAAGCCCAGGAATCAACTAAACCTTTAAAGGTGGCACTTCAAAAAGGAGGATCCATTTTTGCCAAGTTTATATCGAGTACTACAGAAGTGCTTGATTTCCTCAATGAATCCAAAGTTGAAAACAAAAGTACTATTCATAGGGTTTTGGGAGTAAAGTGGAATACTATGAATGACACACTCATCATTTAGCCCGTACTGAAAAACAATTTAACGGATCAAGAATTGTCTCTAAGTGAAAGTCTGTTTACTGTAGCAAGAATATTTGATCCTCTGGGATTGATAGCACCATGTTTCATAACTCTCAAAACACTGCTTCAACAGCTTTGGCGATCTGGTATAAGATGGGATCAAGAAGTTCCCCATGAATACAACGCGATTATCAAAAAATGGATCCGCCAGTGTGGACAAGAAAATAATGTGAAATTACCGATGTTCATAGGCCATATTGACATACACAGCGACATATTATTACTTGATTTCACCGATGCTTCTCAGTGCGCCATAGCAGCTTGCATATACATCCGTATTTCGAAACAAGCCCATAAACAATCATCCTTTACGATTGGAAGAACCAATAGCGCACCACTCAACCAAGAAAGCATACGCAGCTCGAATTGCAAGCTGCAGTGATTGGTAAATATTTTACCAATGATTATTCGTCTACTTATGTCTATCTGCATGGAACCCGGCCGATGTTTATGCAAATAGACATAAAGGAGACGATCAAAACGAACTACGATTCTTGTGGCCGACTAATCAAGACGTTAGGCATTATCAGTATACGCGTCTAGTCTTCGGAGTTAAATGCTTGCCCGCAGTAGCCATCTTGGCACTACATTAAACAGTCGTCGACTTCTGCAACAAAGAAACCAACATACAACAACTAATTCATAACAGCTTCTACATGGATGACTTTATTCAATCCTATGACAATCTACTGGAAGCCCAGGAATCAACTAAACCTTTAAAGGTGGCACTTCAAAAAGGAGGATCCATTTTTACCAAGTTTATATCGAGTACTACAGAAGTGCTTGATTTCCTCAATGAACCCAAAAATGAAAACAAAAGTACTATTCATAGGGTTTTGGGAGTAAAGTGGGATACTATGAATGACACACTCATCATTTAGCCCGTACTGAAAAAAAATTTAACGGATAAAGAATTGTCTCTAAGTGAAAGTCTGTTTACTGTAGCAAGAATTTTTGATCCTCTGGGATTGATAGCACCATGTTTCATAACTCTCAAAACACTGCTTCAACAGCTTTGGCGATCTGGTATAAGATGGGATCAAGAAGTTCCCCATGAATACAACGCGATTATCAAAAAATGGATCCGCCAGTGTGGACAAGAAAATAATGTGAAATTACCGAAGTTCATAGGCCATATCGACATACACAGCGACATATTATTACTTGATTTCACCGATGCTTCTCAGTGCGCCATAGCAGCTTGCATATACATCCGTATTTCGAAACAAGCCCATAAACAATCATCCTTTACGATTGGAAGAACCAAGAGCGCACCACTCAACCAAGAAAGCATACGCAGCTCGAATGCAAGCTGCAGTGATTGGTAAATATTTTACCAATGATTATTCGTCTACTTATGTCATCTGCATGGAACTCGGCCGATGTTTATGCAAATAGACATAAAAGAGATGATCAAAACGAACTACGATTTTTGTGGCCGACTAATCAAGACGTTAGGCATTATCAGTATACGCGTCTATTCTTCGGAGTTAAATGCTTGCCCGCAGTAGCCATCTTGGCACTACATTAAACAGTCGTCGACTTCTGCAACAAAGAAACCAACATGCAACAACTAATTCATAACAGCTTCTACATGGATGACTTTATTCAATCCTATGACAATCTACTGGAAGCCCAGGAATCAACTAAACCCTTAAAGGTGGCACTTCAAAAAGGAGGATCCATTTTTGCCAAGTTTATATCGAGTACTACAGAAGTGCTTGATTTCCTCAATGAACCCAAAGTTGAAAACAAAAGTACTATTCATAGGGTTTTGGGAATAAAGTGGAATACTATGAATGACACACTCATCATTTAGCCCGTACTGAAAAACAATTTAACGGATCAAGAATTGTCTCTAAGTGAAAGTCTGTTTACTGTAGCAAGAATTTTTGATCCTCTGGGATTGATAGCACCATGTTTCATAACTCTCAAAACACTGCTTCAACAGCTTTGGCGATCTGGTATAAGATGGGATCAAGAAGTTCCCCATGAATACAACGCGATTATCAAAAAATGGATCCGCCAGTGTGGACAAGAAAATAATGTGAAATTACCGAAGTTCATAGGCCATATGGACATACACAGCGACATATTATTACTTGATTTCACCGATGCTTCTCAGTGCGCCATAGCAGCTTGCATATACATCCGTATTTCGAAACAAGCCCATAAACAATCATCCTTTACGATTGGAAGAACCAAGAGCGCACCACTAAACCAAGAAGCATACGCAGCTCGAATTCCAAGCTGCAGTGATTGGTAAATATTTCACCAATGATTATTCGTCTACTTATGTCTATCTGCATGGAACCCGGCCGATGTTTATGCAGATAGACATAAAGGAGACGATCAAAACGAACTACGATTCTTGTGGCCGACTAATCAAGACGTTAGGCATTATCAGTTTACGCGTCTAGTCTTCGGAGTTAAATGCTTGCCCGCAGTAGCCATCTTGGCACTACATTAAACAGTCGTCGACTTCTGCAACAAAGAAACCAACATACAACAACTAATTCATAACAGCTTCTACATGGATGACTTTATTCAATCCTATGACAATCTACTGGAAGCCCAGGAATAAACTAAACCCTTAAAGGTGGCACTTCAAAAAGGAGGATCCATTTTTGCCAAGTTTATATCGAGTACTACAGAAGTGCTTGATTTCTTCAATGAACCCAAAGTTGAAAACAAAAGTACTATTCATAGGGTTTTGGGAGTAAAGTGGGATACTGTGAATGACACACTCATCATTTAGCCCGTACTGAAAAACAATTCAACGGATAAAGAATTGTCTCTAAGTGAAAATCTGTTTACTGTAGCAAGAATTTTTGATCCTCTGGGATTGATAGCACCATGTTTCATAACTCTCAAAACAATGCTTCAACAGCTTTGGCGATCTGGTATAAGATGGGATCAAGAAGTTCCCCACGAATACAATGCGATTATCAAAAAATGGATCCGCCAGTGTGGACAAGAAAATAAAATGAAATCACCGAAGTTCATAGGCCATATCGACATACACAGCGACATATTATTACTTGATTTCACCGATGCTTCTCAGTGCGCCATAGCAGCTTGCATATACATCCGTATTTCGAAACAAGCCCATAAACAATCATCCTTTACGATTGGAAGAACCAAGAGCGCACCACTCAACCAAGAAAGCATACGCAGCTCGAATTGCAAGCTGCAGTGATTTGTAAATTTTTTACCAATGATTATTCGTCTACTTATGTCATTTGCATGGAACCCGGCTGATGTTTATGCAAATAGACATAAAAGAGATGATCAAAACGAACTACGATTCTTGTGGCCGACTAATCAAGACGTTAGGCATTATCAGTATACGCGTCTAGTCTTCGGAGTTAAATGCTTGCCCGCAGTAGCCATCTTGGCACTACATTAAACAGTCGTCGACTTCTGCATCAAAGAAACCAACATACAACAACTAATTCATAACAGCTTCTACATGGATGACTTTATTCAATCTATGACAATCTACTGGAAGCCCAGGAATCAACTAAACCTTTAAAGGTGGCACTCCAAAAAGGAGGATTCGTTTTTGCCAAGTTATATCGAGTACTACAGAAGTGCTTGATTTCCTCAATGAACCCAAAGTTGAAAACAAAACAACTATTCATAGGGTTTTGGGAGTAAAGTGGGATACTATGAATGACACACTCATCATTTAGCCCGTACTGAAAAACAATTTAACGGATAAAGAATTGTCTCTAAGTGAAAGTCTGTTTACTGTAGCAAGAATCTTTGATCCTCTGAGATTGATAGCACCATGTTTCATAACTCTCAAAACACTGCTTGAACAGCTTTGGCGATCTGGGATAAGATGGGATCAAGAAGTTCCTCATAAATCCAACACGATTATCAAAAAATGGATCCGCCAGTGTGGACAAGAAAATAATGTGAAATTACCAAGGTTCATAGGCCATATCGACATACACAGCGACATATTTTTACTTGATTTCAACGATGCTTCTCAGTGCGCCACAGCAGCTTGCATATACATCCGCATTTCGAAACAAGCCCATAAACAATCATCCTTTACGATTGGAAGAAACAAGATCGCACCACTCAACCAAGAAAGCATACGCAGCTCGAATTGCAAGCTGCAAAGATTGGTGCACTTATTTGCAAATTTACAAACAAAGAATCTCGACTAGATTTCCCAGCCATTCATTTCTGGACAGATAGTACGACGGTACTTGCATGGATCACTCCAGAAAAGCAAAAATATACTTTGCTCACAGAGTTAACGAAACTCAGCCCAAAACTGGCATCATATATCCGGTAAATGGAACCCGGCCGATCACGCTACAAAAAATATCCGGCTCCAGGAGGTGGAACATCTTTGATTGCAACAATCGAAATTTCTACTCTTTCCAGAATCTGATCGGTTTCAATCAAACTATAGGACGACACAGTTACTCAACCAGTTTTCACAACTACAGATGCCAAAAGTCAGCAGTGCAATTCTACGTACCAACACTATTGTAAAACGGGAAAACGTTTCTACTAACTCAAAAAGGGAAACAATCATTGATGTTTTGAGGTTTTCCGATTGGCTTCGTCTACTCCTCGCAACTGCTAGTGTTGTAGAGCTCAAGGACATTCTTCAGCAAAAACGAAAACGCTAATTAAGAAAAGACGACTGGGAGAAGGCTAAAACTCTAGTCTAAGGGCAATCACAACACGTTATTTTCCTGATACTAATAAAATTTTAACTACCAATTAGGCAATGGACAACAAAGATGCTTTACTGCCATACTCACCATTCATGGATGGCAATTTTATTCATGCGCGAGGACCACTGAAGCGTTCACCAATGCCAGATACAACTAATTACCCTATTATTCTACATTCAAGGGAATCTTCGATTCAATTTATGATCAAATACGCTCATCATAAATGCATGCACCTTGGCACTGAACTTGTATGACACTACTTCCAACAAAGCTTCGTAATTTTGGGTCTCAGAAAAGCTTTGAGACACACTCGTCACCACTGTTTCTTGTGCCACCGCTTTTGAGTCAAAAGTATACAGACAGTTCAGCCTGAGACAATACAGCCAGTTTTAGAAAACACTAGATTCAAAAGAAAAATTGGAATTGGAGTTATTTCTCGAATTAATGTCGCCGGTGGGTGCGCTATGCCGCTTCGCGGCGATAACCGGCATAAACTTCGTAAAGGGTCCTACCCTCTGTTGGCAAGCTCGCAACACGTTGACGCGACTGCGGCGGTCACTATTTTTGGCTGAATTCTCTGCATACTTATGGCTGAATTGTATGAATTTCAAATCGGCTGAATTGTCTTTAGCCAAATTGTCTGAACGCGGAAATTACATCAAACACAGCAAACAAAAAATTCAAACCTCTTCCTAACAAATCAGAACCAAAAATTCAAACCAATTGAATTAAAATCAATTAAATTCAATCTAAATTCTATTCAACAATGACTATTAAAGAGCAAAGACAACTCTAGGTTGTCGAATCTTTTGATCAAAATGGTCAATCAGTTGATCTTTATATGAAATCATCAATAGAAAAATGTCAACTTATGTTTTAAAGCCACTGTAAAATATGCACAAAGTATTTCAGTTAGCAAAGAAGTTTCTAAAACAAATTACTCTAATAATTGTCGCATTGCATTTTTACCTACTCTAGGCAAAGTGTTTGAGAATATAATCGCTAGTTTTGTTCACTTTTTCTGCGCCGAAAGTCAATCATCAAATGTAACGTTGGAAAAAACTTGAGATATAGGGTCTACAGATGATGCAAATACTGACATTTTTCAAGTTCTTTAGTTTGCATGAGAAGCTAGAGCTGTGTTATTGTATTTACTCAATTTTTCAAAAACGTTTCAATCAATCACACCTTTCTATTAAACAATTGTGCAAAAAAGACCCAATTTTGAGGCCAATCTCAAGGACCCCATTCGAAAACCCCATTCTCAGGACCTATCATCATGATTCAACTCCGGGGACAATTTCAAGTATCCCAACCGAAGCTCCCAATCCCAAGATCTATCGTCTGCACCCAATTTCGGGGCCAATCGCAAGGACCCCATTCTCAGGACCTATCATCATGACTCAATTCCGGGGACAATTTCAAGTACCCCAACCGAAGCTCTAATCTCAGGATCTATCGCCAGGATCCAATATCGGGGCCAATCTCAAGGACCTCATCCGGAGGCCACATTCTCAGAACATATCGTCATGACTCATTTCTGGGGCCAATCTCATGGACCGCATCTGAGGACCCCAATCTCCGGGCCTTTTTTCAAGATTCATTTTCGGGCCAACCTCAAAGACCCTACCTGAAGGTGTCAACCTTATAGCCTATGCTCAGAACTCACTTTCGGGGCCAATCTCACGGACACCATCTGAGGGTTTCAAGCTTAGGGCCTATCTTTAGGACCGGATATCAGGAGCCAACTTCGGGGGCCAATCTAAAGGACCCCATCTGAAGGTCACAATCTCAGAACCCGTCTTAAGGACCTCATCTCAAGGTGCCAATCCCAGGTCCTATTCTCAGGACACAATCCTCGCGACCTTTTTGCAGGGCATGATTTCAGGACCAATCTTCGGGTCCGAACCTCCAGGACATCAACATCCTAATTTCAAAACAATAAGTCGAGATCTATTTTTAAAGTTTTGTTTGCTCATTCAAAACCCATTTTGTGCTTGAGTCTGAAAAAATATAGTCATTCTACCAATTTTTTTAGACCAAAATCGATTTAAAAAATATCTACCCTTTATTGTGCTTTAGATCAAAACTCAAATTGTGCTAGAATTTGCGCTACTTTTCAGGTAAAAATAATTTTTCAACCTCAGATGTTTTTGTTCATTGGATCAACTCATTGTTAATCCTCGGGGTACCAAGGTACAACTTAACAAAAAAAAACAGGTTTCCCCATATACAAAAAAAAACGGTCCGCGGCTTTTCTAGTTGAGCTGATGCTTAATTGCGAACTAAATAACTACATGTACTACTTGAACTCGAGTAACCTTACTCGACTTGCTCGCTCTAAACTTTCTCCAGCAGTCTTGCTCAAATGGAAAAAATACTGCGTTCATAATGGGACGGACAATGCTACACTCAAATGTCTGTGTCACGGACTGGCTTAACAACAACTCTAGAGCTTGCGAGAATTTAGAATTTTACCCGATGCACCACGCCTTTCTACGGGAAACAAAGCTTATCTAAAGCTAACTAAGCAACAAAAGACTCAATTAGTGAAGGATAAGCAGTAGTGTTTCAACTGCCTGGGTAATCAAAGTATCATAGACAACTGCGGGGGACAAAATCCCTCTACTTTAAATTAGATTCAGGATGAAACTGCGCAGCGACATACTCAGAAATGCAACAAGATCAATTTGCAAAACCAAATGAATACAAAATTTGTCTGAAAAACCAATTTCAGTTTATGCCCATAGTTTTAATTAACAATAACCAAGCGGTTTCTTGCTGTGCAATTCTTGACAATTGCAGTAGTTGTTCTCATGTCCTGAAATGCACAGCTGATACCGTACAGTTTAAGCCCAGTCGACCGGTTGAATTAAGCTTTTGTGGTGCTTCTAGTGAGGGCACTGTTTCGTTAAAACTGGTTCAACTATACAGCTTTCAGTTCTTTTGCTGCTAAGTTTACTTATGATTAGTCTACTCGGTCGAAACGCTCAACTTTGATTTGATAGATGTCGCAAAAGTGAACAACGTATGTTCTCGGTATGACCATCTACGACACATAGCATTTCCTAATCTCCTCGACAATTCGGTACACATTCTACTCGGCGTCGACGTTTTCTGGCATATCGCAGAGAGGGAAATTTTGAAAGGCCCTGCCTTGGATGGACCAAAACGGGCCCGCTTTATCAAAAGTCTTTAGATGAGCAGTGCAACTATCATCTAACCAAATTCATACACTTAAAGCAACACCAGGATGCTTCCTTAAAAAAATTTTTGAAAATTTTTTTGGATGGTCGAAGCATCCGGTACAATTTCTAATGTAACTAAAGGAACGTTTTCAAGCAAACATACTACGCAATTAGAACTCATGAAACAAAGCATTCAACATGATGGAACTCGCTATCGAATCATTTTTCTTTTTCTTCGCAAGAACATTATAGCGATGCCAAACAACTACGTTGTTGCTAAAGCTCAACTTGAATCTTTACAACAACGACTACAAAAGGAGAAACTCACAATGCAACTCTACGACAAATCGTTATCAACTGATACTGATAAAGGTTACGTGATACCCGTAACTTTCCTACACCCGCCAACGTTACGAATATGGTACCATCCGATTATAAATCTTCAGAAACCTGGTAAAAATCAATTTCTGTTTAGAGACGGGAGGGAATCCACAAAATAAAATTTTCAGTTTGCTAATGAGGTTTAGAGAAAAACTAATAGCATCTTCTGGGGATATAGAAGGCATGTTTATGCAGATAGACATAAAAGGAGACGATCAAAATGAACTACGATTCTTGTGGCCGACTAATCAAGACGTTAGGCATTATCATTATACGCGTCTAGTCTTCGGAATTAAATGCTTGCCCGCAGTAGCCATCTTGGCACTACATTAAACAGTCGTCGACTTCTGCAACAAAGAAACCAATATACAACAACTAATTCATAACAGCTTCTACATGGATGACTTTATTCAATCCTATGACAATCTACTGGAAGCCCAGGAATCAACTAAACCTTTAAAGGTGGCACTTCAAAAAGGAGGATCCATTTTTGCCAAGTTTATATCGAGTACTACAGAAGTGCTTGATTTCCTCAATGAATCCAAAGTTGAAAACAAAAGTACTATTCATAGGGTTTTGGGAGTAAAGTGGAATACTATGAATGACACACTCATCATTTAGCCCGTACTGAAAAACAATTTAACGGATAAAGAATTGTCTCTAAGTGAAAGTCTGTTTACTGTAGCAAGAATCTTTGATCCTCTGGGATTGATAGCACCATGTTTCATAACTCTCAAAACACTGCTTCAACAGCTTTGGCGATCTGGTATCAGATGGGATCAAGAAGTTCCCCATGAATACAACGCGATTATCAAAAAATGGATCCGCCAGTGTGGACAAGAAAAAAAAATGAAATTACCGAAGTTCATAGGCCAAATCGACATACACAGCGACATATTATTACTTGATTTCACCGATGCTTCTCAGTGCGCCATAGCAGCTTGCATATACATCCGTATTTCGAAACAAGCCCATAAACAATCATCCTTTACGATTGGAAGAACCAAGAGCGCACCACTCAACCAAGAAACACACGCAGCTCGAATTGCAAGCTGCAGTGATTGGTTAATACTTCACCAATGATTATTCGTCTACTTATGTCTATCTGCATGGAACCCGGCCGATGTTTATGCAAATAGACATAAAGGAGACGATCAAAACGAACTACGATTCTTGTGGCCGACTGATCAAGACGTTAGGCATTATCAGTATACGCGTCTAGTCTTCGGAGTAAAATGCTTGCCCGCAGTAGCCATCTTGGCACTACACTAAACAGTCGTCGACTTCTGCAACAAAGAAACCAACATACAACAACTAATTCAAATTAATTCATAACAGCTTCTACATGGATGACTTTATTCAATCCTATGACAATCTACTGGAAGCCCAGGAATCAACTAAACCTTTAAAGGTGGCACTTCAAAAAGGAGGATTCATTTTTGCAAAGTTTATATCGAGTACTACAGAAGTGCTTGATTTCCTCAATGAACCCAAAGTTGAAAACAAAAGTACTATTCATAGGGTTTTGGGAGTAAAATGGGATACTATGAATGACACACTCATCATTTAGCCCGTACTGAAAAACAATTTAACGGATAAAGAATTGTCTCTAAGTGAAAGTCTGTTTACTGTAGCAAGAATCTTTGATCCTCTGGGATTGATAGCACCATGTTTCATAACTCTCAAAAAACTGCTTCAACAGCTTTGGCGATCTGGTATCAGATGGGATCAAGAAGTTCCCCATGAATACAACGCGATTATCAAAAAATAGATCCGCCAGTGTGGACAAGAAAATAATGTGAAATTACCGAAGTTCATAGGCCAAATCGACATAAACAGCGACATATATTACTTGATTTCACCGATGCTTCTCAGTGTGCCATAGCAGCTTGCATATACATCCGTATTTCGAAACAAGCCCATAAACAATCATCCTTTACGATTGGAAGAACCAAGAGCGCACCACTCAACCAAGAAAGCATACGCAGCTCGAATTGCAAGCTGCAGTGATTGGTAAATATTTTACCAATGATTATTCGTCTACTTATGTCTATCTGCATGGAACCCGGCCGATGTTTATGCAGATAGACAAAAAGGAGACGATCAAAACGAACTACGATTCTTGTGGCCGACTAATCAAGACGTTAGGCATTATCAGTATACGCGTCTAGTCTTCGGAGTTAAATGCTTGCCCGCAGTAGCCATCTTGGCACTACATTAAACAGTCGTCGACTTCTGCAACAAAGAAACCAACATACAACAACTAATTCATAACAGCTTCTACATGGATGACTTTTTTCAATCTATGACAATCTACTGGAAGCCCAGGAATCAACTAAACCTTTAAAGGTGGCACTCCAAAAAGGAGGATCCATTTTTGCCAAGTTATATCGAGTACTACAGAAGTGCTTGATTTCCTCAATGAACCCAAAGTTGAAAACAAAACAACTATTCATAGGGTTTTGGGAGTAAAGTTGGATACTATGAATGACACACTCATCATTTAGCCCGTACTGAAAAACAATTTAACGGATAAAGAATTGTCTCTAAGTGAAAGTCTGTTTACTGTAGCAAGAATCTTTGATCCTCTGGGATTGATAGCACCATGTTTCATAACTCTCAAAACCCTGCTTCAACAGCTTCTGATCGGTTTCAATCAAACTATAGGACGACACAGTTACTCAACCGGTTTTCACAACTACAGATGCCAAAAGTCAGCAGTGCAATTCTACGTACCAACACTATTGTAAAACGGGAAAACATTTCTACTAACTCAAAAAGGCAACCAATCATTAATGTTTTGAGGTTTTCCGATTGGCTTCGTCTACTCCTCGCAACTGCTAGTGTTGTAGAGCTCAAGGACATTCTTCAGCAAAAACGAAAACGCTAATTAAGAAAAGACGACTGGGAGAAGGCTAAAACTCTAGTCTAAGAGCAATCACAACACGTTATTTTCCTGATACTATTAAAATTTTAACTACCAATTAGGCAATGGACAAAAAGATGCTTTACTGCCATACTCACCATTCATGGATGGCAATTTTATTCATGCGCGAGGACCGCTGAAGCGTTCACCAATGCCAGATACAACTAAGTACCCTATTATTCTACATTCAAGGGAATCTTCGATTCAATTTATGATCATATACGCTCATCATAAATGCATGCACCTTGGCACTGAACTTGTACGACACTACTTCCAACAAAGCTTCATAATTTTGGGTCTCAGAAAAGCTTTGAGACACACTCGTCACCACTGTTTCTTGTGCCACCGCTTTCGAGGGAAAGGTTTAAACCCTTTCATGGTTGATTTACCTGTAGAGCGCTTCGATGACCCGGATACTACTTCTTAGCTATTCAAGAACTTGGGTATATCGGTTTATTCTACATTGCTGAAAGGCATACCTCAGGAAAAACTAATAGTTGTCTCCTTACTTGTTTAACAATGCGTGCAATTCACCTGGAAATTACCAAATTACCTAGAAATCAGACTACTGAAAATTGCTTGACAGCAATTCGTAGATTCATGGCGCAACGCAGTTCTCCCAAATTAATGCTCTCGGATCACGCAGCATATTTTGTCTTCGCACGTAAACACATCATGAAACAACCCTTGAATATCAACAAAGACGAATTAGCAACCAAGCTTCAGCTGATGTCAATCGACTGACGTCTTAACCCACTATCTGATCTGCATTTTGGTGGAGTTGGGGAACGTCTCGTTTCGATCATCAAACGAGTTGTTCTATTAAGTTTCGGATCGGGCAGATTTTCCAGGGATCTTTTTCAACTATTGTAGAAGATTCCGAAGGCGTCACCGTCTCAATACCACTGACCCATGTGAGTTGCGACATTAATGACACAATAACACTTACACCTAACCACTTCCTACTTGGGAGGCTATTCATTTACGCTCCCGCAGCTTCATTCTACGACCAAACAAACACCAACAAGCTAAGCAACAAATCCTGGAAGCTAACCAAGGACCGACTAGACAACTTCTGAAAGCGACTACTGAAAGAATACGCTCTAACCCTGATCAAACGGACCAACTGGAACAAAAAAAGGAAATCATAAAAAAATGACCTCGTGTGGATCCTCGAGGACTTTACTGCACGAGGCATATGGCCCCTTGGTAAGGGTATTGAAATGTTTACCAGTACTGATGGCATTGTGCGCTCATGCGTAATCAAAACAGCATTAGGAAAACTTACATTAGGTCCGTGATGATACCAGCTTTAGTAAACAGAAAAACAGATTTTTAGACCTCACTAGCAAATGTAATACCAAACGCTAGCCCCTCTGGTCTCCGTAACAAATGCCTTCCCCGGGGACATTCATGATGTGAATAATCTTTCACATGCATTACTTGAAAAAACGGTAATTTCCAGTTCGTAATTAATAAATTATCGGATTGTGATCATAATTTTGATGATGTATGAACTAAAAGATGAAAATTTAAGATTTGAGAACCAAGAGCCTTAAATACCACTAGAGTTATTCTAGGCGAAATTAATGATGAAAAATTTCAAAAACGTACTTCTTTCGCTGTACCAATATGCCATTTTCACTCTGCGCATTATTCGGTTCAAGTTGCCAAGACAACAAAGTTGTTTGATGCGCATTACCAATTTAGCCAGAAATTTTGACGGAGATAGAACAGACAGAAGAGGTGAAAAAATTTGCTCAATTTTTGAGCTAAGCGTTTGCGACATAACCAACTAATGAGCGATTATTGTAAGATCTGAGCACACAAGCAAATACGTCAATGATGCATCTCTAGAGGTGCAATAGAAAAGTCTTCAAGCAATAGAAAATCTTTAAGAGAAAGAAAGCAACAAAATACTTTATAAGACGTTTGCAAAATTTGATCCATCGATAGTGCAAACTTTTATCATCGCTGAGAAGTCGAAGCTTGATGGTTATTTTTATCATATAAAAGATCTTTTTTAAAGAGATTCTGCGATGTTTACTAGGTTATCTTGGTAGTTGATTTGCTTCTTGAAGTTTTTTTTGCCACGTCTGAAAGTTTTTGACAATTTCGTCCTTCTAAAACTGCAACTTAACTTGCATAATGACACTGACTAAAAAGAACTAGGTTAAAATGAACTCACATTCTCAGACGAGGCTTTCAAAAATGTTGCTAAATGATTAATCAAAAAAATATTTTTTTTGTAACAAAGCGTCTATGAGAACAATTGATTATGATTCTGGTTTTTACATTGATTTTTGAGCGAATTAACTTCAAATCGACTATTACTTTGATTTCGGGGATTTCAGAATATCTAATAATTTTTTGAAAAACTTCTGCTGTTTTTTTCATTTCTCAAATTTTTATCCAGATAGCTGTATCTCTGGAGAAAAATCGAAGGTTTTTCTCTTGGATTTGTTTAACTAAGGACCAAAAGTGCCCCTATATAAAAATCGCGGAAAAAATCTTTGAACACAGTTTTAGTAGAAACCCAAACAAAAAGCTTCAAAAAGCTCTTAACGACTATTTGACGCCATTTAAGATAAAGAGGTGGCAAAATAAAACGAAAAAAGGAGCCAGATAAGACTCCAAAGCTATTTGTTTCACAAGACGCGCAATGGTGAGCCTTTCAATTATCAACTCATTTTGTCATACCACATAAATCTTAAAATGTGAAAAATTAGAGTAATTGTGTTCATCTAAAAATAGACGCTTACGGAGCAGTCTGGTGCCCCGATAAAATCATAAATGATCGGTGAGAATGGCTGAAGCTCGGAAAGTCATCAAAACTCAGATGGAATTAAGCCAAATTGCAAATATCGGCTCTGCAACCCTCTTACGCTACAAATTTCCGCCTATCTTTTTATTCCAACAAAAAACCATTCGGATAAGGCTGAAATGCAAAGTTAAAAATGACAACAGAGTATTTTATTTTAATTCATGTTCCATCAATAGTTCAGAGTTCCTATCATTTCTTTTACTTATCAGACGAAACCTTCCTCAGTTTTAACCCCAGTATTGTAAGCAGATTTAGCCTCAATTTTTTTGTAACAAAGCGTCTATGAGAACAATTGATTATGATTCTGGTTTATACCTTGTAATTTGAGCGAATCAACTCTGAATCAACTTTTACTTTGATTTCGGCAATTTCAGAATAACTAATAAATTTTTGAAGAAATTTTTTTTTCATCGCTCGAAAGATTATCCAGATAGCTGTATCTCTGGAGAAAAGTCGAAGGAATTTTTCTTGGATTTGTTTAATTAAGAACAAAAAGGGCACCTATATAAAAATCCTGAAAAAAAGTCTTTGAACACAATTCTAGTAGAAACCCAAATAAAAAGCTCCAAAATGCTTTTAATGACTATTTGACGCCATTAAAGATAAAGAGATGGCAAAAGAAAACGAGGAAAGGAGCCAGATAAGACTACAAAGCTATTTATTTCACAAGACGCGCGATTATGAGCCTTTCAATTATCAACTCATTTTGTCATACCACATGAATCTTAAAATATGAAAAATTAGAGTAATTGTTTTCACCCAAAAAAGACGCTTACGGAGCAGTCTGGTTCACCGATAAAATCATAAATGATCGGTGAGAATGGCTGAAGCTCGAAAAGTCATCAAAACTGAGATAAAATTAAGCCAAATTGCAAACATCGGCTCTGCAACCATTTTACGCAACAAATTTCCGCCTATATTTTTATTCCAACAAAAAACCGTTCGGTTATGACTGCAATGCAAAGTTAAAAATGACAGCATAGTATTTTAATTTAATTCATGTTCCCACATCATCTCAGAGTTTTTATCATTTCTTTTAGTTAGCAGACGAAACTTTCCTCACTTTTGGCCCCAGTATTTGATATCATCTTATTTGCAAATCCCACAGCAAGGTTTTATACTTTTTTGAACGCACAAAAAAAACGAAAGCGCACGTTTAGTTTTTTTAGCTATAAGAAAAAAAAAATCAACCGAATTTGCCACTTAATGGCTATATCAACAATAGTTTTCTGAAAATGTTTATATATTGCTAATAACAATCTGATAATTAGCGTGAAACATAACTGAGGCATAAAATTTTTAGTTTTTAAAATTTATTAGCATCAAAATATGCGGAATAAGAAGATGGAGTAGGAAGTTAAGATATAGCGCTTTGTTGCTACTTTACGAGAAGTTATTTTTGGTAGAAATTTTTTCAAAAAGTGCTTGTAAAAACGTTTCTTGGCCTGCTTTTCTCTCAAAAAAATCAGGTCCAAATATGGTCATTAGAGTGATTTTGGAAAATTCCGAAAAAAAAATTGGTTTCTAAAATTTGCCTCCCCCTCGGATAAAATCTTAGACTTTAACCCTACATGAGACAATTCAAAACTTCAATTATTCACGCGTAGTGCCAGCGGCAAAAAAAATCCGGCCTAAAATTATTCCAAACTGGATTGAGGATAGCTTATCAATCAAAATATTGCCTTTAGTAGACGCTGAGTTATCAATTCGTTTTTTTACGAAAAGCAACTACAACCCGGTTAACTATCAGTCAAAGTGTTCAGGATTTTGGCTTGATATGAATAGACTTGTTGTTCCGACCATTTGAAAAATGGGAAGAAACTTTGTAATCGTGAGTCTTTTAATTTTTTTTCCTTTTTTTTTGTTCCGCCATTGAATATAGGGAGAAACTTTGTATTCGGATGTGTTTTATTTTTTTAATTTTTGTTTTCCCAGCAAAATCAGGTTCCACAAATAATCATCGTAATAGGTCGAATGATTTGTCATATTAAGCCCTAAAGCAGTTTCAATCGTGATTTGAACGATTTTGAACAATTTGGAAAAATTTTTCTCAGTGTCGAGAAAAACTGGTTTGAAATTTTGAGCTAAAAATGTGAGCGTGCAGGCTTAAAGTAGCTTAATTACGCTTAAATTAAGCCGTGAAAACCTAATTTTACTCTAATAAAATTACTTCTTGGAGCTGGAAGCGCAATTTTGGGAATCAAAACCTTCAAAAATTCAAATAATTTCTGCAGAAAAATAAAAAATATATTGAAAAATTTTAAAATGAGTTTACATTTTTTTTGTTTTTAGCCATTTTTAAAAAAAAATTGTTTTCCAATTGGCCTATTTGACTATGATTGTGTCGTATTTGCCTATTTTCTATTTTTTCGTTCACAGAAAAAAACGATACTAATTTGAAAAAAAATGTATCTTTTTAGGACTGGTCAAAACATTTTGTGCTACGTGCCCAGTAACTGGCTATCATTGTTGAGACTTGCCGTTGAAGTTTATTTGATTTCTCGCTGAAAGTTGTTTCGCAGTTGATCAAAAGAACTCACCAAAACCACAGTATCAGATGCTGTAACCGTAACTTGTTCTAGTTTTTGCAATTTTTTTGCTCAGACTTACTAACAGGGGTAAGAAAATGATGATGCGTCAATTTATTTTCCACCTTTTTATTTTCAAAAAATTATAATCATAGATCTTTTTTCATCAATAAAAACTAAATTTTTACCAAACAATATAGCTAGGAAGAAAAGCGATAATTGTGCAAAATTTAACAATGGCAAAAAAAACTAGTTATACAATTTCAATATAATAATCCTGCTCCTTAAATTTTTCTTGTGTAAAAAATTGTATGAAATATTTTAAATAAATTTCTATATCATTATTCAATTTAACTGCTATTAGTGTATGAAACCCAGTTTCTTATAATAAATTTTTCATTCTTAAGACTATTGTTTTCTATGATACGATTTTTTTATAACTACCTCCATACCATCGAAATTTCATTGCTTTTTTTTGATAGTCTAACAAGAAGTTAGAAAATCAATAGATTGAAAAAAGTTTTGAAAATATTTTAATTTGAACTCTAAAGCTTTTGATAGCTTTATCATATCGGTGTACGACACACAATAAAAAAATTGGTAAAAAAGGACTGCATTAAAGAATTTCAGTAATCGTAGCATTAATTATACTCCCAAATTTTAATGACTTTTTGCTTTTAAAAAAGTAAAATATAAATCCCGGTTAACAAATTTGTGATGTGATTTTTTATGATTGAATTTTAAGGATGCTGCATTTGACAATTTTTTTTTTACTAAACTCCTTTTTTCCTTACTCTTCGATATGCACTAACTGGTAATCGATTTCAGGGTAGCCATTGAATCGGCATATAGCATGTTCTACGTCCATTTTTTCTACTTTACGCTAGCTGATAAGTATTTTCCAGTTTCCATTATCCAAAAATTGTCTGTTTGCTACTGTTTATTCAGAAAATCAAATTTTTCATAAGACAATTAAAGTAAACAATTCCAAAGTTCTTTGAATTCTTTGCCAACCAACAATCAATTGCTAAAAACTATACAAGACTGCTCGTATCAGGGCGAAGCCCAGAATGTTCCGACTGCCTTTTAAGGTTTATGGAGCAGAAATAACATTAAAAAGTTCAATGAAATAAAAAAAATGAAAAACTTTTTTTTTTCTAAAATTTGAGTTTTTTTTAATGAAAATCATCCCCCACACGCCATATAAAGTACAAAAAAATAGATTTCGCTCCTTGTAACAAACCAATTATGGCAAATAAGCTTTATTTAACCAATTTGGAACGATTTGTAAGACGGATTAACTCTCCGCTTACGCATTATTAGCGCGTTAATTGTCCCAAATTGGCCAAAATTGCAACCTTTAAACCCCCGTAACTTTACGAAAATTGATCACAGGTGAAATATCTTTTCAAATTTGAGCTCAAGACAACAATACCTTTCGAATGATATAAAAAACTTTCGTCAAAAATGGCTAGTTAAAAAGTCGAAATTTGTCTGAAGAAAAAAAAAACCCACCCCGAGCACAAATATTCCGTTAATTTCGTACCGAAAGTCGGAACAAAAAGCATATTGACTAATTGCAATTTCAACTCGAAAGTGAGAAGTAAAAATGATAGTCTTTTGTCATTTTGTTATTACTCTGATGTTTTGAAGTTAAACAACACTTTATAGAGCTCAAACTGTTTGCTAGACTCTCGGGTTTTCTTATAATTCTCATGCTAGCAGAAGCTAGAGAGCCGATAACCCAAAGTTGTGTGCCATCCACCTGTGCAAACAAAACATGTTACCTTTGTTTTTTTTCGCAGTAAAAGCAGCCAAAACAATTTTGAAAATATATATCTAATACGCAATATGTTTCTGAAGTTACAAAATATTTATATTTCAGCTGATAATAATTTGTTTTAGATTTGTGGATGCTTGAATGATTTATTTTTTCTTTATTTTTTTCTTCTACGTCAAATCGCCGCCTCGTTTGTTTAAAATGACAGATCTAGATTTTTCTGGAGGGTAGAATTGTTGCAAACAATTTTTACTTCTCTTCAGATCAACGAAATTGATTTTCCGAGCTCTCCCAAAACACTACTCCCACGACGCTATCCCAAAACAAAAGCTGTCAAAAAAGAACATTTTGATCAACTTTTCTGCGTAGAAATTGAAGTTTTTAAAAACAAACAGATCAAAATTGGCGTTGAGGCCTTTTTTGTGGATTTCGACCAATAGTTTGACTTTTTGCCGAGCGCTGCCCGGCTATCCTTGCTTGTTTTCAGCAATGAGTGTTTTTATGAAAACCAAGTGGTGAATAGCGGTAAAGTGCTACGCCTTGCAATCAAGAAGACAGTGGTTTGAAATCTTATGTCATTTGTGCTTTTAACTTGAATGTGAGGTGCCTTGACCCAACCCAGAAAAACCATCCAAAGGAGTATTTAACGCCTAATTTAACGTTAACATGCTCTTTTTGATTTTATTTTCTGGGCTACGTTACAAATATATATGACATGAATTTCAAACAATCGGCTTCTTGATTTTACTACTACTCACGACTTGGTCTTCGTAGTTAACAGAATACTGATTACAAAATATTAAAAGGATAGCCGCTTTTCCCCCGTGGATAAATGATTTGATTTTAACTGAAATTTGTCAAATTGGTTGCTTTAATTCATCAAATGGTCAACAAGTGATTCTTAGTTTTCGTTAAGACGACGGTGCGAATCATCAGTAAAAGTGACAGCTTGAATAACATTTACTATAATTTTCATTCATATTCAATTCTTGATCTATCAGCGCGGTATAGATTGATTCTTGTTAATTTTTAAGCATTCTCAGGTGAATTTCTAATTACTTAGCGTACATGTGCTATTAACTATTAACTTCTTTGACTTGAAGTTTGTTCACAACAAAACTGAATGAACTCGATGTAGTTTTTTGACTGCTTGTGTTTTTTGTTCTAAAACGATTATTTCGCATGACAAATTAATTATGCATATATTCATCAATCTCTACGTAGTTCAAAACTCAAAAGCAAAGCCATCTTCATCGCTGTCAGTAACTAAGTCAACTAAGCTTCTGATTGTACCATCTTACCAGAAGTGATCTCAAAACTGTCAAAACACTGAATTTTCAACATTGAACCGCAATTGAACTTTCGATCTTGAGGTCCGAGATGTCTGTTTTTGATTCTTTTCTAACCCAACGGTCAGCTTCAGATGGGCGAAAAAAAGCCATGCCTGTAATAATAGCCAGTTTACTAAGTGCTCTTATAAGTTCAACTAGCGGAGCCATTTCCAAATTTACCAAACTGGGAACAAAAGAAATCAACATATCTTACGGTGCTAGCATGTTATTCTTGGCGACCATTTTGCTTTTGGCGGATCAAAAAACAGTCACTATTAAAGTCCAGATCAAATCTTCACTAATAGCCGTCTTAAATGGGTCTCTTTTTATTGGATCTAGCCTATCGCTATTTTTCGCAGCCTTCGAAACTTTAACTTACGGAGATATAGTATCAGTCCAAATCACATCCTTGTTCTTAACTAGTGTTATAATTGAAACTATTCAGCTGAAGGTGTCGCCGTCTAAGCTAAAATGGCTCGCTGCTATCTTCAGTTTCATGGGTTTGGTTATGTTTTCATTCTCGCAACCAAACTTTTCCCAGAATTACTCGGAAAAAGGATTGAAAACTTTTCTGGGCGTGTTCTATGCGTTTCTATCAGGAGTTTCAATGTCTATATTTTACCTAAATATTCAGTTTATGAAGCATGTTCCGGTTAGTTTGCATTACTTTGCATGTGCGCTCGGAAGTTTCGTTCCACCAGTGGTTAGATTCATTGTATACAGCCCCGTATCGAGTGTATGTGACGTTTCTATGCGAAGTATGGCCGCTTCTGCATGTCTTGTATGGCCTCTGGCACCCTTGAATGGCATCCTTGCATCTCAAATGTCTTTGCCATCAATATTCGCAGTGCTTCGACTGTTCAATATAGTTTTTAGTTATATTTTGCAAGTGTTATTTTTGCATGAATCATTGAGCTTGTTCTCAATGCTGGGCGTAGTAGGAATAACATTGGGTGTGAGCACCCAAGTTATGTCCATGTACAGTCATGTTGTTTTTCCCAAGAAGTCGAACAGAACAAATGAAACGCAAGACGAAGAAGGAGACAGAAACAATAACAACAAAGTATTATTAACTGAAGTTTTAACAGCAAAACAGACTTTTAATGTTAACTGCTAAACTTAAATTATTGAGCTTAATTATCATGGTATCGACAACTTTTCAGCTGCTTTAAAAAATTGAACATATTTTCCATATTTTGCTAATTTGTTAAGTATTACTAAAAGCAGTTTGCTCTGAATGATTTTTGTGAAATTTTTTGGAACTGTCTTTCGAGCATTCGTTCAGAGTTTCTGTGCTCCTTTCAAAGGCCTACCTTCAAAGTTCAGATCATTCATTATAGTTCAAATTGATTGTTATTTATATGGACCGTCTCCCTCAATCTTATGGCACAGTGGTTACAGTTAGTAACACTTTAAAGTTTAAGTGAAAAAATTGCCAGTCAGAAATACGCTGCAATTATTTTTTACTTTCAATTTACGAAAAACTCAAAACTGTGTTTTTCTGCTGTGATTCTGAAAACGATACGTAGATGTAGTAAGTTGCAAAAAGTTGAAGAGACAAAATTAAGTAGAATAATTCTATTTCAGTTAGATTTTAAATGCAAACGCTACCTTTTTAGAGAAAAAGTAAGTCTCAAGGTCACCTAGAAATTCAAACTTTCTCAAAATTGGCAGATTACTCGTTTTAAATAATTCTGCATTTTCCAAACTTTTGCAACTTGCCATATAGTAAACTAAACTGCTCGCACCATAGAGAAGCTCTGAATGTCCCCATTACACTTTAAGGTGCCTGAAGTTACTCTATTTTTTAAAAAAAAGGTGAACATTTTTTAAAGAGCCGAAAATATTTCGAAAGTTTGTGTCAAACTGTTTCAGCACAGGTAACATTGAGCACATAGTAAAAAATTTTGAGAATTCTAACGTGGTGGTTCTTGAGTCGGTTTAAAATAACAAAAAATGTTGCTTTTTTGAGATGGTTGTAATTATTTGAGTGAGCAATAATAAGAAATTAATTTTCACAAACTAAAAGCTTTAAATTGTGTTTTTGACATATTAAATCCCCACCCGAACCACAAGAAGAGGTTAATCAACTCTTTTTACTTTAGAGCGAACCAAAATCAGAAAATTAACTTAGTTGGTCCGCTTTAAACTTAAAAAAGTTGATTAACCTCTTCTTTATGGCAATGGCTCATATGTATGGCGCAATGGCTCATCATTTAATGTATCAAAAAACACAACTTAACAATTTCAATTTGTGAAGTTATTGTTCATCGAACTTTGCTGAAAATTGCATAACTTTTCTCTTTCATTGCTTATTTACTTAGCGTTCATTGCTGGTTAATTGCTTAGTAATTTAGTTTAAGTTATAAGTCTCACCTCAGATCGTCGAATTTCTTGACAATAGTTAGAATTTAAAAATTTAATTAGAAAAGATCATAAATTTATAAAATGGATAGTTAAATATAAATAATTCGAATAAATAAAGAACAACTGTTTTTACATTTAAACTAACACTTCATGTGCCTGTAGTCCGCTTCTAGATTGCTGATTCATTTGTCCACCTAATGCTTCTCAGATTTTTGGGTTATCGTTTAGATCCGTGTTGCTGTTTTTATTTTTCGGGAACTTATAAAAATTCTCAAATCGTATCTTAATAAATGCAAAAAATAAAAAGAAACAAAAGAATAAAATAAAAATTTCCGGAAAATGTTAACTCGACTGAGCGAGTGGAAATGAAAAAGGAATAAAAAAAAGAACAATTTAGACAAGTCCAATTTTAAGACAAGAATGCTTCAAAATACTTTTGTTCAATTGTAGTCTTCGTTTCATCGGATATTTTGTTTCATCTTTTGGTCTTTGAAAAGTTTTCAGTAGCCTTTCCTTTGAAATTTTTTTTAATTAAAGAAGTTTATTCTTTCAGTCTTTGATTTGCAGGTGTTCTACTTTTTTGTGTCTTCGTTAGGCTCCGGAAGGACCGGGTGTTTTTCGCTTAAATCTCTGCTTTTCAAAACAGAACATTTCAACCGGTCAGCATGTATTTATTTGATATCCGATAAAATAGTCTGAGAAAAATTATTGAATATTTTAAAAGGAATTCAACCTTGAAAATTTTGGACTAGTAATTAAAAAACTTGACAAAGTAAAAGTGGGAAAGAGTCCACTCTAATCTTATGTAAGCAGTTAAAACAATAGTCGTTTGTTTTGTAGCATTTGCAATACTACACTTACACATTTGATACTAATTTAAAAAATTTCGAAACTTTTTTTGTTTAAATGGTTTTTCATTCGACTGCACTTTAAGAGCATTATGGCCTAGGTTGCATTTTTTCGCACATTATTTGAGCCACACCTGAAATAAATAAGAGATGATAAAGCGCTATATCGTATACTAAATCTTTCACTGGGTTTTCGAAAATTATTCTCAGTGTTGACACAATGGGTTTCATTTTCTGCTGTTCGGACTAACAGTAAGGCTAATAGGAGTGAATTTAGTGGTTTGAATCTCAATTGATGCACAGAATTCTTAATTAAACAAAACTGCTCGTATCAATTGAAAACCCCTAATTTTCCGACTGCCCGTCATTGTCTAGAAAAAAAAACATTTCTTTTTTCATTTTAACAACTAATATTTTTAAAAATTGTATTATGAAGAAATAATTTTTTCCTATTTTTTAGATCCTCTTCTGTTCCAAATACGCTTTGTAAAGTAGAGCGAAACTCATTTAGTACCCAAAAACATACTAAAAAGACCAAATAACTTGCATAAACTAACATTGGGTTAATTTCTGAGTCGCAACTCGTTAACATAAGAAATTAAATTTCGAATTAAGAGACCAAAGCTGTATAATTTGGCATATGGCAATTTTAAAACCAAATTGGCAATTTGTCGACACCCCAGAAATAAACCACTTCAGCCGCTCAACACTCCAGGTTATGTTTTGTTTCAAGCGCCAATAACGAATCACTAAATTTGATTAAATCAGAAAAGAGAAAACTCATGTTAAAACATCAAAATTTTTCAATAATTCATAGGTTTTGCTAATGCTATAGTTTTTTGAGTCACAACAGGCGCAGAAAGTTTCTATAGTTGACAGGAAAAAGGCAAAGAAAATTTTATAAGCAAAAACAAAAATCAATTTTTAAGACGTTTTCGATGCAATTTATGTTTTACTTAGAAAAAAAGGAATAAGAATACAACTCAAAACAAGAAAAATGAGCGAAACAATTACGAGGTTTCTCCAATACAAAAAACAAGAGCAGACTAATTAAATAACAAAATTTTTTCAGAACTGCTAAAATTAGTTTAAATCAAATCTTAAATTTGATGTATATCCTTTGACCCAATCTGATGGTTATTGGTTGTATCTGATTTTACGTGGAAAATGTTAAACTAAGACTCAGTGGTCGGAGCAAAAAAAAAACAAACACATCTGCAGACAAAGTTTCCCTATTCAAAATGATATAAAAAATAAAGATTTAGATGTGGAAATTTTATCAAAATACTCATTGTTTTTTTGCCATTTTCGGGAATCACATTTTGGCTTCAGTGTCGTACAATTAAATTGTAAAAGCCAAAAATTCCAGGAAAACAAAGTTTAGACATACGATTAAAAGGTGACCAAGTAGCGTTGCTTGTTTAAAAAAAACAACTGAAAATGCTTTCAAATTTGACTCAGTACGCTGGACATCGGTCATGAAAAATTTCTCATTATTTAAAATATGTTGATCATCAAGCTACAGTGCTGATTTAAATTAACCGGACAAAACGCGTTAAACTTGAAATTTAAAACGTTTTTTTCTCAAATTGGGTTAAGTTTACGTGAAAACTTATGAAGACAAAACTTGCTTAGAATTTTATCAGAATTAATATGGTGTTATTTGTTTTGCGAAATTCGGGTCCGAAATTTTACCCCAAAAATGGGTCATTTTGGCTTTTCCTAGTTAATCAAAAATTACGCCAAAAATACCCAGTCGATCGCAGACATTATTATATCAAAGTGAGCCCCTTACGTAGCGCAACAAACTTTAAGAAGGGTGTTTTCTCCAAAAAAAATTGCATATTGTTTAAAAATTGTTTTTAAATAAAAAGTTGGTATTTTATATAGTAAAAATGACCTTTTTTGTCTATCAAACAAAAACAAATTAACTTATACAACATTTTGGAGATTATACCCTGCTTAAAGTTTGTTAGGCTACGTAAGGGGCTCACTTTGATATAATTATGTCTGCGATCGACTGGGTATTTTTGGCGTAATTATTGATTAACTAGGAAAAGCCAAAATGACCCATTTTTGGGGTAAAATTTCGGACCCGAATTTCGCAAAACAAATTACACCATATTAATTCTGCTAAAATTCTAAGCAAGTTTTGTCTTCATAAGTTTTCACGCAAACTCAACCCAATTTGAGAAAAATGCGTTTTAAATTTCAAGTTTAACGCGTTTTGTCCGTTTAATTTAAATCAGCACTGTAGTTCAACACTCAAATCCAATCTAGCTTAGAGAAGAAAACAAACTTGAGAAGTGCAATAAGAGTACGCTTGGAGCTTGAAACTTGAGAAGCAGGTAACTCGGTATACGGACCAACTAGAGGAAAAAATATTTGCAGCTAACTCAGTTGTACTTCAGAATACTGTCGTTTCAACTTATTACTTTTTGAAATTCTTGCCATTGAATTAGTTTTTTTTGATAGCGTTTGAATAATTGTATCCACCCCCGAGTACCTAGTAACAAATACCACCTCTCCAAAAGCAAAAGAAAAAAATCAACGGTTAAGCATATCAGAATTTTATATCTAGTAGCGAATCTCCCCCCTTTTGCAAAAGGTGGGATATATTTAAAGAGATATCGTTGTTATTCTGTTAGGCTTAGCCACTTGCTTACTTTACTCAGCTTCTCACGCAATTTAAGTTAGGCAAACAAGTTATAATCAGTTTAGTCCGACTATCCGAAAATACTTATAAGTTTTATTTTACAATTGATAAAAGCAGGGGCCGATCTAGGATTTTCTCAAGGGGGTGGGGGGGGGGGGGGGACTTTTAAAAAAGTTTTCGAAAATTTTGTGACCTTTTTTTTTAGGTCAACCAAAGTGAATTTCCGAGCTCTCCCAAAGCACTAAAAAGACCTTGTTTTGCTCAAATTTTTGGCGCCGCAGGCAAAAGTTTAAAAAACAGGCCAAAAAAAGCGTTTTTAGGCATTTTTTGGAAAACTTGGACCAAAAAATCGCGTTTTTTGGCGCGCGTTTACCCCTCAAAGTTAGTATAAATTGGTGCCAAAGGCGCCTTTAGAAAATTTTTAGGGTCCGTCACCAAATATGGATAATCTTAAAATAGTACAAAGGGGGTGCCCTTTGGGCCGGCAGGGGTCAACTCCCTGAGAGGGAGGGGGGAGGGAGAACGTCCGCCCTACCCCCTCCCTAAATCCGCCCCTGGATATAAGTGAACATTTCAGTGAGCCCTGAGTGGCAAAAAAAAATTTTTGGATCCTATTATTCAAAAAAAGTTGATTTTGTTCGATTCAAATTTGATCAAGGACCGCTTTTACCTTACATATCATAACATAACCTTTCTTCTGCTTTTCGACCAAATTGATAATTTTCTTCTCAAACCTACATGTAGTGCTAATTCGGAAGAACCATATTTGTCATTGTAATCGACAGAGAAGATCCTAATATGTGCACACCTTTCTACTGATTAAGACCTTCACATCAGGAAGGCGTGTTTGTTCAGACTCTAACTTACGAACTGATTGACTGGTCAGCTTAAAATGATTAGCTAGATTGAAGCTCTCTCATGTGGGCCTCGAAACTTTAAAGATTGCAACTGTTTAATCCCGAAAGAACACAAGATTTTGACGTGGGTATAAAATAACAGTTAAATGCATCAATCGAATGTGGTTCGAATACATCGAATGTTTCGCTTGAACTTTTTTCAGCTTGGGTGGTTCAACGTTTCAAAAGCATATAAAAATAAGAATTTAAGGCATAGCTGTAGGTGGCATAAGAGGGTGGGAACGGGCCAGAATAGGGGTTGACCAAGAGATTTTGTGATATTCATTTCTTAGGGTGCTACCATCGTAACATGAAAAATTGAACAAAATTGTTCATGGTGACAAAATAGTCCATTGAGACATAATTGTTCACAAAGACAAAGACAAGATAGTTCATAGAAAAAAACTCGTTCATAAAGACAAAAATTTGATTAATTTCCACGGAAAAGTGTTTTTGATTTCTTAAATGAAATCTCATTATCACCTGGTGTCGAGTATTGTGTTACAATTTGTGTATCAGATTTGTGAACTCAATTAGAGAATATTTTTAAGAAAACTTGGTTGTTATCTTCAAAGTTATTATTTTTTGAGATTGTACTATGTCTCACAATTCGTGTGGACAGACAGACTACACAAAGGCGAAACGGAGCTTCAAACCACTTGCGACACCACATAAACATAATATTGCAGGCTTGAGGACAAAAAAATGAAATTTTTAAAAAATATATTAAAATTTTCGAAACAAAACCTCAATTACACAAGCGAAAAGAAAATTATAAGGAAAAAATAGACATACCATTGTCCGACGATATCCGCGAAAAAAAAATTTCAACTAGTCAGGAATTTGAAAAACCAATCCCTGTAGAGCTTAAAAGATTTTAAAGGAAAGTTTTTTACGGGAAAAAGCTAAAACCCGATTACTAGTACACTTCTTCTCATATGTGAAAATTGATCCGAATAGTTTCGACACCCAAATGCAAGAATCTATACCTGATTCTGCAAAAAAAACTTAAGATTTACCATTATTACAGAACCAAATGACACACGTGGTTGTTTTCAAAGTTTTTGCAAAACACAAAATGAATTTAATTTAGACCATTTAAAGGCAGGAACTAAGCTCTAAAACCCGAAAGCAGCCAATTTGAAAGTTTCGAAGCAAAAAATTTGCTTCTAGGCTTGTCACTCATAACTGGATGTTCAACAATCTACCCAAAGGCGAAGTAGCACTTCGCATACACAAGCAAAAATATGACTGATAACGCTAATGGGAAAAACTGAATAAGTAAAATTTTGACTGTTCAAAATTTCTCAAGTGACGCACGCCAATTATGAGTCTACATGGTAGCTAAGTAACGCAAGCCAATTACGACGCATTAGCAGTACCATAAAATTTTTTAAAAAAAGAAATTTTACTAACTAACATGCCTCAATTTATAGAGCGGACGCATTTTAACTGGTAAACGAAAAATTTCATTAAAAACATCCAACCCTCTTATTTTGTTGCGGGCATCCTTCACTACCTATACGCTAAAGGTCGATTTGTAATATAATATTCTGTGTTAATATTCTAAGCATTGGTTGCACTTTATTGCTGGCTATTGATCAAAATGAAAATGAACACTTTCAAAATGAACATTAATATTTGCGACTTACATTGGAAAAAAGAGAATTCACACTTGCTTGAGTAAAAAACATTTACTATAATGATGCTTCAATAAACACTTGAAATAAATTAACACACTTTCGATACAACACAAACAGAAAAACCGAGTCGAAGCGTTGCATCGAATCATTTGCGCACTTGCGATAATTGAATGACTATACCCAGCAAATTAAATAATAAATCAAGGAATGAAAAAAGCCTTCAAGAAACATTTTTTTGTCAAGAACAGTTATAAAAGAACGGCAACTTTCGGTAACAAAAATCACATGCAATATAAAAAAACTTAACAAATTTTTCAAAATGCCAAAAAGAAACCGAACTTTTACGCGGGACCTGAACCAAAGCCGACAAAAATTAGCTGACACGAAAGTCTAAAATTGGCAAATATTTTCAAATTCTTAAAAAAAAACAGGATCGACTTGAGATTTGTCGTCAAGCATGAGAGTTACTACAGCAACAAATGCACAGAACAATAATTGATTTTATAAAGAAGAAAACAACTTCAAAAAATTTTCAACAAACAATGTGAAAAAGAAAATTTTTAAATTAGCAAAAAATAAGCAAAACATCTTGAAACTCATTTGCCTAAAACCGAAATACACTGAGATGATTTTTACTCTGAAAAAAAACTAAGCCGACAAAAAATTAGACAAACAGAAGTCCAACGAACGAAGATTTTTAACGCGCAAAAATTTTTCGGCTCACAAAAAAACAGGTCCTGGATGGATTCGAGCCGCTAACCTTTGTGATTATAGGCAGGTGCGTTACCTCTTCGCTACATGTGCAAAGTAATTTTTGACTTTTGATTTCATGAACCAAAAGTAAAATGATTCAAGTGATTTTGATAAACTAGGTGTTAACGAGAAAAAAGTCTATATTCCGGTTTGATAACGCGTGCTTGTGGTATGCGTTAAGAAATCAAAAAGTTTTACACAGAGGCGAAGCGGAGCTTCGCAACATATGCGATACAACAAAAACATTAAAGTGAGAAGAGTAAAAAAAACTTTGAGATATATCAGTTTTCCTAAAAAGAGCGTTCTCTTAAATAAAACTAAGGAGCGCCGCTTCTGCGGGAAGCATTTTTGCAACCAGTTCTTTCAGTTGAAATTTTCATCTCAGATATGATTGAGTAAACTTAAAGAAAAATTTCTAAAAAAAAAACGTTCTAAAGGACTGAAAATTGATCGAAAGGAATTCCAAACTCTATGACTTTTTCATGAAAAGAGCGAGTTGTGGCCACTTGAGCAGAGAAGGTCCCAAAACCGGATTTCTCGACTGAATACAACCTGAGAATTGGTACGGTTTTTTCTGTGTCAAAAATTTGCACTAGACTGTCAGAGTTTCAAAACTTCGACTTTTTTGGAGGCCATAACCTTTGGAGGTAAAAAAACTGGGCATAGCCAGTTGCAAAGGTAGGCTTTCAACAATCTTTTGTTTCGATTTAATTTATGATATCAGATTTGGCAGGATAGTTAGCGAGAAAAGTTTGAAAAACGAGCAACAAATCAAACATTTGACGTTCAGTCCCAGAATTGCTTTTTGCGCGAAACAATAGGGCGTAGCTGTTTATGCAGAAGGAATTCGCGCAATCTGATATTATGAGTAAGCCTAAAATCTCAGATTTGTTAGGGTAGTTCAACGGAAAAGTGAAAAACTTTCAAAAACAAAGGCCCAAAAAATCAAAATTTTGACTTTTCCGAGGGCCATAACTTTTAGTGTCATTAAAAAATTTGCAAAGTTGCATAACAAATTAGCTTCTCACAACCCATACTTTGAATTGAACCCAAATCTCAGATATGGCAGGGTAGTTTTCGAGAATATTCAAAACACACATACAAAACTATGAAAAAAAATTAAGACTTTTTTTAAATATAAAAATATAAATTTGAGTATACATTTAAATATAAAAATTAGCAACGGAAAAAACTTAAAGCCGACAAAGAGGAATTAAAGCCGACAATCTTGAAGTTTATCCGAAATAAAGTTTTACAAAAAAAAAACATTTCAATTTCTTACATTTCAAAAAAAAAACATTTCCTACTTGAAACTACAATGAACAACACTTTCACTCACCTACAGCTACAATAAAAGTTGCTTACAGTACAAGAAAAACTAGTGATGTGACAACAAAGCTGAAAATCTTCGAGTAGACACCATTTAAATCGAAAACAAAAACGATGTGATGAAAAAAAAGCGATCTTTCAATTTCAGACTTAAAAAAGAATGAACAGCATTTGCACTTGCAACGCCAAATAAAATTGCTCAAGGCAAAGAAAATCCTTAACTTGGCAACTAAGACGACAAAATTTGAGCAGATAAACATAAATCCGACAATTGCATAGATACTGAAAAACAAGTTACAAAAGAGACTCGAACCACAGACCTAAGAGTGCAAAAGCTACGGCGTCACCTTTAGGCCAAGTGGGAAGGAAACAAATGGTAAGAGAAGAGAAAAACAGCTAAGATGTTAAGAGAAAAGAAGAATGTAATTTGATTTGTTTACGGGAAAAAAGTCTTGTTCCGGATTACAAGATCATAATTCTCCTTTGTTATTTATGGTTGACACTTTTTCTATTCAAAAAAAAATTGGAGAGAACTGGATCAGAAGCTAAATTGGTGATTCCGTTGGGAGTCTGATACAAAAATCCACTTTCGAAACAAGAAGTCAATCAAATGTTTTCGAGCTATTTTTGCTTTCTTAATTGGAGAAGGCAATTTCCCCTCCGTTAGGCGAGTGAATTTGAGTTGAACAAATCAAAAGTCAAGCCGCAAAAGATCAAATTTGATGTGAACAAACATATATCTATTTTAAAAAATTATAAGTGTCTTCAGTACGTTCCTTGACACTTAAAAACGATCTGCCTATTTTAGGCTGCGTTCAGTTGGTGACGTAAACAGCCAATATCTAGCTCGTGATATCATCTGGAACCAAAAACCGGCAGATTCTAGGGTTTTTCTATATGGCGCAATTTTCTTGTTTGTTAAATTTCAAAAACTGAATCATAGGGCTTGAATCTGACTAGCTAAGTTCATTCCGAAACCGTTGCGAGTAATTTGTTTCTAATTTTTAACCGTGTTACAGACACTACCCATTTTTTATTACACTCAAGAAAAAAGACTTTTCATCATTTAAATTTTTAATGCTTGTGGTACAGCACAGATACACACAGCAACAATGTTGAGTGAAGAATTAGCAGAGCTTGCTAAAAGCAGAAGCCCATTAAATTATTGGTTATTATCAGGGACAAATCTGCAATAAAATAAGACCGAGCGACAAGAAGACTTTTCCTAAGTAAACATCAGTCAATCAGTCAGTCGAGCCGAATCGGTGGCTACAACAATGAGAGCAACTGCAAATAAAACAGGAAAGCAGGAGACCGACTTGAATCAAGTCGAAACCCAAATGCGTTTAGGTATGTACAAGATTTACAATTATAGAACTAGACATCAAAGCGAAACACAAGACTAGTTTATTACGAGTGGATGAAGTGACATTTTAGGATATTTCGGATTGAGCATAGCACCAAAGAGTAGCAACTATTGCGAAAAGCAATGGATGAGATAAACATACATGAACATAACAAACTGAGTTTAGTTAAGTTACAGCCTTAGATTGAGAGCTAAAAAGAGGTCAACAATACAGTGCAGAAAAATGGACGAAACCTGTTCGCATTTATAAACTGCTCAACAACTCAACAGAACACTTGAGGAGATAACGACAGAGATACTTCAGCACTCATAGCAAATCAACACCTAAGTGAGAGAAGACCAAAAGTACTTTTCAGTTATTTCGGCTCAACAACGAAACTTCCATTCCGATTGTATTTTGCCTGTTCGAACTGAACTAAACTAAGTCCATCAACCGAACTTAAAAAGTCTACACGCAGGTAAACACATGGACGTGCTTTTGCAGCACAAAATGAGAAGAATAGAGAAATCAACGTTAAGAGGACATCAAATAACACCTGGTCAGTGGGTGCAGAAATGGGTTCTAGACCCCTTTGAGCGACGCAATGTCAAGTAAACACCAACATCACCATTTAAATGCCACTTTAGTTAACAAAATTGGTTATCAGGAAGTATAATCACAATTAATTTGCAGTAATTAACATCAAATGTGTCAGTTCATTTATCTTTTTCATTTTATTTCAAGTTCATCGTCGAGTTTCATTAGTACACGTGCAGATTCGGACCACTTTTGTCCGACCGAAACATCGCCAAATCCTCTGAGTTCTCGTTGAAATCAACAGGGTATGAAATCAAGTTCTCGTTGTATAAATCATTGGTACTTCCATCAATCCAAAGACAGTCGCTCTGCTGTGGCCAAGCCCTCCTCTCACTCGAGAATCGCTTCCAAGTTTTTCCAAACCAGAGCCAACTTTCCTCCACTTGGTTCCAAGGCATCTCCTCGATGCTTCTCAGATCCCTCCAGGGACGTCCGGTGCCTGGAGGAATAGTGTACTCGTCTGACATCTTTTTGGGCGCCTTATTTTTACTCGAAACCTGTTCCGTTGAATTAGATCTAGACTTATTAGAACATGCACTTGTTTGCTGCAACGGTTGCATCAATGGCGAACCCCCATTAGCAAGCGAAAACTTACTCGCATTAAAATTTGCTTCGGAACTAATTATAACATTATTATCTGCAGCATGCGACATGATAGCCTTGCAAGCACTAGTCACTGAAACATCATTTGTAGAGAAAGGGTTGTTTGCAACACTAGACACAGCAGCAGAGCATGTTGCAGGACTCTTCGAGGTTCCCGCTGTTTGAATCAGACACTCAAAGTTATCGTTTTTCTTTTTGGAGTAGGGATTTTTGTAGACATTGTTACTTATTCCAGCCGCACCTTGCAACAATAGACTATTGTATTGCTGGATATGTATGGCATGCGTAGGAAATGGATACTTTCCAAGCCGACCAGCGACCAGATTTCTCGAGTGTTGGTCGTCAAAAAGTCCTTCTCCTCCAATATTTACGTTGGGAATGCGGCCGAGCAAACCTCCTCCCTGGTTCTCATTTCTAGAAGAGGTCATGCGATTCGGATGCATATTGCTTTTACTCTTCAACTCCAAGTCTCTCAGTTCTTCTTTTCGCCGACATTCTTTCTCTTTCTGCAGACATTTCTGCCGAAGACAACTACTCGACTGTCCTTTTGAGAGCGAAAAGTCAACGCCTGCCGCTCCATTCATATCCTGATGATCGCAAAAATCACAGCGCAACTTAGCTCTCATCGATGGAATGAAAGCCCTATAGCCGACAACAGGAGGAATATTCCCACTTCTAGATCTCTGAGAACAGCCCGAAATCAACTTCAAGCCAAGCGTTTTATCCTCCTCTTTCATGACATTAGCCACACATTGCAACGCCTCCAAATCTCCATTCAGAATTTCGGCATTGATCTTGAACTGGCGACTGACTAGCGAATGCAGCCGACGTCGCAGCGTCAGGATCAACTCGGCGTCTCGTCTGTTCGTTTTGAACTGAATGAACTTAATGTGTTCCGACACCGCAAGCACACAAGCGTTATCCCAGACTGAGCCTCTTTGTTTCTCAGAGCTAGGCGCCTCCAATATCTTACAGTTAGCTAACAAGGAATCACTAAACAACACTACAGCAAGTGTTGAAACAATTGACAAATCACTGACTTCATTTGCCGTTTTCGATATCTTCTTAGAATCCGAATAAATTATCCAATTCGAAGGGAAAGCCGTGTTCGTATCTTGCTTCACATGCATTTTCTTACTGATGAGATCGTGTAATATACTGTGCTTGTCAATAGATATATGCGACTCATTCAGTGAAACAATACATTGATTGTTCCAGTCGCATTGGAGAACATTTGGAAAGAAGGTGGCACAAAGAACGGCACGAATCATGGAGAAGTTGTCTGAAAAAGTGTTGAATTCCTTGTTCCATTCATGGTTGAAGTACATCGACTTGAAGTGTTCGAATCTTTTTAAATAGCTAGTGATTTTTTCCTTCATCAAATAAGCCATTTCACATTGACCGTAATTCAAAACGGACAAATCAACATTCCCTCCGTTCTCCTTTTCCTTATTTTTCAACCAGGACAAAAAAGCTTTCAAGTAAGACCCGTGGTCACTATACGACTGATGTGAGAACTGATTTTTCTTGCTCAAAATTTTGTTTCTTCTTGGCTTATGATTTGACTTTATAATCATATTCTCAACTAGCAAAGCTGACGCTATAGTCAATACGGGATCTAAGCAACGATATGCTAGACCATACAGGACTAACTTTGCTAGCTTTGGGTTAATTGGAATGTTCAGCATCATAAAGCCCAGTTCTGTAATTTCCTTTTCATTATTCAGAGCCTCTAAGCACTGTAGAATGGTCACAGCTACTTTAACTGAAAAAGGTCTCGGCTGTTCATATGCATGGCTAAAGTATTCGTCAATTTCATGGCCTTCAGGAGCCAGCATTCGGATCCAGAGACATAGATTGTCTAGGGGCCTCCGGACTATTTCAGACACCCGATCTGGTCGGAAACTATCGTGGCGTGTTTTCGTGTACATTCGATACGCCTTCGCTCCTGCAGAAGTTGCCAATGAGCTTCGTTGTTCCGCGCTATTTTTCGAAATCCAACAATCTTCCACTTGACTTCTGTTATTCAAATGATCAAAAACCACACTTCGATCTTTACCGCTATCTATTACAACATCAATAGCCGTCATCATTATGTTAAATTCATAAGTCCCAATACTGAAGAACAGTTTCTTTCCCTTTTTGTTAATGGCCGCGTTAAAGTAGTCCATAAACTGAGATTGATCGTAGTTATCGTGGAGCATAATGATTGTAAATGTGTTTTGAATTTCATCTCTCGCATCACTTGTCTCTAGTAGATCAAGGATGTTGAACACATCATCGATTCCCGGTATGAACACCAAGATCTTCTCAACATACCGAGTTATAATCTCGTTATTGATTATTAAAGCGATACCTTTATGATCAATTGAGGTCTCATTTTGGGCACAGAGATATGAGCAAAGCTTTCGTTTTTGTTCGGGTTCCATATCCGATTTCTTTTCAACTAGCTCGATATCAGTTGTAGATGCTCGCGGCTCACAAGGTAATTTATTCTCTAGATGTGCTAGAGCATTCAATGCTCCATTTTTACAAGCCCAGTCTAGAGCAGTCCAGCCGTAGTTAGTAGAGACTCTGATATCTGCTCCGTTTTCCAGAAGTAGCTTCACCAGTTCTCCATTGTCATAGGCAGCCGCCATCATCAGGTATGTCATACAGGATGATTCAGTAGACGCTTGGTTGACGTTTTCTTTGGTCAAAAAGGGTTGCATGTAAGCCCAAAGTTTGTTGATTTCCTCTAAAACAAAAACCAGTCAGCTAAAGACACTAACTAGCTAATAATTTGAATTATACTTCAATTCAATCAATATAATAGGGTGAATCAACCAGAACTAAATTCAGAATCGGATAATGAATCTGCAGAAAAATTTACCGAACGAGCTCGTGAATCATGAATTTCATCCATTCGAAAAAGCGAAGGTTGTCGTAAACGAAGTTACTGATAAACTGGGGGCTACCGTGATGCACCGCTTTTTTGTCGATCATGTATTGTCTCCTATTGAAAAAAGGTCATGAATAATTTGAACATAATCACGCCCAAAACCGCAACCTATGAAGCGTAATGAAATTTTGTATTCGAAGGGGAATTTAATTTGCTTATTGATTCCCACGTAATCTCAGCTGCATTTAAATATCATTTCGTAGAAAAATTCAAGGCAGAATTGAAACACTTTAATGTCTAAAATTAATTTATAACTTGAACTGCTTTACATCTTTTTTGAAAAAGCGAAATTTATTAAGTACGACATGTGCTGAGGTATTGAAAGTTACAGATAATATTATCGTTTTTGTAAACTATCATTGTCTCTCGTTTGGGGAAAAAAACAAGAACCATTGAAAATTCCGCATAAAAAACCTATGAAGGAAGCTCAAAAGAAATGAGCAAATGTAAGGGAAAATCATTTTGCGTATAGACTCTCACTCAAGCTCAACTATTTTCTAACGATCATGAACTGGAACCTTCACACCTGATTCGTTACTGAAACTTCACACCTGATTTTCTAAAACTCACTCAATAAAAAATGTTAATCATGCTTTGAAGCTTTCGAGAAATCGCGACGGTTGTCGAGCACAAAATAAACTGATCAATTTGAGGCTAAAGATGATGTACCGCTTTTTATGGAATGTGTATTGCTTCTCATGTGAGAAAGATCTTATTCGGAAAAAAGTGCAACTCAAGTATTGAACAAAAGCATATTGATAACGAAAACATAAAAACAATATTTAGATTTTCTCTTTTCAATTATTATGCGTATTGATTAAAAAAACAATATTTAAATACTTTCTTTATCATCACGCCTGATTTGCAACTCTGGGACTTAATCTACTTAATTATTTCACAGCTGAATCAGACTAATAACCATACTTTGTAGCTTAAGAACAGCTCTAATGAAACTGAAGAAAATAAAATAATTGAAAAAAAAAGCAAACTCATCAAGCTTGTCGACTCCAGATAATCGGATTAAACTACAAATTCATTAAAACTTCGTAAATCGTAATTTTGATTTAAGAAAACTATTTTCTTATTCTAGACGTGAAAAAAGAATGTAACTGATGCGTTAAAGCTTTTCAACACCAGCGGCGGCTATCAGACAACACATGTTGAAGAACTGGCGCTTCTAGACAAAGTACAGCTATTTTGTGGATCAAGTATTGTCTCCCATGTCAAAGAAAGTAAGGAATTATTCGAAATTAATCACGGCAAAAAAGGACTTGATCACGGAACTTAATCACTCATGCTTAGGAGATTTCGAGAGAAGCAACGGTTATTGAGCACTTCAAGTACTGATAAACATGAGGCAAAAGATAGAGTACATATAGAATATAATATATAATATATATTAAAGTCTTCAGTACGTTCCTTGACACTTAAAAACGATCTGCCTGTTTTAGGCTGCGTTCAGTTGGTGACGTAAACAGCCAATATCTAGCTCGTGATATCATCTGGAACCAAAAACCGGCAGTTTCTAGGGTTTTTCTATATGGCGCAATTTTCTTGTTTGTTAAATTTCAAAAACTGAACCATAGGGCTTGAATATGACTGGCTAAGTTCATTCCGAAACCGTTGCGAGTAATTTGTTTCTAATTTTTAACCGTGTAACAGACACTACCCATTTTTTATTACACTCAAGAAAAAAGACTTTTCATCATTTAAATTTTTAATGCTTGTGGTACAGCACAGATACACACAGCAACAAAGTTGAGTGAAGAATTAGCAGAGCTTGCTAAAATCAGAAGCCCATTAAATGATTGGTTATTATCAGGGACAAATCTGCAATAAAATAAGACCGAGCGACAAGAAGACTTTTCCTAAGTAAACATCAGTCAATCAGTCAGTCGAGCCGAATCGGTGGCTACAACAATGAGAGCAACTGCAAATAAAACAGGAAAGCAGGAGACCGACTTGAATCAAGTCGAAACCCAAATGCGTTTAGGTATGTACAAGATTTACAATTATAGAACTAGACATCAAAGCGAAACACAGACTAGTTTATTACGAGTGGATGAAGTGACATTTTAGGATATTTCGGATTGAGCATAGCACCAAAGAGTAGCAACTATTGCGAAAAGCAATTGACGAGATAAACATACATGAACATAACAAACTGAGTTTAGTTAAGTTACAGCCTTAGATTGAGAGCTAAAAAGAGGTCAACAATACAGTGCAGAAAAATGGACGAAACCTGTTCGCATTTATAAACTGCTCAACAACTCAACAGAACACTTTGAGGAGATAACGACAGAGATACTTCAGCACTCATAGCAAATCAACACCTAAGTGAGAGAAGACCAAAAGTGCTTTTCAGTTATTTCGGCTCAACAACGAAACTTCCATTCCGATTGTATTTTGCCTGTTCGAACTGAACTAAACTAAGTCCATCAACCGAACTTAAAAAGTCTACACGCAGGTAAACACATGGACGTGCTTTTGCAGCACAAAATGAGAAGAATAGAGAAATCAACGTTAAGAGGACATCAAATAACACCTGGTCACTGGGTGCAGAAATGGGTTCTAGACCCCTTTGAGTGACGCAATGTCAAGTAAACACCAACATCACCATTCAAATGCCACTTTAGTTAACAAAAATTGGTTATCAGGAAGTAGAATCACAAATAATTTGCAGTAATTAACATCAAATGTGTCAGTTCATTTATCTTTTTCATTTTATTTCAAGCTCATCGTCGAATTTCATTAGTACACGTGCAGATTCGGACCACTTTTGTCAGACCCAAACATCGCCAAATCCTCTGAGTTCTCGTTGAAATCAACGGTATGAAATCAAGTTCTCGTTGTATAAATCATTGGTACTTCCATCAATCCAGAGACAGTCGCTCTGCTGTGGCCAAGCCCTCCTCTCACTAGAGAATCGCTTCCAAGTTTTTCCAAACCAGAGCCAACTTTCCTCCACTTGGTTCCAAGGCATCTCCTCGATGCTTCTCAGATCCCTCCAGGGACGTCCGGTGCCTGGAGGAAAAGTGTACTCGTCTGACATCTTTTTGGGCGCCTTATTTTTACTCGAAACCTGTTCCGTTGAATTAGATCTAGACTTATTTGAACATGCACTTGTTTGCTGCAACGGTTGCATCAATGGCGAACCCCCATTAGCAAGCGAAAACTTACTCGCATTAAAATTTGCTTCCGAACTAATTATAACGTTATTATCTGCAGCATGCGACATGATAGCCTTGCAAGCACTAGTCACTGAAACATCATTTGAAGAGAAAGGGTTGTTTGCAACACTAGACACAGCAGCAGAGCATGTTGCAGGACTCTTCGAGGTTCCCGCTGTTTGAATCAGACACTCAAAGTTATCGTTTTTCTTTTTGGAGTAGGGATTTTTGTAGACATTGTTACTTATTCCAGCCGCACCTTGCAACAATAGACTATTGTATTGCTGGATATGTATGGCATGCGTAGGAAATGGATACTTTCCAAGCCGACCAGCGACCAGATTTCTCGAGTGTTGGTCGTCAAAAAGTCCTTCTCCTCCAATATTTACGTTGGGAATGCGGCCGAGCAAACCTCCTCCCTGGTTCTCATTTCTAGAAGAGGTCATGCGATTCGGATGCATATTGCTTTTACTCTTCAACTCCAAGTCTCTCAGTTCTTCTTTTCGCCGACATTCTTTCTCTTTCTGCAGACATTTCTGCCGAAGACAACTACTCGACTGTCCTTTTGAGAGCGAAAAGTCAACGCCTGCCGCTCCATTCATATCCTGATGATCGCAAAAATCACAGCGCAACTTAGCTCTCATCGATGGAATGAAAGCCCTATAGCCGACAACAGGAGGAATATTCCCACTTCTAGATCTCTGAGAACAGCCCGAAATCAACTTCAAGCCAAGCGTTTTATCCTACTCTTTCATGACATTAGCCACACATTGCAACGCCTCCAAATCTCCATTCAGAATTTCGGCATTGATCTTGAACTGGCGACTGACTAGCGAATGCAGCCGACGTCGCAGCGTCAGGATCAACTCGGCGTCTCGTCTGTTCGTTTTGAACTGAATGAACTTAATGTGTTCCGACACCGCAAGCACACAAGCGTTATCCCAGACTGAGCCTCTTTGTTTCTCAGAGCTAGGCGCCTCCAATATCTTACAGTTAGCTAACAAGGAATCACTAAACAACACTACAGCAAGTGTTGAAACAATTGACAAATCACTGACTTCATTTGCCGTTTTCGATATCTTCTTAGAATCCGAATAAATTATCCAATTCGAAGGGAAAGCCGTGTTCGTATCTTGCTTCACATGCATTTTCTTACTGATGAGATCGTGTAATATACTGTGCTTGTCAATAGATATATGCGACTCATTCAGTGAAACAATACATTGATTGTTCCAGTCGCATTGGAGAACATTTGGAAAGAAGGTGGCACAAAGAACGGCACGAATCATGGAGAAGTTGTCTGAAAAAGTGTTGAATTCCTTGTTCCATTCATGGTTGAAGTACATCGACTTGAAGTGTTCGAATCTTTTTAAATAGCTAGTGATTTTTTCCTTCATCAAATAAGCCATTTCACATTGACCGTAATTCAAAACGGACAAATCAACATTCCCTCCGTTCTCCTTTTCCTTATTTTTCAACCAGGACAAAAAAGCTTTCAAGTAAGACCCGTGGTCACTATACGACTGATGTGACAACTGATTTTTCTTGCTCAAAATTTTGTTTCTTCTTGGCTTATGATTTGACTTTATAATCATATTCTCAACTAGCAAAGCTGACGCTATAGTCAATACGGGATCTAAGCAACGATATGCTAGACCATACAGGACTAACTTTGCTAGCTTTGGGTTAATTGGAATGTTCAGCATCATAAAGCCCAGTTCTGTAATTTCCTTTTCATTATTCAGAGCCTCTAAGCACTGTAGAATGGTCACAGCTACTTTAACTGAAAAAGGTCTCGGCTGTTCATATGCATGGCTAAAGTATTCGTCAATTTCATGGCCTTCAGGAGCCAGCATTCGGATCCAGAGACATAGATTGTCTAGGGGCCTCCGGACTATTTCAGACACCCGATCTGGTCGGAAACTATCGTGGCGTGTTTTCGTGTACATTCGATACGCCTTCGCTCCTGCAGAAGTTGACAATGAGCTTCGTTGTTCCGCGCTATTTTTCGAAATCCAACAATCTTCCACTTGACTTCTGTTATTCAAATGATCAAAAACCACACTTCGATCTTTACCGCTATCTATTACAACATCAATAGCCGTCATCATTATGTTAAATTCATAAGTCCCAATACTGAAGAACAGTTTCTTTCCCTTTTTGTTAATGGCCGCGTTAAAGTAGTCCATAAACTGAGATTGATCGTAGTTATCGTGGAGCATAATGATTGTAAATGTGTTTTGAATTTCATCTCTCGCATCACTTGTCTCTAGTAGATCAAGGATGTTGAACACATCATCGATTCCCGGTATGAACACCAAGATCTTCTCAACATACCGAGTTATAATCTCGTTATTGATTATTAAAGCGATACCTTTATGATCAATTGAGGTCTCATTTTGGGCACAGAGATATGAGCAAAGCTTTCGTTTTTGTTCGGGTTCCATATCCGATTTCTTTTCAACTAGTTCGATATCAGTTGTAGATGCTCGCGGCTCACAAGGTAGTTTATTCTCTAGATGTGCTAGAGCATTCAATGCTCCATTTTTACAAGCCCAGTCTAGAGCAGTCCAGCCGTAGTTAGTAGAGACTCTGATATCTGCTCCGTTTTCCAGAAGTAGCTTCACCAGTTCTCCATTGTCATAGGCAGCCGCCATCATCAGGTATGTCATACAGGATGATTCAGTAGACGCTTGGTTGACGTTTTCTTTGGTCAAAAAGGGTTGCATGTAAGCCCAAAGTTTGTTGATTTCCTCTAAAACAAAAACCAGTCAGCTAAAGACACTAACTAGCTAATAATTTGAATTATACTTCAATTCAATCAATATAATAGGGTGAATCAACCAGAACTAAATTCAGAATCGGATAATGAATCTGCAGAAAAATTTACCGAACGAGCTCGTGAATCATGAATTTCATCCATTCGAAAAAGCGAAGGTTGTCGTAAACGAAGTTACTGATAAACTGGGGGCTACCGTGATGCACCGCTTTTTTGTCGATCATGTATTGTCTCCTATTGAAAAAAGGTCATGAATAATTTGAACATAATCACGCCCAAAACCGCAACCTATGAAGCGTAATGAAATTTTGTATTCGAAGGGGAATTTAATTTGCTTATTGATTCCCACGTAATCTCAGCTGCATTTAAATATCATTTCGTAAAAAAATTCAAGGCAGAATTGAAACACTTTAATGTCTAAAATTAATTTATAACTTGAACTGCTTTACATCTTTTTTGAAAAAGCGAAATTTATTAAGTACGACATGTGCTGAGGTATTGAAAGTTACAGATAATATTATCGTTTTTGTAAACTATCATTGTCTCTCGTTTGGGGAAAAAAACAAGAACCATTGAAAATTCCGCATAAAAAACCTATGAAGGAAGCTCAAAAGAAATGAGCAAATGTAAGGGAAAATCATTTTGCGTATAGACTCTCACTCAAGCTCAACTATTTTCTAACGATCATGAACTGGAACCTTCACACCTGATTCGTTACTGAAACTTCACACCTGATTTTCTAAAACTCACTCAAAAAAAAATGTTAATCATGCTTTGAAGCTTTCGAGAAATCGCGACGGTTGTCGAGCACAAAATAAACTGATCAATTTGAGGCTAAAGATGATGTACCGCTTTTTATGGAATGTGTATTGCTTCTCATGTGAGAAAGATCTTATTCGGAAAAAAGTGCAACTCAAGTATTGAACAAATGCATATTGATAACGAAAACATAAAAACAATATTTAGATTTTCTCTTTTCAATTATTATGCGTATTGATTAAAAAAAACAATATTTAAATACTTTCTTTATCATCACGCCTGATTTGCAACTCTGGGACTTAATCTACTTAATTATTTCACAGCTGAATCAGACTAATAACCATACTTTGTAGCTTAAGAACAGCTCTAATGAAACTGAAGAAATTAAAATAATTGAAAAAAAAAGCTAACTCATCAAGCTTGTCGACTCCAGATAATCGGATTAAACTACAATTTCATTAAAACTTCGTAAATCGTAATTTTGATTTAAGAAAACTATTTTTTTATTCTAGACGTGAAAAAAGAATGTAACTGATGCGTTAAAGCTTTTCAACACCAGCGGCGGCTATCAGACAACACATGTTGAAGAACTGGCGCTTCTAGACAAAGTACAGCTATTTTGTGGATCAAGTATTGTCTCCCATGTCAAAGAAAGTAAGGAATTATTCGAAATTAATCACGGCAAAAAAGGACTTGATCACGGAACTTAATCACTCATGCTTAGGAGATTTCGAGAGAAGCAACGGTTATTGAGCACTTCAAGTACTGATAAACATGAGGCAAAAGATAGAGTACATCTTTTAAGGACTGTGTATTGTCTCTCATGTAAGAAAAGGTCATGAATCATTGGAGCATAAATCACTTAAAAGAGCAACTTGTGAGGCTGATTAAAATTTCGTATTGAATTGATACGTATTGATAACACCAACATTATTTGAAAACTATCACGCCTGATTAGCAACTCTGAGACTTAATTTGATTACAGTGCACTGTTTGAGGCACTATCTACTACAACAACAACATCAGGGCATATAAATGTTGCCCGCAAATATATATGCAACAGTCAGAAACGACCCAAATTTGTGAGAACGCAAGATTTATAGAAGTTACCTAATCAAACTAATGATAAAGAAAAATTGACACCTTTAGACTCTTGAAACACAAACTAATTCAATAGACAAGCTTGAAAAATAAGAGAATCCCTACATTTTTAAGTATACAATTCAATTCTTTATTTCACAGCTGAATAAAACTGATAATCACCTATTGGAGGTTAACACAAGCAGCTACAGTCGATATCACGACACTTGATAAATTGCAGAATACGGATGGTGAAGTGCTTTCTTGTAGATTATGAGATTTCTAAAGAAAACGAACTTATTTGAAAAACTCAAACTCATAATGCTTGTTGATTTCCATGAAATCTGATTGAACTTAAGTTTCTTAAACACCACAAAGTTTGTAAATTTGATAGTTAAAACTATTCACTCTTCCAGATTTGCAACTTTGCGACTTTATCTATTTCTTTATTTCACAGATGAATCAGACAAATAATCATACTTTGAGGCTTCACGGCGTTCAAAAATTAGCAAACTTCACGGGCAAGACATATGCTGAGGTATTGAAGGTTACAGATCGTTTTTGATGTATTTTCATTGTCGCTTATGTGTTAAAAGAAACAAGAACCATTAAAACAATCCTCATAATCTATTTATGAAGCTCAAAAAAACTAACTGTTCAATCGAAAGTAAATTAATTAAGCGTATACTCCCATTCAACCTCAACTATACAAAGTATCATCAACTGAAACATTCACAGCTGAAGTGTTTCTGGAAACTTCACAACTTTTTTTTCAAAACTTCAGTCTTGAAAAAAAGTGAATCATGCTTGAGAGATTTCGAGAGAAGCAACGTTTATTGAGCACTTCAAGTACTGAAAAACTTGGGGCAAAAGATAGTGTACCGTTTTTAAGGACTAAGTATTGTCTCTCATTGAGAAAAGGTCATGAATCATTGGAGCATAAATCACTTAAAAGAACAACTTGTGAGGCTGAATAAAATTTCGTATTGAAACGATACGTATTGATAACACCAACATTATTTGAAAACTATCACCCCTGATTTGCAACTCTGAGACTTAATTTGATTACAGTGCACTGTTTGAGGCACAATCTACTACAACAACAACATCAGGGCATATAAATGTTGCCCGCGAATATATAGGCAACAATCAGAAACGAACCAAATTTGTGAGAATGCAAGATTCATAGAAGTTACCTAATCAAACTAATGATAACGAAAAATTGACACCACACCTTTAGACTCTTGAAACAAAAACTAATTCAATAGACAAGCTTGAAAAATAACAGAATCCCTACATTTTTAAGTATACAATTCAATTCTTTATTTCACAGCTGAATAAAACTGATAATCACCAATTGGAGGTTAACACAAGCTGCCACAATTGTATATCGCAACACTTGATAAATTGCATAATACGGATGATGAAGTGCTTTTTTATAGATTATGAGTTTTCTAAAGAAAACTAACTTATTTGAAAAACGCAAACTCATCATGCTTGTTGATTTCCATGAAATCTGATTGAACTTAAGTTTCGTAAACACCACAAAGTTTGTATATTTGATAGTCAAAACTATTCACTCTTCCAGATTTGCAACTCTGCGACTTTATCTTTTTCTTTATTTCACAGATGAATCAGACTAATAACCATACTTTGAGGCTTCACGGCGCTCAAAAATTAGCGAACTTCACGTGCAAGACATATGCTGAGGTATTAAACGTTACAGATAAAGTATCGCTTTTGATGTATTTTCATTGTCGCTTATGTGTGAAAAGAAACAAGAACCATTAAAACAATCCTCATAATCTATTTATGAAGCTCAAGAAAACTAACTATTCAATCGAAAGTAAATTAAGTAAGCGTATACTCCCATTCAACCTCAACTATACAAAGTATCATCAACTGAAAAATTCACAGCTGAAGTGTTTCTGGAAACTTCACAACTTTTTTTTTAAAACTTCAGTCTTAAAAAAAAGTGAATCATGCTTAAGACATTTCGAGAGAAGCAACGTTTATTGAGCACTTCAAGTACTGATAAACATGAGGCAAAAGATAGTGTACTGTTTTTAAGGACTATGTATTGTCTCTCATGTAAGAAAAGGTCATGAATCATTGGAGCATAAATCACTTAAAAGAACAACTTGTGAGGCTGAATAAAATTTCGTATTGAAATGATACGTATTGATAACACCAACATTATTTGAAAACTATCACCCTTGATTTGCAACTCTGAGACTTAATTTGATTACAGTGCACTGTTTGAGGCACAATCTACTACAACAACAACATCAGGGCATATAAATGTTGCCCGCGAATATATAGGCAAAAATCAGAAACGAACCAAATTTGTGAGAATGCAAGATTCATAGAAGTTACCTAATCAAACTAATGATAACGAAAAATTGACACCTTTAGACTCTTGAAACACAAACTAATTCAATAGACAAGCTTGAAAAATAACAGAATCCCTACATTTTTAAGTATACAATTCAAGTCTTTATTTCACAGCTGAATAAAACTGATAATCACCAATTGGAGGTTAACACAAGCTGCCACAATTCTATATCACAACACTTGATAAATTGCAGAATACGGATGATGAAGTGCTTTTTTGTAGATTATGAGTTTTCTAAAGAAAACTAATTTATTTGAAAAACGCAAACTCATCATGCTTGTTGATTTCCATGAAATCTGATTGAACTTAAGTTTCGTAAACACCACAAAGTTTGTAAACCTGATAGTCAAAACTATTCACTCTTCCAGATTTGTAACTCTGCGACTTTATCTATTTCTTTATTTCACAGATGAATCAGACTAAAAACCAAACTTTGAGGCTTCACGGCGTTCAAAAATTAGCAAAATTCACGTGCAAGACATATGCTGAGGTATTAAAGGTTGCAGATAAAGTATCGTTTTTGATGTAATTTCATTGTCGCTTATGTGTGAAAAGAAACAAGAACCATTAAAACAATCCTCATAATCTATTTATGAAGCTCAAAAAAACTAACTATTCAATCGAAAGTAAATTAATTAAGCGTATACTCCCATTCAACCTCAGCTATACAAAGTATCATCAACTGAAAAAATCACAGCTGAAGTGTTTCTGGAAACTTCACAACTTTTTTTTTTAAACTTCAGTCTTGAAAAAAAAAAGTGAATCAAGCTTAAGACATTTCGAGAGAAGCAACGTTTATTGAGCACTTCAAGTACTGATAAACATGAGGCAAAAGATATTGTACCGTTTTTAAGGACTATGTATTGTCTCTCATGTAAGAAAAGGTCATGAATCATTGGAGCATTAATCACTTCAAAGAACCACTTGTGAGGCTGAATAAAATTTCGTATTGAAATGATACGTATTGATAACACAAACATTATTTGAAAACTATCACCCCTGATTTGCAACTCTGAGACTTAATTTGATTACAGTGCACTGTTTGAGGCACAATCTACTACAACAACAACATCAGGGCATATAAATGTTGCCCGCGAATATATAGGCAACAATCAGAAACGAACCAAATTTGTGAGAATGCAAGATTCATAGAAGTTACCTAATCAAACTAATGATAACGAAAAATTGACACCTTTAGACTCTTGAAACACAAACTAATTCAATAGACAAGCTTGAAAAATAACAGAATCCCTACATTTTTAAGTATACAATTCAATTCTTTATTTCACAGCTGAATAAAACTGATAATCACCAATTGGAGGTGAACACAAGCTGCCACAATTCTATATCACAACACTTGATAAATTGCAGAATACGGATGATGAAGTGCTTTTTTGTAGATAATGAGTTTTCTAAAGAAAACTAATTTATTTGAAAAACGCAAACTCATCATGCTTGTTGATTTCCATGAAATCTGATTGAACTTAAGTTTCGTAAACACCACAAAGTTTGTAAACCTGATAGTCAAAACTATTCACTCTTCCAGATTTGTAACTCTGCGACTTTATCTATTTCTTTATTTCACAGATGAATCAGACTAATAACCATACTTTGAGGTTTCACGGCGCTCAAAAATTAGCGAACTTCACGTGCAAGACATATGCTGAGGTATTAAACGTTACAGATAAAGTATCGCTTTTGATGTATTTTCATTGTCGCTTATGTGTGAAAAGAAACAAGAACCATTAAAACAATCCTCATAATCTATTTATGAAGCTCAAAAAAACTAACTATTCAATCGAAAGTAAATTAATTAAGCGTATACTCCCATTCAACCTCAACTGTACAAAGTATCATCAACTGAAAAAATCACAGCTGAAGTGTTTCTGGAAACTTCACAACTTTTTTTTTAAACTTCAGTCTTGAAAAAAAAAGTGAAACATGCTTAAGACATTTCGAGAGAAGCAACGTTTATTGAGCACTTCAAGTACTGATAAACATGAGGCAAAAGATATTGTACCGTTTTCAAGGACTATGTATTGTCTCTCATGTAAGAAAAGGTCATGAATCATTGGAGCATTAATCACTCCAAAGAACAACTTGTGAGGCTGAATAAAATTTCGTATTGAAATGATACGTATTGATAACACAAACATTATTTGAAAACAATCATCCCTGATTTGCAACTCTGAGACTTAATTTGATTACAGTGCACTGTTTGAGGCACAATCTACTACAACAACAACATCAGGGCATATTAATGTTGCCCGCGAATATATAGGCAACAATCAGAAACGAACCAAATTTGTGAGAATGCAAGATTCATAGAAGTTACCTAATCAAACTAATGATAACGAAAAATTGACACCTTTAGACTCTTGAAACACAAACTAATTCAATAGACAAGCTTGAAAAATAAGAGAATCCTGAAATAATAAAAATAAGAGAGAAGCTTGAAAAATAGAAGTTACCTAATCAAACTAATGATAACGAAAAATTGACACCTTTAGACTCTTGAAACACAAACTAATTCAATAGACAAGCTTGAAAAATAAGAGAATCCCTGCATTTTTGAGTATACAATTCAATTCTTTATTTCACAGCTGAATAAAACTGATAATCACCAATTGGAGGTTAACACAAGCTGCTACAGTTCTATATTACGACACTTCTAGATTTCTAAAGAAAACTAACTTATTTGAAAAACGCAAACTCATCATGCTTGTTGATTTTCATGAAATCTGATTGAACTTAAGTTTCGTAAACACCACTAAGTTTTTAAATTTGATAGTCAAAACTATTCACTCTTCCAGATTTGCAACTCTGCGACTTAATCTATTTCTTTATTTCACAGATGAATCAGACTAATAACCATACTTTGAGGCTTCACGTCGTTCAAAAATCAGCAAACTTCACGAGCAAGACACATGCTGAGGTATTAAAGGTTACTGATAAAGTATCGTTTTTGGTATATTTTCATTGTCGCTGATGTGTGAAAAGAAACAAGAACCATTAACACAATCCTCATAATCTATTTAAGAAGTCAAAAAAACTAAGTATTCAATCGAAAGTTAATTGATTAAGCGTATACTACCATTCAACCTCAACTATACAAAGTATCGTCAGCTGATAAATTCACAGCCGAATTGTTTCTGGAAACTTCACAACCTTTTTTTCAAAACTTCAGTCCTGAAAAACAATGTGAATCATGCATAAGGGATTTCGAGAGAAGCAACGGTTATTGAGCACTTCAAAGACTGAAAAACATGAGGCAAAAGATATTGTACCGTTTTTAAAGACTATGTATTGTCCCTCATGTAAGAAAAGGTCATGAATCATTGGAGCATTAATCACTTCAAAGAACAACTTTTGAGGCTGAATAAAATTTCGTATTGAAATGATACGTATTGATAACACCAACATTATTTGAAAACTATCACCCCTGATTTGCAACTCTGAGACTTAATTTGATTACAGTGCACTGTTTGAGGCACAATCTACTACAACAACAACATCAGGGCATATAACTGTTGCCCGCAAATATATATGCAACAGTCAGAAACGACCCAAATTTGTGAGAACGCAAGATTTATAGAAGTTACCTAATCAAAACTCATGATAACGAAAAGTTGACACCTTTAGACTCTTGAAACACAAACTAAATCAATAGACAAGCTTGAAATATAACAGAATCCCTACATTTTTAAGTATTCAATTCAATTCTTTATCTCACAGCTGAATAAAACTGATAATCACCTATTGGAGGTTAACACAAGCAGCTACAGTCGATATCACGACACTTGATAAATTGCAGAATACGGATGGTGAAGCGCTTTTTTGTAGATTATGAGATTTCTAAAGAAAACGAACTTATTTGAAAAACGCAAACTCATCATGCTTGTTGATTTCCATGAAATCTGATTGAACTTAAGTTTCGTAAACACCACAAAGTTTGTAAACCTGATAGTCAAAACTATTCACTCTTACAGATTTGCAACTCTGCGACTTAATCTATTTCTTTATTTCACAGATGAATCAGACAAATAATCATACTTTGAGGCTTCACGGCGTTCAAAAATTAGCAAACTTCACGTGCAAGACATATGCTGAGGTATTAAAGGTTACCGATAAAGTATCGTTTTTGGTACATTTTCATTGTCGCTGATGTGTGAAAAGAAACAAGAACCATTAACACAATCCTCATAATCTATTTAAGAAGCTCAAAAAAACTAAGTATTCAATCGAAAGTTAATTGATTAAGCGTATACTCCCATTCAACCTCAACTATACAAAGTATCGTCAGCTGATAATCTCACAGCTGAATTAATTCTGGAAAAAACTTCACAACCTTTCTTTTTCAAAACTTCAGTCCTGAAAAGAAATGTGAATCATGCTTAAGGGATTTCGAGAGAAGCAACGGTTATTGAGCACTTCAAGTACTGATAAACATGAGGCAAAAGATAGTGTACCGTTTTTAAGTACTATGTATTGTCTCTCATGTAAGAAAAGGTCATGAATCATTGGAGCATAAATCACTTAAAAAGCAACTCGTGAGGCTGAATAAATTTTCATATTGAACTGATGCGTATTGATAACACCAACATTATTAATCATGCTTCAAAGCTTTCGAGATATAGCGACGATTGTCGAGCACTACGAAAGCTAATCAACTTGAGGCTAAATATGATGTACCACTTTTTTCAGGACCTGTATTGATTCTCATGTGAGAAAAGGTGATAAATCATTCGAAAACCACTTATAAGTGCAACTCAAGAGGCTTAATAAAACTTCGTATTGAATAGACGCGTAATGATAACAATATAATATCAAACAAAATTTAGATATTATTAGTTTAATCAATATGCGCATTGATTAAGACCAACACAATTTAAATATTATCTCTTAAACATAACGCCTGATTTAAAATTTTACAACTGCAATTTTTCAAATAAGTCACAGCTGATTAAGAGTGATAACAATAACTTGGAGCTTAAAAATTGCTACAGTTCTAGATCACGACATTTGATAAAATGCAGAATATGGATGGAGAGTTCCCTTTTCGTAAATTATGCGTTTTTTAAAAAAAAATTATAGGAAACAAGGATATTGAAACATGCAAACTCGCCATGATGGTTGACTCCAGATGATCTGATTCAATATTAATTTTTCACACATAAAACGTAAATATGAATGTAAATTTGATTCAATATTTCAGAAAAGACCTATGCGTTGAAGCTTTCAAAAACCAGCGCAACTATTGGACAACATTGATGACGAATTGGGGTTTACAGAAGAATTCCGGCTTTTTTAAGATTATGTATCGTCCAACAATTAAGACAAGGCGATGAACCTGTAGAGAGAGAAAGACAAAATTATTTGATAAAAAGCAAAAGATTTCCTAAAAAGAACGTGAACCAAGCTTTGAAAATCCCGAAAAACGCTATCAATTTTGTAGGCGAAAACTATTGATAAATTGGATTCTAGAGATGATGTAACGCCAATGCTGGACTATGCATTGCCTCCAGTTTGAATAAAGTCACGCTACTGAAGATTAATAATCAAAAGCCATATTTATTTGCTAGCTTCGAGATTTTCTTTAACCTGTTGCGCGAAGCAAACTTTGTCACTCGAACACAATCTCAACTATATCTATCATATACTGTTAAATTCAGAGATAATTTGTTAGTGGAAACTTAACCTGATTTTTCAAAATTTCACTCCTGAAAAGAAAAGTGAATAATGATTTAGAGACTTTGAGAAAAAATAACTGTTCTCGAGCACCACATGTACTGACAAATTTCTCAATAAGTATCATGTACTGAAAACTTCGCAGCTAATTTGTTTCTGGAAAACACCTGATTTCAATCATACCTAATTTTTCAAAATTTCACTCCCGCAAAGAAAGGTGAATCATGATTTGAACATTTCGAGAACAAGCAACGGTTGTCGAGAGCTCTATATGCACTGAAAAAATTGAGGCTAAAGTTAATGTACCGCTTTTGTCGACTATGTAGGGTCTCTCATGTGAGAAAAGTTCATGAAAGATTGGAGCAAAAATCGTTTGAAAGCGCAACTCATGAGGCTTTACAGGACTTCGAATTGAATAGATGCGTATTGATAACAATATAGTACAAACAACATTTAGATATTATCTTTTTAATCAAAATGCGCATTGATTATGATAGAGTATCAACAAAAATTAAGCACAATCACTTAATAAAACGCCTTATTTGCAATTCTAGGACTCAATTTTTTCATTACTTCACAATTGAATAAGATTCATAAACAAAACTTGGAGCTTAAAAACTGCTATAGTTCTAGATCATGTGAGAAACGGTCATGAATGATTGGAGCATAAATCACTAAAAAGAGCAAGTCACGAAGCTTATAAAAGCTTGTTGATTAATAGATACGTATTGATAACAATATAATATCAACAACATTTAGATATTACGACTTAAATCATTATGCGCATTGATTACGATAGAATATCAACAAAACTTTAAAATTATCGTTTTTACATAATGACTGATTTGCAATTCTAAGACTCAATTTTCTCATTATTTCACAGCTGAATAAGATTGATAACAATAATTTGGAGCTTAAAAACTGTTACAGTTCTGGATCACGACAATTGAAAAATTGCAGAATACGGATAGAGAGGCCCCTTTTCTTATTTTAAGCCTTTTTAAAAAATATATAGAAAAAAAAGTTATTGAAAAATTCAAACTCGTCATGCTTGTTGATTCCCAGATGATCTGATTCAAGTATTTTTTCTTCATACATAAATAGTGAACTTGATAATAAAATTATTTCATTATTTCAGAAAACGACCTATGCTTTGAAGCTTTCGAAAACAAGCGCAAGTATTGGACAGCATTGATGACGAATTGGAGATTACAGATGAATTACGGAATTTTTTAGGTTATATGTTGTCCAACGTTTGACAAAAAGAGAAAAACATGCGAAACAGTATTCTCAGGAAAAAAAACGAATTATGAATCTAAACGAAATAGTTATTTAACAAAACGCAAAATATTTCCCAAAAGAATAAGCACTTGCATCATGCTAGAAAATCACGAAAAAAGCTACGATTCTCGTAGATGACAAGCATTGATAAATTGAATTCTTTAAATGAAGTAACGCCCATGTTGCCATATGCATTGACTCCAGTTTGAAAAAAGGTCTCTACTGATGATTAAAAATCAAATGCCATATTTGATTGCTAGCTTCGAGGTTTTCTTGAACCTGTTGTGCGGAGCAAACTTTTTCATTCAAACTCAACCATAATTATTCTATCAATCATACACTGTAAGCTTCACAGATAATTTGTTTCTGGAAACTTCACGCCTGACTTTCAAATTTTCATTACTGAAAAGGAATGTGAATCATGGTTTAGAGATTTTGAGGAAAAGCAACTGTTGTCGAGCACTACATGCACTGACAAACTTGAGGATTAAGTTGATGTACCGTTTTTGTGGACTATGCATTGTCTCTCATGTGAGAAAAGGTCATGAATGATTGGAGCATAAATCACTAAAAAAAGCAACTCACGAAGCTTAAAAAACTTGTTAATTAGTAGATACATATTGATAACAATATAATATCAACAACATTTAGATGTTACGACTTTAATCATTATGCGCATTGATTACGATAGAATATGAACAAAACTTTAACATTATCTTTTTAACATAACAACTGATTTGCAATTGTAAGACTCAATTTTCTCAGTATTTCACAGCTGAATAAGATTGATAACAAAAATTTGGAGCTTAAAAACTGTTACAGTTCTGGATCACGACAATTGAAAAATTGCGAAAACGGATAGAGGCCCTTTTTTGTAGATTATGCGTTTTTAGGTAAAAATAAAGAAAACGAAAATATTGAAAAAACGCAAACTCGCCATGCTTATTGATTCCCAGACGATCTGATTCAACTTCTAATTCTTTCCACATAATTCCTAAATATGATAATGAAAATTTTTCATTATTTCAGGAAGTGACCTATGCTTTGAAGCTTTTAAAAAGCAGCGCAGCTATTGGACAACATTCATGACGAATTGGAGGTTACAGATGAACTCACGCTTTTTTAGGGTTATCTATTGTCCATTATTTGAGCGCGAGATGAACCTGTAGAACATTATTCTCGGAATAAAAATCAAGTTATGAATCTAAAAGAAATAATTATTTGATTAAACGAAAAAGCTTCCCAAAAAAAAACGTGAATCAAGCTTTGAAAATCCTCAAAAACGCTCTAATTTTTGTAGGCGACAATTATTGATAAATTGGATTCTATAGATGAGGTAACGCCAATGTTGCAATACGCATTGACTCTAGTTTGGAAAAAAGGTCACGCTATTGCTGATTATTAATCAAATTCTATAATTGATTGCTAGTTTCGTGGTTTTCTTAATCCTTTCTGCGTAGCTAACTTTGTCAATCGAACTCAATCTCAAATATTTTATCTATCATATACTGTAAGCTTCACAGATAATTTGTTTCTAGAAATTTCACACCTGACTTTTCAAAACTTTACTCCTGAAAAGAAATGTGAACTATGATTGAGAGGTTTCGAGAAAAAGCAACTGTTGTCTAGCACTACGTATACTGACAAACTTGAGGCTTAAATTGTGGACTTTGTTTTGTCTCTCATGTGAGAAAAGTTCATGAACGATTGGAGCACAACTCACTTAAAAGTGCAACTCCTGAAGCTTAAAACTTCGTATGAATAAATGCCTATTGATATTAAAATATTATCAACAGCATTTAGATATTATCACTTAAATCATTGTGAGCATTAATTACGATAGACTCTCGACAAAATTTAAACATTATCTCTTTAACATGAAGCCAAATTTGCAATTCTCGGACTCAATTTTTTCACTATTTCATAGCTGAATAAGATTGATAACAAAAATTTGAAGCTCAAAAAACCTGCAACAGTTCTATATCACGACAATTGATAAAATGCAGAGTACGGATGGAGAAACCTTTTCCGTAGATTTAGTGTTTTTAAATTATAGGAAACAAAGTTACTGAAAAAATTGCAAATTCGCCACGCTCGTCGATTCCCAGATGATCCGATTTAACTATTATTTCTTCCAACATCACTCGAAATTTGATAATATATTTAATTCATTATTTCAGCGCAGCTATCGGACAACAACGATGACGAAGTTGAGGTTACAGATTGTTTACGGCTTTTTTAGGTTAAGTATTGGCCATCAAACGGTATTGTCAGGAAAAAAAATCAATTAATGTATCTAAAAGAAATATTTATTTGATTCAACTGAAAATATTTCCCCCAGAAAAAACGTGAATCATGCTTGGAAAATCCTGAAAAAAAACTTTAACTTTCGTAGGCGACAACCATTGACAAAATGGATTCTATAGATGATGTAACGCCAATGTTGCACTATGCATTGACTCCAGTTTGAGAAAAGGTCACGCTACTGATAATTAACAATCAAAAGCCATAATTGACAGCTAACTTCGAGGTTTTCTTTTACCTGATATGCAGCGCAAACTTTGTCATTCGAAATCAATCTCATTTATCATTTACTGTAAGCTTCACAGATAATTTGTTTCTCGAAACTCATACCTGCAAAAAAATTCATGAAACGAAATGTGAACTATGATTAAGAGATTTCGAGAAGAAGCACCTGTTGTCGAGTACAACATATACTGACAAACTTGAGGTTTAACTTGATGTACTGTTTTTTTATGGACTTTGTATTGTCTCTCATGTGAGAAAAGGTCATGAATGATTGGAGCATAACCTCGTATGAGTAGATGCATATTGATATTAATATAATATCGACAACATTTAGATATTATCACTTTAATCTTTATGAGCATTCATTACGATAGAATCTCAACAAAATTTAAACATTATCTCTTTAACATAGAGCCAAATTTGCGATTCTCGGATTCAATTTTTTCACTATTTCACAGCTGAATAAGATTGATAACAAAAAATTGGAGCTAGAAAAAAAATGCAACAGTTGTAGATCACAACTGATAAATTGCAGAAAACGGATGGAGAGGCCTTCTTTCGTAGATTAAGTAATTTTAAATTATGGAAAACAAAGTTATTGAAAAAAATGCCAATTCGCCCAGCTCGTTGACTCCCAGATGATCTGATTTAACTATTATTTCTTCAAACATCAGTCGAAATTTGATAATAGAATCAATTCATTATTTCAGCGCAGCTATCGGACAACATTGATGACGAACTGGAGGTTACAGGTGGTTTACGGCTTTTCTAGGTTAAATATTGTCCATCATTTGAGAAAATGAAATGAACCTGTAGAACGTAACTGTCCGAGAAAAAAATCAATTTATGTATCTAAAAGAAACAATTATATGATTCAACACAAAATGTTTCCCCAAAAAAAACGTGAATCATGCTTTGAAAATCACGAAAAAAAACTATAATTTTCGTAGGCGACAAGCATTGATAAATTAGATTCTATAGATGATGTAGCGCCAATGTTGCACTATGCATTGACCCCAGTTTGAGAAAAGGTCACGCTACTGATAATTAACAATCAAAAGCCATATTTGACTGCTAACTTCGAGGTTTTCTTATACCTGTTGTGCAGCGCAAACTTTGTCATTCGAAATCAATCTCAAATATTCTATTTATCATTTACTGTAAGCTTCACAGATAATTTGTTTCTCGGGACTCATACCTGAAAAGAAATTCCTGAAAAGAAATGTGAACTATGATTAAGAGATTTCGAGAAGAAGCAACTGTTGTCGAGTACTACGTATACTGACAGCTTAACTTGATGTCCCGTTTTTTTATGGACTTTGTATTGTCTCTCATGTGAGAAAAGGTCATGAATGATTGGAGCATAATTTCGTATGAGTAGATGCGTATTGATACTAATATAATATCAACAACATTTAGATATTATCACTTTATTCTTTATGAGCATTAATTACGATGGAATCTCAACAAAATCTAAACATTATCTCTTCAACATAGAGCCAAACTTGCGATTCTCGGACTCAATTTTTTCACTATTTCACAGCTGAATAAGATTGATAACACAAATTTGGAGCTCAAAAAACCTGCAACAGTTCTCGATCACGACAATTGATAAATTGCAGAATACGGATGGAGAGACCTTCTTTCGTAGATTAAGTGTTTTTAAATTATGGAAAACAAAGTTATTGAAAAAATTGCCAATTCGCCCAGCTCATTGACTCCCAGGTGATCTGATTTAACTATTATTTCTTCAAACATCAGTCGAAATTTGATTATCGAATCAATTCATTATTTCAGCGCAGCTATCGGACAACATTGATGACGAACTGGAGGTTACAGGTGGTTTACGGCTTTTCTAGGTTAAGTATTGTCCATCATTTGAGAAAATGAAATGAACCTGTAGAACGTAATTGTCCGAGAAAAAAATCAATTTATGTATCTAAAAGAAACAATTATTTGATTCAACACAAAATGTTTCCCCAAAAAAAAACGTGAATCATGCTTTGAAAATCACGAAAAAAAACTATAATTTTCGTAGGCGACAAGCATTGATAAATTAGATTCTATAGATGATGTAACGCCAATGTTGACTCCAGTTTGAGAAAAGGTCACGCTACTGATAATTAATAATCGAAAGCCGTATTTGATTGCTAAATTAGTGGTTTTCTTATACCTGTTGTGCGGCATAAACCTTGTCATTCGAAATCAATCTCAACTATTCTTTTTATCATTTACTGTAAGCTTCACAGATAATTTGTTCCCCGAAACTCATACCTGACTTTTGGAGAGATTTCGAGAAGTAACTGTTGTCGAGCACTATATACACTGACAAACTTGAGGCTTAGGTTGATGTACCGTTTTTTATGGACTTTGTATTGTCTCTCATGTGAGAAAAGGTCATGAATGATTGGAGCATAACTTCGTATGAGTATATGCGGATTGATATCAATATAATATCAACAACATTTAGACATTAGCACTTTAATCGTTATGAGCATTAATTACGATAGAATCTCAACAAAATTTAAACATTATCTCTTTAACATAGAGCCAAATTTGCGATTCTCGGACTCAATTTTGTCACTATTTCACAGCTGAATTAGATTGATAACAAAATTTTGGAGCTCAAAAAACCTGCAGCAGTTCTAGATCACGACAATTGATAAACTGCAGAATACGGATGGAGAGGCCTTCTTTCGTAGATAAGTGTTTTTAAATTATGGAAAACAAAGTTATTGAAAAAATTGCCAATTCGCCCAGCTCGTTGACTCCCAGGTGATCTGATTTAACTATTATTTCTTCAAACATAAGTCGAAATTTGATAATAGAATTAATTCATTATTTCAGCGAAGCTATCGGACAACATTGATGACGAACTGGAGGTTACAGGTGGTTTACGGCTTTTCTAGGTTAAGTATTGTCCATCATTTGAGAAAATGAAATGAACCTGTAGAACGTAATTGTCCGAGAAAAAAATCAATTTATGTATCTAAAAGAAACAATTATTTGATTCAACACAAAATGTTTCCCCAAAAAAAACGTGAATCGTGCTTTGAAAATCACGAAAAAAAAACTATAATTTTCGTAGGCGACAAGCATTGATAAATTAGATTCTATAGATGATGTAACGCCAATGTTGCACTATGCATTGACCCCAGTTTGAGAAAAGGTCACGCTACTGATAATTAACAATCAAAAGCCATATTTGACTGCTAACTTCGAGGTTTTCTTATACCTGTTGTGCAGCGCAAACTGTCATTCGAAATCAATCTCAACTATTCTTTTTATCATTTACTGTAAGCTTCACAGATAATTTGTTCCCCGAAACTCATACCTGACTTTTGGAGAGATTTCGAGAAGTAACTGTTGTCGAGCACTATATACACTGACAAACTTGAGGCTTAGGTTGATGTACCGTTTTTTATGGACTTTGTATTGTCTCTCATGTGAGAAAAGGTCATGAATGATTGGAGCATAACTTCGTATGAGTAGATGCGGATTGATATTAATATAATATCAACAACATTTAGACATTATCACTTTAATCGTTATGAGCATTAATTACGATAGAATCTCAACAAAATTTAAACATTATCTCTTTAACATAGAGCCAAATTTGCGATTCTCGGACTCAGTTTTGTCACTATTTCACAGCTGAATTAGATTGATAACAAAATTTTGGAGCTCAAAAAACCTGCAGCAGTTCTAGATCACGACAATTGATAAACTGCAGAATACGGATGGAGAGGCCTTCTTTCGTAAATAAGTGTTTTTAAATTATGGAAAACAAAGTTATTGAAAAAATTGCCAATTCGCCCAGCTCGTTGACTCCCAGGTGATCTGATTTAACTATTATTTCTTCAAACATAAGTCGAAATTTGATAATAGAATTAATTCATTATTTCAGCGAAGCTATCGGACAACATTGATGACGAACTGGAGGTTACAGGTGGTTTACGGCTTTTCTAGGTTAAGTATTGTCCATCATTTGAGAAAATGAAATGAACCTGTAGAACGTAATTGTCCGAGAAAAAAATCAATTTATGTATCTAAAAGAAACAATTATTTGATTCAACACAAAATGTTTCCCCAAAAAAAACGTGAATCATGCTTTGAAAATCACGAAAAAAAAACTATAATTTTCGTAGGCGACAAGCATTGATAAATTAGATTCTATAGATGATGTAACGCCAATGTTGACTCCAGTTTGAGAAAAGGTCACGCTACTGATAATTAATAATCGAAAGCCGTATTTGATTGCTAAATTAGTGGTTTTCTTATACCTGTTGTGCGGCATAAACCTTGTCATTCGAAATCAATCTCAACTATTCTTTTTATCATTTACTGTAAGCTTCACAGATAATTTGTTCCCCGAAACTCATACCTGACTTTTGGAGAGATTTCGAGAAGTAACTGTTGTCGAGCACTATATACACTGAAAAACTTGAGGCTTAGGTTGATGTACCGTTTTTTATGGACTTTGCATTGTCTCTCATGTGAGAAAAGGTCATGAATGATTGGAGCATAACTTCGTATGAGTAGATGCGGATTGATATTAATATAATATCAACAACATTTAGACATTATCACTTTAATCGTTTTGAGCATTAATTACGATAGAATCTCAACAAAATTTAAACATTATCTCTTTAACATAGAGCCAAATTTGCGATTCTCGGACTCAATTTTGTCACTATTTCACAGCTGAATTAGATTGATAACAAAATTTTGGAGCTCAAAAAATTTGCAGCAGTTCTAGATCACGACAATTGATAAACTGCAGAATACGGATGGAGAGGCCTTCTTTCGTAGATAAGTGTTTTTAAATTATGGAAAACAAAGTTATTGAAAAAATTGCCAATTCGCCCAGCTCGTTGACTCCCAGGTGATCTGATTTAACTATTATTTCTTCAAACATAAGTCGAAATTTGATAATAGAATTAATTCATTATTTCAGCGCAGCTATCGGACAACATTGATGACGAACTGGAGGTTACAGGTGGTTTACGGCTTTTCTAGGTTAAGTATTGTCCATCATTTGAGAAAATGAAATGAACCTGTAGAACGTAATTGTCCGAGAAAAAAATCAATTTATGTATCTAAAAGAAACAATTATTTGATTCAACACAAAATGTTTCCCCAAAAAAAAACGTGAATCATGCTTTGAAAATCACGAAAAAAAAACTACAATTTTCGTAGGCGACAAGCATTGATAAATTAGATTCTATAGATGATGTAACGCCAATGTTGCACTATGCATTGAGCCCAGTTTGAGAAAAGGTCACGCTACTGATAATTAACAATCAAAAGCCATATTTGACTGCTAACTTCGAGGTTTTCTTATACCTGTTGTGCAGCGCAAACTTTGTCATTCGAAATCAATCTCATTTATCATTTACTGTAAGCTTCACAGATAATTTGTTTCTCGAAACTCATACCTGCAAAAAAATTCCTGAAACGAAATGTGAACTATGATTAAGAGATTTCGAGAAGAAGCAACTGTTGTCGAGTACAACATATACTGACAAACTTGAGGTTTAACTTGATGTACTGTTTTTTATGGACTTTGTATTGTCTCTCATGTGAGAAAAGGTCATGAATGATTGGAGCATAACCTCGTATGAGTAGATGCATATTGATATTAATATAATATCGACAACATTTAGATATTATCACTTTAATCTTTATGAGCATTAATTACGATAGAATCTCAACAAAATTTAAACATTATCTCTTTAACATAGAGCCAAATTTGCGATTCTCGGATTCAATTTTTTCACTATTTCACAGCTGAATAAGATTGATAACAAAAATTTGGAGCTAGAAAAAAAATGCAACAGTTGTAGATCACAACTGATAAATTGCAGAATAGGGATGGAGAGGCCTTCTTTCGTAGATTAAGTGTTTTTAAATTATGGAAAACAAAGTTTAGAGTCTAACTTGAGTTTAGAGAGTCGTGGGGTGATAAACTGTGTTTTGGGATTTAGAGTCTCGAGAGGATAAACTCTCTCGCCAAGCTCTCTCTTTTTAATAGCCATACTTTCACCTCACAACAGACTTAACAAGCCACTGCTGACAGCAAACCTTCCCGAGCACTCGGCCCGGATGGTTTACTCATTACTCACTTGAAAGATTTCGATCCTGTAGCCTGCCACTATTTAACACTTCTTTACAATTCCTCGCTGTTTGAGAACATAATCCATCAAATGTGGAAAAACTAGAAAAAAACCTTGACCACACTAGATAAAGACTTAAAAGTGTCAGTCAACGTCACACAGGCCAACATCACTTCTTTGCACCGCAATTAAAATCCCAGGAAAACTCAAGCATCCAATTTTTAATAAACACCAAGCGTCAACACGGTTTGCCCCCTTTTCACTTTATTTTCACTACATTGTAAACCCTTGAATTTTACGTTAGAGACGACTTCAATCAGAATCGACCCCCTTACACACAAGACCTGCTAGACTATACTTTTCAAAGGCTTTCGATATGGTGTGTCATTGCAAACTCGTTGAACTGGTTCATGGCAAACCGCTCCCAAGAGGCCTAGTACGCTAGCTCAAAAACAATTTAAATGGGCGTCAAGCCATTACTTGCTTTCGCAAACAGTCAACCCCACAGAATTGTTCACAGCAGAGTTCCATACGGTTCGGTACTATCAACTGCTCTTTTTTAGTTTTTTCATTTATGACGGCCCCTACCCCCTCAGAGAATGTACACCTCACGTCTTATAGGGACTATTTCTACCCTTCCTCCTAAAACTCTGATATCAAAAAAGCAAACTAATTAAAAGGCTGCCTAAAAATCTGTACTTTTCCTCAAAAATTAATTTTTCAGACCAGTAACTCTTTTCGTCTTACAGCAAAGACTTCAATAAAGCACCCAGTGAACTTTTGAACAATAAGCCTCTCACGCTGAGCAGAAAATCCAAAATTTTGATCTTTACTTTCGATCCGACTTTCAGTTTTGCCGCTCAATGCACACAGTCCGCTGACAAGGTCAGGCGCAGAATACGAGTCATGAAAGCCTTTGCAGGTTTAACCTGGGTTCAAACCAAAGAACCCTTACTTTAACCTTACAAAGCCCCCATTAGACCCATACTAGATTGAGCCTTTCCTGCATGTTCACACGCTGGCAGTAACACCTCAAAACATCACCTGCAGTTTACCTAAAATCAAGCCCTCCGTGTTATAACTGGTTCCATCCTCATGAGTTCTACTGCCCACCTGCACAAGGAAGCTGAAACTTTGCAGCCAAAACGCCCACACTCTTTTCACTTGTCAGTTTTTTATTTCTTCTTACCGTTCCCATCAAAACACCTTTTTTTTCACATTCACCTCTTTCCCCCGTGCCAAATAATTCCATCAATTCTGAACTGCTTTAAACAAGAAATCACTGAGCTACTCGTTAAACAAAAACCCCCTGACAATTCTAAAACTCAACCATAAGAAACTAGAACCATGTTCCTTGCTGAAGCCCTATCCTCTAACATTGGGTGTATCCCTCCACCCAATATAGACCCCTGAGAACAATCCATCTCCAGAAACAATCACCGAAAGCTCTCCAACTCCGTTCCGGGTATAGACGGCTCTTAAACACTTGCCACATTTTCAACTGTTCCCAAAACCCCTCCCGCGATGCCGCGAAGTTCCTAGACCTGGAGACACAAGCATAACCAGACCCCGCGCTAGACAACAACACAAGCCGTCTGACCCACACAACTATGCTTCCGACTGTTTAAGAACCGAAACGATAGATACTGATAAAACTAGAGAAGAGCATATGCTATTAATTTGCCAATACTATGAGGAAAAAGTGCAAGCAAAATGCGCAATTTTTTATAAGAGTTGGATTGCAAAAATTGTACTGATAACATAACACAATGGCCGCGAGAGTTAATGAATTCAGAGAAACTAATAATTCCAATAATATTTTGTAATTTATAGTTTTTTTTTCAGAAAACTAACTCACAGAAACAACAGGGTTAGGAGTTGATTTTTTATTCCACTGCGAGATTCAAAATTGAAATCAGATTTCAAAAATGAAGCCATTCACGTTTTTAAGCGCCATGTCATACGTTCTGTTGTTATTAGAAACCTTAATTTGCCTTCCTTTTATCAAATGAAATGAACTTAAAAAGAAATCAAAAATCACATGTGAGCGTGAATTCATTTCAGACTTTTTCCCTGAAAAAAAACACCATCTATATAAGAACTTCATTTCGCTCATTAACATACACGTTTTTTGTTAGCATGTGAATCACCTGGTGTTTTAGCCACATACGCTTTCTTCATGAAGTCATCCAGTATCTTTTTCTTACTCTCATCTTGACCTTGCCTTGCAGATCCAAAACTGAATTTATCTTCATCAGTGAGGAGAGCACGCTGCATCTTTGCGTGGAAAAACGACATGTCAATTATGTCATCTAAGTATCTTACTTTGGGTGACCTCGGCTGGACCTCGTTTTCAAGCGACAGATGCTTCACGAACTTAGACTGACACTGCAGTTGACTGGATCTACTTTCGAAGAAGTCGCTGAAGGTAGCGTTGTTCGGGTGAAGATTCAAAATTAGCCTCAGATTCTGATACCGAATCACTATTTCCCTCAATTCGATCATAGCCACTTCCAAGTACATGCTTCGCAGATGCAAGTCATCTAACATTAGATGAGTCAACCCTAAAACATCGTACGATTAAAAAGGTACGAAAACACAAGCATCATTATTCTTATCAGTTTGTTGTACACTTAACAGGGTTGGACTCATTAAAAAAGGTCAATTAAAATGGGCCCTTCCGTCATGCAACGGTCCGTGCGGAGGTTGCATAGGGGCATACCAACGCTATATAAGTACATCGACAGAATTTTATGAATAAATCAAGTCGATTTTAAAGCATCCAGAGAATTGTCAATAAAATCTACCCTCCTCGATTATAGCACTGATGGCATTGTCTATGTGGTAAGTATTTTTAAGTTTTTTGCACCCCCTGAGGCAGAGGATTGCACTCCTCAGAAGTGCAAAACTTATTTTGGTTCTTATAAAGTTTATTGTGTCGGAGTATGATTCGTTCCGTTTTTCGCTTAATTTCTCTGCTAGTTTCTGGACGGTTTTTGTAGAGCCTGGTGCTGCTCCTCCAGTACACGCAAAAATTAGTGGAACAAAGCTGCTGTGTTCCACATCCAGAATTCTTCGTTGGTATTTTAATGTTTTGACACTCATGATATTTGTAGGTGTTAGATATAGTTTTAGGGCAAGATTTAGCATGGGGGTTGCAAAATTTTACATCGAAAAAGGCACGGCTGTTCAAGTCGAGAGTCATCTTCAGTAGTGGTTGCTTTGTTATGAAAGCTTTCGCCTTGCAACGATTGAAGTTTCGGCTCTATCTCAACATCTCTATCTATTCACTTAATTTCTGCAGCCCAAATTCAATTGAAGTACAAAAATTCATGTGGTTAAAAAAATGGCTCAATTAGCATAGCAACACTTGTAGTCGCAAACGTAAGCAGATTCCTAAAAACTGGTCTGTAGAACAAAAAATTATAATCGAGCAAAATATTACCGTTACAAGAACCTTTGCCTATATTTTGATAATGTTTTGCTGACGTTGTTGTCATGACTGACGAATAAACATTCAGCAAACCTGCCATTGTAAAGAATAAAACAATGGCAGGTCCCCAAATTACTACAGACTATCGAAAAACGCTGTATTATAACTCACCTCTCCGGTATCAACCGTCTTCTATCTAAAACAGATGAAGTGCTTTATGTGAAATCTTACCCGATATGAGATTTGAGCACCTGTTTGCAAGCGTGTGTAAAATAACCATTGGCGTGCAGAATATGAGACAGGTGCTCGGCTTGATATTTGTTTCATTTGACACTTTGTAGCCAACTGTTTCTCCCACTTTCTCGCCTCTTTCATTCGCCAGACGATGCGCCGCCTCAACTGCCAACATGTCATCGTATTTACAAACTAAGATTAGACAGTTTTGGTTATGGTAGGCTGCATGCTCCAGAATAAATTCGGGCACCGCAAGTGACTTCTCTTGTAGATTTTTGCCAATAAAAGCGACAGCTTTGTTTTGTTCGATACATTCAGTAATAAGAGATTTTTTAGAGAGTATATCAGGAAAGAGTGAGTGTAAAGGACGCTGTTTAGGCGAAAACGGTGGCGTGTATGGATGTTTCTGAGGTAAGCTGTCGTATAGAACTGTGTCTTTTGTGAAGTTGTATCTTGCCGTTCTGGTACTCGAGATATATCCAGACTGACTTTCATTTTTGCTTTCTGGGTATCGCTTTAAAAGATCTAAAAATGAATTCACAAAAAAGTGAGTTTTGATTAGGCTTAAAATAAGATCAATAAAAGGTATCGTAAAGAGCCGACTTTATCACATACCGGTCTTAAAACGGGACTGAAAAATCATAATCAGAAGGTCAAAAGTATCATAGTAACCGACCCAAAGTGGGGATGTTGAAAAAAACCCTGGTCCTATTGAAACCATTGAAACAGTCTACGGCATCTGCTCAAAAAATTGTGCAAATCTTAAATTTGTTCATTTGAATTTTCAAAGTATTATTAGAAAACGGATGCAATTGAAAAAATTTCTTGATGATATCGGCGAAAACACAATTATAGGAATTTCCGAAACGTGGCTTAAAAAAGTAGAGTGACAATTTATGGAATCTCCACCCTAGAACGCATGCGATGTTCAGATATGATAGGCAATCAGCGGTAAAAAAGAAAGGCGGTGGCGTTTTGTTATATATACCAGTCAAATTGGCTCCGAAATTGAGGCCTGATTTAAATTTATTTGATAAAGAAAAATATGAGTCAGTGTGGGTTGAGTGCAAATCTACATTTAACATTTCCAATAAAGAAAAAATGTTAGTTAATTTGTGTTATAATCCAAGCAGATCAAACTTTATTGATTTTTTGGAACAATTAACGCTTAACACAGATAATGCATTTTCAGTTTCTAATTCTGGGTGATTATAACATAAATTATCTGGATAGCAAAGAAAAAGAAAATTTAGATTCTATAATTATTCCATATGGATTGAAGGTTTTTTGTCCAAACGATGAGACCAGAATTAGTTCCTCAATTAAAACTCATATCGACAACATTATCAGTGACTATGAAACAAACGGCATTGAGATTTGTTTTGATACACCTTATAAAACCGAACATTTTGCTTCATTTATATTGACGGATATAAAATGCGGCAAAAGTTTACCGAGGATAATTTCGACTTTCAATAAGAAAAATTATCAGAAAAATGATTTTTGCAATACACTCTCCGCTCTTCCTTGGAATCTCTTATATCAATGTACAGACGCACAAAACATGTTCTCGACGATGATTTATTTAATTTCTAGTGCTCTTCAGCAACATGCTCCTATCGAAAAAAAAATTGTTTGTAATTTTAAATCAAAAAATGTGTTGAAAACGGAATGGTTCGATTCAGAATGTCAGCAATTGTTGATTAAGAAACAGAGTTCACTCAGATCATATCGCAGTCAAAGCACAAGCAATAATTGGTCAAAGTACCAGTTTTTACGTAATCAAATGAGCCAATTGATTAGAAGTAAACAACTCGATCATTCAAAAAATTGTTTTTCACTTCTCAGCACTATCCAACAAAAATGGAAATATATTAACCAAGTTAGAGGTACATGTTCTGGCAACAATCGAATTACAGTTCTACGAAACTCCTTCAGTGAAATGATAACCCAAGACAAAAAAATTGCCAATCATTTAAATCATATTTTTTCAAACATAGGCGAATTTTTCGGCGCTAAAAAGCCTCCGAATTACAACAAATCTGCCTCTGAATTTGCGCCTTTCCATTTTCAACACATTACAGTGAAGCAATGCTTTGATATACTTCGAAAAATCAATGTCAGAAAACCACTCGGACCTTGTACCGTACCTGCTTGGGCAATCATTGACGGTCAATCAGTTATAGTTCCACATTTAACTTTTGTCATAAATACTTGCTTAGATGAGAACATTTTCCCGATCGAACTGAAAAAAGCACACGTAACCCCTTTGTTTAAAAACGATAACCCAATGGATGCAAAAAATTATCGGCCAATATCAATAACTTGTGCTTTTTCTAAAACTTTTGAAAAAATTTTGCATGCCCAAATAACAGAACATCTTGACAAATTTCAAATAATGACACCATTTCAATTCGGATTTCGCAAAAACATTTCAACACAAGATGCTCTTGTTTATGTGACAGAAAGTATTCGAAATCAAATAGATTCAAAGAAAATTGTACATGCAGCTTTATTAGATCTGTCCAAGGCTTTTGATTCTATTTCGCATGAAGTTTTAATTGAAAAAATGCTTTCTCTTGGTTTTTCAAATGGAGCAAATGCTTTAATTGCTAGCTTCCTAAACAAACGTATTCAAAGAGTAAACGTCAAGGGAATCTTTTCAGACTGGATTGAAATCAAACGAGGTGTCCCACAAGGAACGGTACTTGGTCCGTTGTTGTTCAATTTATATGTTAATGACATACAAGAGCGATTATATGAAGGTTGTACTTTAGTTCATTATGCTGACGACTGTATGGTTTTTTCCTCTTCTATATCTTCTGAGGATGCTTTGAATCGATTGCAAAAATCACTCAAAAATCTAACGGAATTTTTTGCAGATAACCAATTGAATCTGAATGCATCTAAATCGGAATTTATAACATTTTGTCCAAAAAATGATAGCAAAAATGTAGATACTGATACAATAATAATTAATGGGCATTATGTAGCCAAAAAATCAGAATGCAAGTATTTAGGCCTTATTCTTGATTCCAGTTTATCTTTTCATGCTCAAATCAAAACAATTCTCCAAAAAATGGCACAAGGAATTAAAACTATAGATACAATTGGACAACAACTGCCGACATTATCATTAATTTCCTTGCTTCATTGTCTTGTTTTATCACATTTAGATTATTCTGCAATATTTTTACAACAAATTAATGCTACTTTGATGCTATCTCTAGGGAAACAGTTGAACTGGGCGTTAAAAAGAACATATTTCAGATCGAAATTTAATTCTTCTTCCCTTCTTCGCATTAGCAAATCGTTCATTGGAATCGAGAAAAGAATTGAGTTAAAGTGTATAACATACTTATACCAATATCTTACAAACAAAAAGAAGGCTTTTCAAAATACATTGAGACTACCGACTGCCAATTATAGGCTCAACAAAAGAACGAAACAAATTATTTTTGACAAACATTGTTCAACCGCTTCTCTACAAAAATCATTTTTTCATTTGACTTCTAAAAAATGGAATTCACTGCCCAGAAATTTTGCGCAATTTAGAAAAATCGAGAACAGGATTCAAGAAAAAATTAAAAGAATTTTACGTGAGTGAAATGAGAAACAATCCAATTTGTACAAATACAAATACGTGGCGTGATTTCCGTTTTTGCTAGTTCTATATGTTTTAATTTAGTTTAATTTTCCAGATATTGTTTGAACGAGAATCTGTATATACTCTGTAAATACGCTGTATGTTTGGACTATCTATAAAATTGTTTGTAAAGTAAAAATACCAGCTCGTTCTTAATTCTTAAAACTGATGTTTTTTTAGTATCCGTAACTTCATATATTTTAATCAACCAATTTCTGAACTGTAACCGAACTTGTTTTGTTTTGTTTTGTTTTGTTTATTGCTTGTTTTCTGATATTGTGTTTTTGTTTGATGTAACCAATGAATTTTAACCAACTTTATTATTCACACTTTGCTATACTGATGCCTCGGCTTTTTACTGTATAGTAATTCAGGTGTTCTTTCTTCTTCTTCTTCTTCTTCTTCTTCAGATCCTTCTTTAAATGTTTCGACCACAGCCAATGTCTTCTGCTTCGGCCGTTGAAATTGATACACAGCACTGGAGATGCTGAACTAACGTCTTGGGCCTAGACTTGAAACAACATCCTAGGTAATTCTTCTGATGCTGATTTTTCCAGCTCAGTCCGCATCCGAATAATACAAGAGATTTAAGGCATCATCCCTCCTGTAGACTGGAAACAAACCTTTTGTTCCTATCAGATATCGTAGACAGTTTTTTCCAGGTTACCGATGTTTTTCAACTGGGTTTTCCAAAACAAAGTTAAAAAGGTTTGCTGCTTAGCAAGTTTTGGGCCCACTTGTTAAATCTTCATAATTTACACATTCAGCAAAACCTTGATACTAACTTTTTTTCATTTTTCTGGTTCTATGCAACCTTCTGCAAAACAACCTTGGTTGTCAGTTTTTTTTGCAAATAGAGATGCTGTTATCTATTTTGCTTCAGTCATCTTAAGCCATGATAGCAATTTTTGATGTATTTTTTGTGACTAACTTTTTTAATTGCCTTTTCTGAATTATCTTTTGTTTCCTAGAAAGCTTTTAGGACGTTTTATCCCGCTTTTCTCAAAATTTTTATACTTATTTTCTCAAACCGGTCCACAAGCATTTTGTCCGCTCCACAAGCCACTATTTTACCTGCTCAAGATTAAGTGAGATTCTCTATTTCTTATCACTCTTAACAAACAAGCATTCATCAAAGACTGAAAATTCGAAGCCTATTTCTTCAAGCTAGCCTGTTCTTTGCCAGTTTTATCAGAATGTTTTAGCCCTTAAAAATTTTTCTGAGGACGACCAACTAAATTTTTCTTTTTCACCAAAATGCTCGAATCCTTCAAGTTGCTTATTGAAGATGTTTTTATCTGGTATGGTTTTCAAGTATGTAATTTTCTATCTAATTGCCTGAATTTATACATAAACTGAACTGCTAAGATTAGAACTATACTTATAGTCGCTATCTTACTACTAGGTGATTACTTTTCAAAAAAATCCCATTGCTCAACTTAGCCTATTTTTTGCAACAAAACTAACCATGAACTCAAAAACATCAACAACAGCTCTCTACTTCAAAGCAAAAGGCCATCTGCTGCCTACAGATTTCTGTCCTCTGTTCCCAACCAGTTCTCACATTCGCTTTTCTCTGGTGAACCGAATTAATTTTTCATCGCTTCTCACCACTCAGGTTCTGCTGAAGCTTCCTATGCCTTTTTTGGCTATGTTCATCTTCAAAAACACTTCATCATCTACCGATTCTTCTTCGTTGTTTTGTATACTTTTCTCAAAAAAGAAAATAGACTTGTCAAAAAATTTATAGACTTTTTCACATTAAGTTTTCTTCAAACTTTGAGTTTTCCTATGATATAAGTCTAACTATTATCCGATGTCCTTAAAAAACCTTTTAGGAAATTTTGTCTAGTTTTTAACGAAACTGTTTTCCTACTAAACTGTAAGCATTCAAAAAGTTTAACAAAATTAGGTTGAAGTACTTTCCATACATAGACTCGTAGCGTGTTCTACCTAAAGCAGATTGCAAGCAAATATTGGCACATATTGTTAGGTTGGTAGCCATATGAAGGGCATAGCTTCAAAACTTTTTTGTAAATTTGCATCCAAAAATAAAAAGCGAGCCATTGGAGTAGTCGTTCCCAACACCATTTTCACTTTTGCAATGTTTTGCTGGGTATGTGGAGCCAAAGTTTCAAATCTTCTGTGTTTTGAAAACTCGCCTAAAGTTCTGATCATTGTACTCTCCAGCTACATCTAAGACTAAAGTCTGAGAAACTTCTATACTTGCTATTATTTTTTCTCAAATTTTCTAATGCCCCATCTCTTGCCTTCATGCAAAATATTTTAGTAGTGGCTTTTTTTCCTTTGCTTTGCTAACCTCACAAGTTGCACAATTTCTCCGGTTTGGAAATACTTTTCTTCATATCTCCAAATTATTCTAAATAATGACTCAGTCAAATGTTTCTGTCATTAATGTTGTTGTGACCCATCGTACAATGCCACTGTGTCAATGTGCTAACTACATAACACTCGTTTTTTGTTAAAATTGAGTTCCACAAGAAGAGACCGTCTTCTTTTTTTTTACCTCTCTCAATGGATAAATTAACCATTCCCCCGAGCTCGATTCGATAACAATTTCGTTTCCTGCTTGCTTTTTTGATAACTTTATTTAATTTCTCGAGTTTTTAAGAACATATAAAAAGTATTCTCCAGCTAGATGAGTTTAAATCTGGCATCTTTTTTTCTTCTCTGAACCTAAGCTCAGCGCTCCCTACTACCTCTGATTCAGAAAAACTTGTTTTTCTAAACGATCCTGGGAAGTTTATTCATCTAACCTAAAATTAAACCTCGACCCTCTACCATATTACTTGTGACTCCAGCTTCTACGATCGGGTACTCAGCTGGATACACTCCTCAAAACAAAAGGAGCCTCTGTTTCAGCTGCTAGAATCTTCTTTTGTCGTAAAAATTTTTTTTTTGCAAAACTTGTCAATCTGTCCAAACATCTCATAGCACTGAATTTTTCTAACGTTGTCCTCACCATCTCGTTTGCTGATGAAGTTCTCTCTGCACGGTTTAACAGACGTCCTTTTGTATAGCACTTTAAACAACCTCTGTTTTCGCTGTCAAAGCAGATTTGTTTTCCTTTATTTGTTTCTCTCTATCAATATTCACTAAGTTTCCTATCAACTCGACTTCAGTTTTCTCACTTTTTCTCAATTTTGCTATGATAGAAAAAATTCAAATTATTGTTCGAAATTTTTCGCAGCAACTAAAAAAAAACAATTTTTCACACGCCCTTCCTTTCACTTGGTCTCTGTTGTACTGAATCTCTTATCGAGTCAAGTACCTTGTCACTGATTCATTGCTATTCTTTCTCGAAGTTTTACGTTCGTATACAAGACTTTGCAGTCTGGATCTTTCAGGCTTCTTCAACCTGTTCCGTAAAACACCCCTAGGTTTGCTCACACGTCCTTATAAGATCTTAATCACTTTTTAATCTAAAACCTGCACGAGTTTGTACCAGATAAACAACTGTTTTTCCTCAAATCTTTTTTCTTTTAAAAATTGCAGCTTAATTTTTTCTTTGCTACTTAAACTCGGTTTTAAATTTGGCCTACGATTTTTACGATCTACCGTTTTACCTAAGATCGTTTTTTTCTCAGGTGAAAAAATCGCGCCTCTAACTGCTCTTCAAATTAGGAAACATCACCATGTTTTCACGAAAATATTATCCTATCAGTTTTTTTTACATTTTTTCCGATCGACGTACTTTACTCTTAACGTTTTTTTCTTAATATCTAACTCCTATCACAACTCAACCAGCTAAGTAAAACGCTAGATAAAAATCCACCTCCCCGTTTTCTCACACATTAAAATCATATGTAATAATCAATAATATCACCCGCATATTTAAGTATTTATCTGTTTGATCACCTAAAATTATTTCCGAAACTAACAGTCTGCGTAGCCGAATCAATAAAGCTAAGGTATCCCCTCGGGTTTTATGCTCAGTATGACATATTAATAAAATAGAAGTTCGTATTTTAGGGGTAGCAATTTTTTTTATGAGGCAATGCTTTGTTTCAATTTATTGTGTATTATAATAGAGCAAACGATTAGAAACAAGTAATTTCCTCCGCAAAGCAATAAAAAAATTAGCAATTTTTATAACATTGCATTAATTTATTATTTTGCTTCAGTTTTTCAATCATAATCAATCTCTGCATTGTTCTTTTTCCAGCTCTCTGCTCAGTCAGTGCCTTTTAGTGGTTTTTGACTCACAGTCGTTTTGGTTTTTAATTCCGCTCAAAGCCCTGTTTTCGCTGTCTGTGTTGCATAGCTTTTACAGTCAGAGTTGTCTAGTCTATCTCTACAAGTTGTGTTGCCCTGCTTTAACGTTTTCACAGATCTCTATCTGATCAGTTTTCTATCTCAACTTAGTTTTTTTTTGCAGTCACAACTCTACAGCAATCTTAGTTTAATCATTTGAACTCCTGATTACTCACCCGCGTTTAAAATATGCATTCAAAACCTATTCAAGTTAAAGCACCGGTTGATTAATAAGGAGTTAATAAAAAGGTTTTGAGCGATAATTTCAGTAGTAAATCGGATCAAATATATATGTTGAAACACCCGCAAAAAATTACTCGAACCAAGGTCTTATGATTATGTTTCACCAGCTAGGTATAATAAAATTTGGGGAGTGATCTTTAGGGATGAGCCTAAGAAGAAAAAACGGTTTCAGTTCAGTTAAAAAATTCGTTGGTTTTTTTCTGGCATCACCGCAGTGCCCAACTCTAACATCAGTGCCATTAGGATGAAAATGTTTTTTTTTTCTATCGCCAAATAAAATAAAATGTATGTTATTTTGTTCTAAAGCTCAGAATAAAATATCACTCCTGTGTTGTTTTCATTGCCGATGATGCAGCGTTCGGTTGATTAGTGTATTTTTCCAAATTTAAAAAGTGCCTAACGTCTGCGTAATTTCGAAAAAAACCATGAGTGTGTCACTGAACATGTGCGTAATTTCTGGAAATTTAAAAAATAGGTTCATAGATATTTTGTATAAAGAAAACTGAATGGTTGTTTGGTGTGAAATCTCATGTTCTGCGGTGCTAAGTTTTGCTCTGTTAAGCTTCTGAGTTTTTTTGGTCTGCTTCTGTATTTATCTTCGTATTGGAACCAGTTCTAAACTAGAATTTATATTTGGTTGTAAATAAAATTCTCTAATTCTATAAATTATTCTTAACTAACCAATCATTTTCCATAACTAACATTTACTCTTATTTTTAAGTGCTGAAACTACTTTTAGTTTCAGCACCAGAGCATTTTGAATAAAACTTAGAATACAGTTGTTCTTCTGGAAACTAATTCGCATAAACCAGTATACACTAGATCTATTGAGACTAGGAGATAAAAGAGTAAGATTAAGATCGGTATTAGACTAAGAAGTTGCACGATTCTATCTGGACGAAGATAAGATAGCGTGACGAGCAAACGGTGTACCTTTTCTGAAATTACTCTATGAGTACAGTCAACCGTACATAACTCATTATAGTCGAGTGAGAGTTTTTGTTTCATACCTGTGTCAATTTCTCTGGAATATGGGTACGGGTTAAAAAACTAAGCCAGAGTTTCAGGCTCATACCTTTGCTTTTACTTTTTCACAAGATGCAGAAGCTCATTGTGATTCAGATAAATACAGTGCTAAGTCTTCGCCAATGAATTGTTACTTTTGGAAACACTGAAAAAAATATATAAATGTTTTTCTGTAATGTACACCGAAAAGTTTTTAGTACACTTTCTCATATTTCAGTGCTTAACCTTGCTCCCTTCAGCTTCTGAGCAATATTTTTCTCCCTTCAGAATGATTATTTTTAGATATTAGAAGTTTTACTAAGTAAATGTCAGTGATTCTGCCTTATGGGTACAGGGCAGAGGGTTTGAGCCAAATGGCCAACCTGCTGTCCTTTTGTGGTGTTTTCACTTCAAGAGAAAAACGGCCAAAAATGCGCCATTATGTGCCCTGCTAAAAAATAGAGAAGTGGCGTTGCTCAGAGAACGCTTGTAATTTTTACGATAAAATTTTGAAACACAATAAACTTATATATAATCTTTTTTCAGAAAAATGACTGGTTTTCGTAAGTACTTCTTAAATTCCAGCGCTTAATGCTGCTCTGCTTAGCTTCTGAGTAACTTTTTGTTCTGCTTCTGTACCAAGTTTTAACAAAAACCGGGGATTCTTTTTCGTTCGTTCAGTGTTTCTAGCATATGGGTACAGGTCAGAAGGCGAATATTAGCCAAGTAATTCTTGGCTGGTCTGTATTCGATACGTTCACGATCATAAAATTAGTGTCACGTTTCCTTATTGTTCTAAATGCTGGCCTGGCGAAAAAAGTCGCGGAAACAATGCTTCAAATGCTGGCATCGGTTAATAAGCTCAGTAATCTACAACTTGTCCGTTTTTTTTTGTACGGCTCAAATCCTGAAAAGTTTTTTGGCGTTTTTTTCTGTCGAAACGTACGTAAAGTGTTGATGCTTGCTTTCCCATGAAAAGTAACTCAGCATTTGTTGCCTGAGATGGAGCAAACGGTTTTTTGTCGTTTTCATGATCTTCAATTTTCAACAGCAGTCGAGATGAAGTAAATTTTCTACAATATTTCCCAAACGAATAATAGGATGACGCCAATTCAATCAATTGAGAAAGCTCTTTGACAACATTTTTTTCAAACTAAATTTCTCTTTTGCTTGCAAAGAGTAATTTATATGAAAATTAAAAAAAAACAAATCACTTACACTTTCACACTACTGATTTTTATCTCTAAAAAAACTTCAAACCAAAGTTACTATCTGCCCTTTGATTTGAGTTTCCTGTTTTGTTGATCATTTTCCTTTTTCTCCGGTTTGTGAAAAGTGTGATAAAAAGTTTACCAATTTATTGCTGGTAGAACTGTGGTTATGTTTTTCACAGACAAATATCATACAAAAAACAAAATAAATTTCATGATGAAACTGTGAGTGAAGTTGCCTTCCTTCGTATGCTCGCTGTTACTCTTGAGTTTGTCAATTCAATTATTTTGACGTATAAAAATTGCTAGCAGAAACGCCTTTTAAAAATATCTGTAGAAATAAAAAATTCACGCAACGACAGCCCATAGGGTTTCGGTAGGAGGGAAGCAATGCCAGTAACAAAGGTTAGCACTGAAAAACATGAACTAAAAAAAATTTCAGATGTACATAATTGTTTTTCGTTTTATGTGAACATCACATGGAAAACATCTCAAGCTAATTGACTCTATTGACAAAATTTTGACAATAACACTGAAAAACTAAGCTTTAATCATTACATTTGCAAAATTAGACGAATTATTCCAATAAAATTTAAAAATATTCTTCAAAAATCTTAATTCGAATTGTATAAAATTAAACTACAACCTGAAATCCTTTAATTACAAAAGTTGGAAATTGAGCATGTTTTTGAACTTTTTCAAAACATGCTCAACTAAATTTTTCTATCCGAGTTTGAACTCAAAATTTTTTGTGTCTGCCCGGAATAACCTTCATAGAGAAATTTGCTTATCATGTATTTCCATTAAAAAATGCTTATCATTTTATTCCATGCATGGGTTTTATAGAAAAATGCTGATCTTACGTTTATCATTGAAAATTATAAAATAAACGTTTTCTCTATACTCCATACAAAAATTTTAAATAGGAGGAAGTTTTTTTTGTTGCTTATTTTAGTCGCTAAACCAAGTTTACGATTTGTTTTTGCTTATAACGTACTCCACGCACGTGTTTAAGCAAAAGAATCAACGGGTCATTTTGAAGGTTCTAACTGAGGCTGAATCTAACCAAAAAAACCGGCCACAGTTTTCAACGTCTGAGTTTTTTGAAACAGAGGCCTCGTAGCTATATCCAAAAAGTTATATTTTTTTTAGATATAACTTTGAGTTACAATCAATTTTTATCTGACTTGGTATCTAGCAATACGTAGTTATATCAGCAATTCAATGCCAATTAACCTGTTGGTAGAAAAATTCGGGTATTTGTGTTCAGGGCGAAGCACATATATATAGAGCGAAACAAAAAAAAGGTACAAGGAAAAAAGCTTGTCACAAGATTTTCATACAAAACTTTTTGGCTCTTTTTAATTTCCCCCACCTGCAAAACTTTATAGTTAACATTTCGTGGCTCTTTTCCACTTTCCCCCCACCTTTTAAAATATCGATTTTTCTGTTTGTTTTACGTGTTTTTACGGCTAAATGCGTGATGTTACGCTGTAAAGTATAAAGTAAGAAGAACAAATCTGTTCATAATTGTCAATTTGTTCACCATGCCAATTTTCATTGCATTATGACAACGTTAAATAAGGTTTTCAAAAATGAATTTGAAGGGGGGGAAACTGGAAAAGAGCCCATTTCGTTCACATTGTTCGATTGTACAAAAACTGACATACAGACTAATAAGGCCACGAGAAACATATTTGGTCAATAATCAATCTCGTAAAATCACTCGTTACACTAAAAAATTGAAGCTCGTTTGTAGTGCGGGGGAAAGGGGAGGAAAAGAACCTTTCTTTCATGTTTTTTTGTTAATGGAACTTCATGAAATTGTATGACAAGCATTTTTAATTAATCCTGTTTTTCGTTAATGAGTTATTACCGAGGTGGTTAAATCATAGAGTAATTTCGGATAGGGTACACCGTCTGCTCGTCACGCTATCTTATTTTCGGCCGGATAGATTCGTGCAACTTCTTAGTCTAATACCGATCCTAATCTTACTCTTATACTATCTAGTCTCAGGTTGTTTAACTAGTCTCTGCTAGGCTCTAGGGTATACTGGTTTATTGCGGCTGCTGAAGTTCGCTTGGAGAGTCAACTAATTTCTAAGTTAAATTCAAATCTCTCTGGTGCTGAAATTACAAGTAATTTCAGCACTTACAAATAAGTGGGTTGTTAGTTAGATGGATCATGATTGGTTAATATTAAATACTTTACAGTGGTAAAATATCTAATTTATCCAATCATAAAATGTAGTTTAGATCAGGTTCCACCCATCCGGGTTTTACAGAGTTTTTTAGAATAGTCTTTCTGCAATTCAAAGGATGGATGATGGACGTTGATTTTTGGCGAACATCATAATTCTTCTGGGTTCTCTTGTCAGAGAAGTTCCAGGTTCAATCGCTGTGTCTTCTCATGACAACGACTGGGTTTTCGCAACAAACTCAAATCTGATTTCAGAATGGTTGGCTATGTCAGGTTTTTCTGTTCCATGTAGAGAACTTCTTTTGGGTTGACCTTGTCTGGGAATGGCGTGGAGATTGTGCGTGGAGGGGATGCCTGGTTACTCGGATCTGTACGTATACTTGAACATGGAGGTGGTCATTGGTCTAGTTCAATGAAGTCCTTTTCTGCGAAGTCAAGTCGTACTCTAAATCCTTTGAGTTGTGATTGTGGGCGGCATATTGATTGTGGTTGGCCATTCTTTTTCGAGTGTAGTGGGGTCATTTTGTCTTTGGATGTTCGTCTTTGGTGTTGTATGCTGATCTATATACTGCAAGGTATAATTTACATTTTATAAAATTTTTATTAGTTTGGTGTTTTAATTATGATTTTGGTTAGTTGTTTTCACAAAAGCTTTTTGTTTTGGTTCGGTTATTTTGAAGAGTTACTCACCCTTGAGTACCTCTTATTAAAAATAGAAGTGTGGTCACAAAGCGTGGATGTAGCGCGGTGGGTTAGGCCGGCTATAGAGCATGCTCAGGACGTCCTCTCTGGTGGGTTAGGCCAGGAGTAAGAGTATGATTTCGTGCGGTTTCTGTGAGAGGTCCTGTTATGTGATAACTTTTTATGTTGGGTTTATAGTGGTTTTTCTTATGTTTCGTTGGTTGTGTCCTTTTTTCAAAAATCAAATTGTTTTTGGTATGGGTTTGTCTTTCGACTTTTTTGTGTTTTATTATTTCTTTCTTAGACTTTATAATAGTCTTCAAAAGAATAAATTATCCAGTTTTAAACTGGGTTAATCCGGTTTGGGTACCGTTGGTTTCCTTTTCTTAGTCATGCTGTTATTCTATGTGTTGTGGTGTTTAGTAAGCTGCGTTGGTTAGTTTTGTTTAGTATATAATTCCTTTCCAACCGGGTTAAAGGAAAGTTTGAAACTTGTTATCGTGTGTTAGAGTTGTTGAGTGTGAAAGCTTGAAACTGAAATTCATTATTTAAACAATTCTTCGTGGGCGAGCTGTGCGAGTTTGGATAGAATTTTTGTGCGAGTGAATGGAAATATCAAAAGGTTAGTACTGCATTTTTGTCTTATCAATTTACTACATAGAATTTCAATTTTACTGCTAGTTTTGGGGAAAAAATAAGTTACAAATTTTCATTATTATTAGAATTACTGCTTTTAGGGAAATAATTTATAAATTAAATTACTACATTGGTATGAACTTTATTTAATTTAGTTGGTGCAAAAGATTATTAGAGTTTTGAATAATTTGAAGAAGTTTTCTATTTTTTATTTTTCTTTTGTGTATTTTGCAGATGATCGTGAGATGAAGACTAAAAATCTAAATAAAACATGGATAAAGAATGGTTAGTGTTTTATTTTAAATTTATTAGTTAAGAATATGAAAATTTATACTTACCTGTTAGTCATCGGGGAAAAAACCGTGGGGGAAGACTTCGTGGATTATGTCGGAATTTGTTAGTAACTTTGCTAGTATGCGAATGATGTTTTTAGTTTGAAGCAGTGGCCAAAGCAATTGAAGTGCTTTAATGGTTTTTAGTTCTTCAGTGCCAACTGCAAAATCATAAGGTGTGTTTTGGATGAGATTATATAATTTGTGGTTATATTTAGTGTTGTGGATGAATTCTAATATGGGGATTTCTATAGGTTGAACAAATTCATGTGGGATAAGGAAGGGTCTGGATTCTTCTGCGTTGAAGGTCTTTGTGATGGGGCAAAAAATATACATTTGGGTTATGGGATCATAATTGCGAAGAAAACCGTGAAGGTTAGTATCTTTGATGCAATATGTGAAGTTAAGAAAAATGGTGAAGTGTACTTAGAGTTAATAAATTGAAATCGGTGGTGTGGTTGTCTTGATGGAGTGTGTAGATCAAAGTGATTTTGTATCAAGCGATAATATGTATATGTGTGGGTTTGTTTAGTGCGTAACATAATGTCTTGTGAGCAGTGCAAATCTCTTTCATGTGGTGCAAGGAAATGAAAGGTTAGTGAAAATAATTGAAATTTTTCTTTAAAACTTTCGTAAGCTTGTGTGTCGGTTAGTGCTTCAGAAATGATGTGGTCGAATTTGCGATCAAATATATTGAGTGTAAATACATATGGTGTTTTGATGAAAAATTTTTCTGTGATTTGTGGGTTAGCGAAACGGTCATCATCTAAAAATTGGTCTTGGTTAGTTCGGATGATGTTGTGATCGTAATATTCTAGCGTGTATTCGTTAGCTCGGGGTGCAGTGTATGTTTTTAGTGACTTTTTATATCCTATATAAGTAAATTTTCTATGTGATAATGGTGTGGTGAGTCGATATAGCATATCTTTATTTCTTTCTATATCGATGTGAGTATTAGATAAAGGTAGGCAAAGGGGGTTAGTAAAATGATAATATGATGTCCATTGAAGTGTAGGCATTAAAACGTGTTCATCTACAAAACTGCGTGTGTTGTTAGTGTCGTTAGGGGTGTTTAAAGTATACTGTGGAAATGAAGGTAGGGTGATGGCTAAAAAATCTTTCGTGTTAGTGTGATTTGGATGATTAATATATTCACGGGCTGTTCCTGGTTTTGTTGGAAATGGATGGTTCGGGAATTTTCTTTTAAAAGTGCGATAAGCTCTATTAGTGCTATTTGATGACTCGGTGGATGTGGAGGATGGTGCTAATGATGCGGTATAAGCTGAAGAGGGTGTAGGGGTAGGTGGATTTGATGATTCTATTGTGGATGAAATCTGATTCATAGTGGAATGTTCAAGGTGGAAGGGTTGTTGTTGTAGGGTGATAAAATTATCTAGTTCCTGGGAGATTTGGGGAGTATCTGGAGAATTGGATGATCGGTCTGAATGAAATGAAGAGTAGGTTGGGGTGACTTGTGAAGCATAAGAGGGTGTAGAAATCGATGGGAGTGGGTTATTTGGCGGGATTGGTTGAAAAGGGGGTTTTGAAAAAACTGAGGAGTTGGTTTGAAAATTATTGGATGGAGATGGTTCAGAGTCTGCAAATTCGTCAGGGGTTTCAATATCTGGGTTATTGAGTTGTGAGATGGAGTATAAAACTGAGATATGTGAATTAGTGTCTGAATTCATGCCTGATGTTACATTATTGGTTGGGAAATCGGGTGGTGGGAAAGCAAAAAGTGGAATTATTGTAATTGGAGTGTTGAGGTTGGTCGGGTGGGAATTTGAGCGGTGTAGGGATCCAAGTTGTCGGCTCATCGTGGGCTAAAAAAATTTCTATTTTGAGACTGAAAAGCGGTGGTATGGGGTTGTTCTATAATTTGTTCATATGTATTTTCATCTAGTGGATGGTGTGTCATTATATGTTGAATGGGACTTTGTGATATGGTTGGTCTAAAATTTGGATTATGTGTTATTGCTAAATTTCGAAAATTTCGTGGGACCAGTGATAGTGGATGGTTATGTGGTAAGGGTGGTAACTGTGGTGCTGTAGGCGTTATGTCTACATTGTTATGTTCTTCGTCGCAAGTGTTCTGTCTTGTTGCTATTTTTGTGTTGTATTCTTTTATTTGTGCGTCTAAAAGAATTTTGTTTATTGATGATGAAAAAATTCCAAAAAATCCTGCAAATAGTATGCGTGCTACACTTGCTTGTCTATTTACTTGTGTGTGTATAGCGCATGTATTATAGATTCCTTTTAAAAGCGAAAAAACAAATCCTATAAAATTAAACATTGCGTATAAAATAGTTAATTTTTCTAAGATGTAGTAGGGCCATCCTAGAAAATCGAGAATTTCATTTTTTAGTGTAACAAAGCTAAAAATATTTATAGGTGAAATATCTTGTGGTCTATATTTTTTACCGTTTAGATATATATAGTCTTTAATGTCTTTAAAATATCCGCTATAGTCTTGTGTATAAATATCTGCAAAGCCTGCGGTTTCGGCAAGTTTGCGTAAGTTTTGGTCAATTGACTGTCTTTGTATAGTGTCCATTTGTGTTAGTAATTCTTGGAATTGTTGTGTTCTAATGTGATGTTGGATATCGGATTTTGAATATATTCCAATTGATTGTAGGTCAATATTTGGGTTTCGAGCAATAGCTCTGATGCTTTCAGGTGAAAATTTTTTGAGTGATTGCATTAATGTGGGATATGGGGTAAGAAGGTAATATTAATCTTCATCAGGGTTCAGTTGAACTACATTGTGGCTATTTTCTGATCCACATGGGACTGCGGTATCCCAAAAATAGGTTCGTCTTGAAAGCGTGTCAACGAAATGTACTTTATTCTTATAAAAGATAGGGATTCTTTTATAGCATCGTTTATCTTCAAAAACATATAGTGGTGATACTTTTTTGGTACAGGTATAAAACCATAAAATGTTTCCTTCATAGTCTAAAAAATTTGATCTATTTCCTGATAGTAAATATCCTGCGTAGGGTATTTTTAATACTGCTAGTGCAAGTGATTGTAGGATTTGTGTTCTTTGTAATTCGCATAGCTGGTGAAGTGTTTCTAATTCAGAGAGTGACATTTCTTGAAAAATTCGGCTAATTGTGTAGTCTAATTTCATATCTAGGTGAATATCATAGTGGATGATACCGAAATATGTACTATTCATTAGTGATAGTTCTTGTAAACGTGTTCTTCTAGTGTTATGGGGCTTTAGATGTCCACCAGGTTGACTAATACTTTTTTGAAAGTCAGCTGGTATATATGATGTTCCTTCGTTTATGGGATGACTTGTGGCGTATGGGTCGATTTTTACTTTTCCAGTGGTCATGTCGAATCCTTTTTCGTATTCGACTAATATCTCGGAGTATTGTGTTTTGTGGAGTGGATTTCTGTATTTACATGCAAGTTCTGTTTCTTGATATATTTGAAAACGTGTCAATTTATTTTCTATATTGTGTATGTTTCTAAAATTTGAACTTTGTCTTCGTGATGGATGGACTTGTTCATATGGAATTGATTGTATAAAATATTTTTCGTGAAATTTTATCATACGAGCATGTATTTTTGCTACTTGAAATGTTGTACATGTGTCTTCGGGGAACCAAACAATTGTTGCTTGTGTTCGTGTTGTAGGGTCACAATAGCCTTGATCGTTTTTACAAGGTAATCTAATTCCTTGATAGATCATGGTGTTGTCAGATAAATCGCGTGTGAGTTGTATTTTTTCGAGTTGTATTTTCCAATCGAAAAACATGATTTCTTGATATCCTTTTTTTTGTGTCTGCTTTGCAGTTTGATGGGTCATTTATACCAATGTGTGGTATCCAGTGTTTATCGTGTATATCATAAGTTAATCTTCCGTGTGCGCCGTTCTATGGGTATTTTTCATCTAATTTTATATGTCCTTGATATCTTTCAAGTTCTGCTTGATGTACAGAATCTGAAAAAACTTGGAAATATACTAATTTTCTATCTGTGTTTTTATTTCTTGTGATATTGAGTCTTACTAACTCGTTTTTACAATCTTCGGGATTGAGATGTAAAAGTCGTTCGATATTACTCTGGTAGAATGATTCGTGGTCAAGTCGGTTTTTATTTCCATTTGAGACTTGTGAACAATGTACTTTCTTTTCAGAAAATGTTGCTGTGAATTTATATCCTATAACTGTTGTTGCTCGGGCTTTTGAATAAAGTGTCGCTATTATATTTGTTGTTTCTATGGCTTGTGGTTCTGTTTCGCATTGTGATACTTGATTTATTGCATATTTGTGTAGTGTTTTTTGTTCGTTTTCTTCACAATCGTAATGTGTTACTAATAAATCTTGGGGTCCTGTGCGGGGGGAAGGGTTTATGTTTTCATTGGAGGTTATTAGAAAAAGGAGTTGGAGAAAAATTAAAATTTTCAGAATATACATGTGTATGACAATCCGGAGTATGGGTTATAAAATGTGATGTAACCAATTGTCTTTTTGGTATATCTGTCGTATTTGTTTATTACTTCAGTTGTTATAAATGGTGGTGGTAGGGATTGAGCTGTTATATTTGGTGGGTTTAATGGATAGGGATGTTGAGTAATGTTGTTTAATTTAACCGTGATTTCGAATTTTAATTGTAGACTATTTTGTTGGAGTATTTGGATGTTATGGTCAAGAATGTCTTCGTGAATGTCTTGTCTATATTGTAGTCTATTTAGTGCCCAGTTGTGGAGTCGGTTACTTTCAGGGTGTTGTTCAAATAATGGTGGAGGTGCTGTGAATGTATTCCAGTCTAGTCTTAAAGGAATATTTGTTGATGATTGTTCTCGATATCTAGCGTCGAGGTTATTTGGGAAATTTAAGTTAAAAGGCGGTGGTGAAAACTGACTGATTGATGGTGTTGATGGTAGTGATAATGTTTCTGGTAGTGATGAGGATGTTGTCGTATCCGTAGAAATATCTATTGGATCATTGATTAAATTTGGTTCACCTTGTGTGAATGAATGTGTTGTCCAATATGGTAGTCGTGATGTTTGGTTTGTAGGGTTAAAGGGATTTTCACGTATTTGTTCAGATGTTGGTGTTGAACCTAAGTAATCTGAGGGTAGGCTTGAGGTGCTACGTTGTGAAAGAAGCGTAGGGGTTTCTGGTAATATACCGATGGGGTTTTCTGGAGTACTTTGTGATGGGGATTGAGGTATATCAAAATGAGCTCGGGGAGTTTGAATATTTCTGTTTCGTCGAGGATGTATAATTTGTCTATTTATTTCGACTGTATTTTGGTTTTGACTAGGATTTCGTATTCTACTTAATTCTTGTGGTAGTGTTGGGTATAAGTTATATGTTGGTTCGCTTAAAGGTGCTTGTCGTTGAACTGGTTCTAGCGGTTCAGATAAGCGAGCATGTCGTTCTTCAAAGGTATATGGGTTATCTTGAAAAGAAATTCGTGTGGATGTTTGGGGGTTTTGGGTATTTGAAGATGGTGTTGGGTTATCTTGGGATGATGTCTGTGAAGACTGACTGAGTGATTGTTGGTTAGCAATTTTTGATGGCTTTTTATTTATTCTTTTAGTGGAAAAATTTATGTTTATTATAGTATTCTTCTAGAAAAAGAATTAGGAGGATTGTTGCTAGGGCGAATGTGATGATTGCTTTTTTTATACATTTGCATATTGTCAAGATGAGGGATGATAGAAATGTTATAAAAATTACAAATAGTAAAAAAATATCTGTTCTACTAAAAATGGTTCGTATCATTTAGATAAGTTTTGTGAATCGTACCTGTGGATATAGTCAATAGCTTTTGAAAGCTGGAGGTATAGTTCAAATATGGAATAGAAAATTAAAAAAATATTGCAAAAAATGATTAAGATTATTACAAAAGATTCAAAGGTATCAAAAAGAAATATGATTAAAAGTTTAAATATCGTTAAAAAGTTTATGAAAGTGTTGAGTATTAAGTTGACTGGTCGAGAGAAGAGCATTTAAGAAATGGCTTCTCGATCGAATATTTTTTGTTGTTTGAGGCAATTTTCAAGTGTGGTCGGATTATTTATTGGTTTTTTGACAAGTGGGTTGAGTTTTGTGAAAAATTGTTGGGGGCGAATTTTATGGTGATCGGGAGGTCATCTTTGTCTTTATTTTTATTTGTCAAGTGATCTGGGGTATTTTTGAGATTTTTATACTTTAGGCTAATTAAATTGGTCGTTCTTTTACTTTAGGCTAATTTAACATATTTTTTTGGGGGGTATTTGAGATCGGAGTTGGGAAATATTGTTGATCTTTGGGTTATTAGATAAGGGAGGGTTATGATATTATGGTGGTATTTATTTTAGTTGTCAAGTTGGAGTGGTTTGCTTATTTTTGACCTGGAGGTCGCAAAGTTATAGTTATAGATATGCCTGGAGTTTAATATCGTTCGTCTAGTTGATCTGTGTTAGAGTTAGAGATAGTGACGGATTGGATGAATCCTATTGGCTAATTATGAACTAGAATCGTTGAGTGTTTGTCAGCATGTTATTCTGAAAAATGAAAGTTCGAAATATTTCAGAGGTGCAAAGATTATGAAATATAAAATTAAAGCTGTTTTTGAAATTCGACTTTCTTTAATATTTTAGATTGTGGGATGAATATTTTATAGTTTTTACGTGGTTGATTTCTAAGTCGTGATGACTCTCTATGTTCTGATTTGTCGATTTGTTCTTGAGGTATTATTTTTTCTGTCAATTTTCTATTTTTTCTTTCTTTTTGAGGTATATTTTGATCTAGCTTTTTTGTATTGTTTTTTGTTGTGGTTGATTTTTTATTTTGGTTCTCGAGATGAATGTCATGTTGTTCCTTTGTTTCATTCTCCGTATGTGGGTTATTTTGAATAACTTTTAAACCTGTGAAACAATATAATTGAGTTAGTTCGCGTAGTGCGTATTCTTTTGGGTAATAAGGTAATAGGTTGTTTCGGTGTTGAACAATTTCTTTTTTGTTTGAGTCGGTAATTTTATATGTGACATCAGTGGGTTTGGCAATTATTTGGTATGGTCCTTTTCGAAGTGGTTGTAATTTTTCAGAGATTCCTTTTTCAGTGTTAAAATTGGGTATTAAAACAAATGTTCCAATTTTTAAATCGGAGGCTGGTGTAAAGCGTGAATTTATTTGTTCATTAATATTTTGTCTTTGTAACAACTTTTTTGTTACTTTTTGGTAAATTTCATTGTGTTTTTTATCTCTGTTTAAAATCCATTCGGTGTGTGTAGCGGAGGCTAATTTAAGAATTTGTGGGTGATGAAAATGATCTTCATCGTGTGTATGTAAAGGTAAGTTGTTACAAATTGATTCTTTATTCGAGGGACAATAACTTTGTGCATTTTTATGAGAGTTTGCTGTAAACATAATTGGTTTGCGTGGCTTTTGATTAAAAACCATTTCATATGGTGACATTCCTAGAGTTGTCGTGATTTGTGAATTGTATGCTAAGGGAAATAGTTTTACATCTGCTGACCATTCAGTGTATTTTGTGTCATTTCCATTGATGATACACCTAAGATATTCTTGTAGTGAACGGTTCATACCTTCGACTAAGCCGTTTGTCCAAGGTGGATGAGATGTACGTGGTTTGTGTTTGATGTTATATAAATGACATAATGTGATGATTTCGTTATTTATGAATTCTGTACCGTTGTCTGTAACTAAAATTTCTGGTAGTCCGAATTTAGCTATCCAGTGTTCATAGAGTGTTGTGTTCTCGTAATAAGCGTTACAATGTGGTACTGGGTTAAGTGCTACATAATGTGTAAATGCGTCAACAATTACCATAATGTAGGAGTTTCCTTCGGATGAGGGTGAAATTGGTCCTTTTGTATCAAATGAAATACGGTGGTTAAAGTACAAACTTTGTCCTTTAAAATCTTGTTTTTGTGCTATTTGTTTTTGATTTGGATAAGGTTTATTTAGCTGACATACTATACAATCATTGCATAGTACTTTTATCCAAATTGGTGCATTTGGGAAATAAAAATTCTGTATGAAATTTGAATATGTTTTCTCTGATCCAGAGTGTCCTTTAATTTTTTGTGTATGCGAGATGTTAAAAGCTATGAGAATCATACTTAAAGGGAGACAGGGAACTGTTGATTCATTTAATTGGTATTCTAGAAGGTCTGTGTTTTCATTAATTGTTGTATTGTTGAATTTTCGAAAATATCAGAGAAGTGTTTTATTTCCTAAAATCGTGGTATCTGCTTTTACGGGTTTAGTTTTATACTTGGGCCATGATTTTAGTTGTCTAATTACTGGGTCAAGATTTTGATATTGTTTCAAGGTTGTAATTGTAATTTTTTCTGTTGGAGGGAGAAAAATGTTTTCAATTTCTAATTTAGATAAAGGAATTGTATCAAGTGGGTCATGGAGGTCAAAAACTTGGTTTATTGTGTATTTTGAATCGTTTGTTTGTGGTCCTGATAAATTTATTTTATCAGTTAGATTTTCTTTTTCAATCAATGGAAAAAGGTCTTTTTTATGCGAGTGTTGTTTTACTTTTTTTTGTTGGGTGTTATTTTTTATCCATTGTGAGTATGGAATTGGTTTAAAAGTTGATGTTCCAAGTAGATCAACTTCCTAGTGGTATTTTGGCAATCTAAATAAAGTGGGAAGTGTTGTAGGTTGTTTATCTGTGATTGTTCAACGTCAGTTTTTACTGCATATTTGCATTCTAGTCGGGGTGATGTTTCGTTTTCTGCAAGGTAAAATTTTATATTTTTGGGTATTTCAACTGTAGTTTTACGTGTAAGTAATTCAGGTGGTGTATTTCGACTTAAAGTGTCTGGTAATGCAAGATTCTTTCCTGCTGTCCAAACTATATGTAAGTTTGGGAATTTCATTAGAATTAATTGAAATCTATAAACTCGGTGATTTGGATTAGATTTTTGTGTAAAGAGAAAAATGATTGGTTTGTGATCTGTGAATAAAACTGTTGGATGTTTTGATCCAAGTATTAGAAATTCATATTCCGTTAGTGTATATATTATGGCTGTACATTCTCTCATTAGAGTTGAGAGTCGTAGCTCTGCTTGAGTGAATAATCGAGAATTTGCTGATATAAGGTTCATTTTGTTTGTACCATTGTGTGATTGTAATAATGCTGCGCCGATGCCAAAATTCGAAGCATCGCACATTGCATAGAATGGTTGATTTGGATCTGGAATAGTATTCGAAATTTGTTCGGTTAAGAGTTTTTTAATTTCATCAAATCGTGCTTGATGTTCTGTGTTCCATTCAAAATTATTTTGTTGTCTAAGTATATTATAGAAAGGTCTTAGGTATAATTGCATTTTATAGACATATTTGCTTAAAAAATTTAACATTCCAAGGAATTCTTGGATTTTCTTTTTGTTTGTTGGTAGTTGAAGCTTTTGAATAGCATCAATGCGTGATTTTAATGGAGTGATTGTTTTTCTTTCTATATCATGTCCTAAGAATTTAACTCGTGTTAAAAAGAAGTGTGACTTGTCGGGAGCGGCGTTCAGATTTTCGTTCTGAAGTATTTTGTGATAGTGTTCTAAAACATTAAACATTTCTTCTTTTGTCTGTGATTGCATAAAAACATCGTCTAAGTAGGTGATTGCGTTTTTCTTAAGTATTAGTGGTCGAAAAATTTTGCTCATAAAAGCTGAAAATGCTGCTGGTCCTATGGATATTCCATAGAATAGGCGGTTGAATTCATATTGCTGATTTCCAATAACAAATTGTGTTAAGCGTCACGATTGTTCATCTAGTGGCATTTGATTATATGCACTATTCATATCTGAAGTTGTAAAGTATTTTCCGTTTATTTTTGTTAAAATAACTTGTATTGGTTCAATAGGCCAATTGCATTTTGATTCGTCTATTAGTGAATTAAGATATCTAGCGTCTAGAACTATTTTCAATGATTCACCTTTTGCTAGAATGATAACAGGGTTGATAAATGTGTTACCTTTTGGTTGTTCTTCTTTGTTTACCGGTGAGATTATATTGTATTGTTCTAAAATATCGAGTAATCTGTTCACTTTATCGTGTAAATGAATTGGTACTTTACTTGCTCTTTGTTTTTTGAAAACTGCGTCAGGTTTTAATGGGAGATGTAGTGATGAACTGATTTTGCCAACATCAAATTTAGATGTTGCATAGACTGATGAATATTTTATTAGCTGTTTGGCTAATTTATCAAATTCATCTTGTGTTATTTGTGAATGTTGAAAGTTAAACATTGTTAAAAACTTCTGTTGAGTCTCTGTGTAGTTACTTATGTTGAATGCAGGTTTGAAATATGGAGTTTTTGTGAAATAATCTGTATTTCTTTTTTAATTACTTATTATATTATTTATGGATAATTCTTCATTAAGATTTGTGGATTGACAAATATCTAATAATTGGAGTATATTATTTACGCGGTATGCTTTTTCGTGTACTGGTGATATCGTAGCGTTGGTTTCGTAATAGCCTAAAAGTCCTAAAGGTAATGTTACTTGATAGGGTGTATTGTTGTATACATGAAGAGAAATAATATCTGAATTCGAGTTTTTCAAATATTTTATGGATGAGATTGTGATTTTGAAAAACTTATGGATAGGTTTGAATTCAAAATCTGACATATAGAGTTGTTGTTTGTTTTGTTTTTTATCATATTGGTGAACTTGTTTTATTGAAAAATTATATATGTTTCCTGATAGTGGTTTCAGGTGTTTTCTTTGTTGATTATAAATCGGATAAAATTTTGAAAAGAATGGTGGTTGTTTATTTAATCTTTGAAAAAATGTTAGGGATGTGTCTTTTGTTTTTGTGTATTTATCTTTGATTAGTATTTTACTATTCAAAATGTTTATTGTTGGTATATATTTAGAGATAAATGGTATTCCAATGATATTGTGTTTAATATCAGTGATATGAAATATTTGTTTAAATGGTTTATTTAAAATTTTATTTTGCTCTATTGTTCTTGTGGGGAGAAGGAATAATTGAATTTTTCCATAGTTTACTAATGTTGATCCTTGTGCTGTTGCTAGTTTACTGGAGGTTTCAAGAGGCGTTAGTTTTGGGTGTAATGATTTTATCTCATTCCATGTGGGAATGTTTATTATGTTTGATTCTGCTCCTGAATCAATTAAAAAATCAATTTCAAGATCTGGTGGTTGAAATTCTTTGTTTCTTGGACTTTCTAAAAGAAATGGTAATGTCCAAATTTTTTCTTTGGGTTGTTCTTTTTGTATATTTTGATATTTGTGATTTGTATTCAAGTATTTTGTTTTGTCATTTTCATTGGATTGACTTGTAGTGTTGATTTCGTTAGTTTCTTGTGCCGTTTGTGTAGAATGGATGGGTTCAATATAATAATTGTGAAGGAGTTCTAATTGATTTTCATTTATATGTGATGAAAAAGGTTGTTGATATATAATAGGTTCGTAGTCATTTTCGACTGCTATCATATTGATGGAAATAGTGTTTCCTGTATCACTTTCTGAATCTGATGATTCACAGTTTATTTGATTTAGTTGTAGTTCGTTATTTCCTGTGTCATCAATACCTGGGGGGTCTGATGTTGTTTCTGGGTTTGATTGTACTTGATTAATATTTCTTTGATGTTTAGGTGTACTACTTCTGTGGCGATTGTTAGAATTATTATAATGGTTATTATTCCTGTGTGGTGATTGGGAATAATTTCTATAACGGTTATTATAACTTGAATGTCGATTTTGTGAATTATTTCGTGATCTGTTTTGATAATTATTGTTTGGTCGGTTATAGTTTGATCTATTATATGAGTTATTCCTTGATCGATTGTTCGGGTAATTCTGGTTTCGGTTGTTTGAATAACTTCTATTTCGATTATTGGAGTAGTTTCTATTTCTATTGTATGATGAGTTTCGTGATTGATTGTTTGGATAGTAAATATTCCTTGATTGGGAATTAGATCTAGAAACAAATTGCGTTGTATTTGAATTTGATCTGGAGTAGTTATTTTGACTATTTGGTCTATTGTAATGATTTTGTGACGAATTTTGTGTATTTCTTCGTTCTGGTGATCTTCCTCTATAACTTGAGTTATATGGTGATTGAGTTCTCGTGTAATTGGTATTGTTCGGAAGTGGTTTTCCTGAACTGTTGTTGCTATATACATTTTTGTTCGGTAGAATTTGATCTTTTTTCATGTATTGATAGAATGATTTATTCGGTTCTTTATATTTTTGAAGTTTGTTTTGATTATCTTGTTGTTTTTGTCTACATTCAGAAATGCTATGTCCGTATCGCCGGCAATAATTACACCATTTTTTGAAAGATGGTTTGCCTTTAAAGTTTGGGTGTTTTTCATAAATATTGAGTATTTCAGTTATTTTTTCAACGAGGTCTGTATCTGATTCCTGTATATTGTTGATATTTGTGGTATTTGTTTCAATACGGTTAACATATTGTAGTTTCAGATTTTCTGTTTCTTCAAGTTTCCTTGTGATTTCTGCTTGCTCTAGTTTGTCTACTAGTTTTCGAAAATCTAAATCGGGCTCTCGAATTGAGGAGGGATGGGATGCTCTCTTTTTTATTGCTATTTTCCTTAATTGAGGTCTTAAGGTCATCATTAAGATTTCTGTCATTTTGTGTTTTTGTAGTCGTGTGTATTTAGTGAGTATGCTTTTCGAACTAGTGTTTCGATACGTACTGCTAATTGTTTGATTGTTTCATTTGGTAATCTGCGAATTTCATTACATAAAACTCTTTGTTGTTGTTTGTTTCTTTCGGAGTCAAACATTTTTGAAAATTCTTGTGTAAATCTTTTCCAATTTGATTTTATTTCTATAGGCAATACTGAAAACCATTTTTGGGCTGCGCCGTCTAGGGTTGTCTGTTTCAACGCTGTGCGTCGATGTATCCAATTTTGATGTAGTGGCGTATTAATTGGTTCAGGTCCTATGTTTAAAATTAAATTTGCTGTTACTGCATTTAAATAATCTTCTACAGAATATTCAGGATCTGTTCCTGTGAATACCATTAAAGGTTTGTTTGATGTTATTGATGATCCACCCATAAGGTATGGATTCATTGTCATTTGTAATGATTCTGCTGCATTTGGCATTTGTGAAAAATTCGAAAGTTGATTTTTTGTTATTTCGTGTTGTTGAAGGCAATATGGAAGTGGTATTTCATTTTGCATTTGTGTTGGTTGATACGAGTGTGTAATCATTTGGTTTTGTGGCTGAATTGGTTGAAAAGGTTGTGCATTAATTGGGTTTTGCATTTGCATTGGTTGTTGATTTTGTGTATCTGTTGGGTGTGGAGAAAAAATTCTATGATATGTATACGGTTTTTGTACTCCTTGTCCACGATATTCTTGAGTGTATGGTGCAAATATATCTGGTTGTAAATAATCATCATCAGAGGATAAATAATCCGTTTGATGAGATGCTTGCTTTTTATTTTTATTCTGTTGGAGGAATGGGTAATTTTCACTACGATCCTGTGGAGGATGTGAATTAGTTTGAAAATTTACTGAGTTGGTTGTTGCCATTGGGTTATTCCAATATCGAGATCTGGTTTGATTATTATTATTTCGTGGAGGATAGTTTGTTTTTGATGAATGTGTATAATTATAATTATGTTCCGCAAAATTGTTTCTTGTGAATGTTCTGCGTGTTTTTGACGGTATTGTCATGGGTCTATATGTTTGGTAATCCATATGTGAATATTTTGGAGCAACCGAAGGTTTAACGGTTGATTGTAAGGTTACCTGTGCTAGCGAAGTGTTTGTATTTCTTGGTGTTGTTAAATTTGGACGTATTGGTGAAATACTTTGTTGTGTAGTTGTTGTTGTTTGGACAATTTCTTCATTTATGAAGTGTGATGGTGTCTGAATATCTTGTTGAGTGAGATTTCTAGTTCCATTAAGGTTTTCATTGTGTATGACGGTCGAATTTAAGCTGTTATTTCGCGTATCGGGTAAAAATGTTTTGTAGTTTAATGGTGTTGCATCAATTGTTAATGGTACTACTCTTACATAATCTCTGGTATAAGATATTGTACTTATTGCTTGACTTGCAATTGATTGTGGGATATTTATAAATGCATAATGAGACCATTCGGGGTCCCAAACGTAGTCTGACTGTTCTGTGATGGCGGTATCATCGTTTGAATTTTGAGGTCTGAAATTTTTTCTTGCTTGTGAAATTAAATCTATATTATGTGTAAAATAATCTTTTATAAACCATGCCAAAATTTTTTGTAAGTCATGTTTTGTATATTGTGAAAGATCATCTTTAGTGAAATTTTCTTTAATTATATGTAGAAAAGTTGAAATTAGTGTGATTTTATGTCGTACCTTTATATGTTTGGATGTCTCTGTCGGTGAGACACTTGGGATTGGAATTTCGTTCTCTAATATTGAGATATAACTATATATTATGGCAAAAACTTCATTAGTGAATATGGAGTTTGCTCTTTGTGAGTTATGATATTGTATGCATTTTATGTATTCTGAGAATACTTTTGAAAATTCTAAATCAAGGTCATCTGTTTGAATTACATATTTGCGGTGATTCGGGTTTGGTGAGGTGAATTCTATGGTGTAGATTCCGTAGTGTTGTGTCAAATTACATATATCTTTCAGATAGTGATCAATAATTTGTCTTTTGATTTTTACATCTGGGAACTCTGCTTTACATGGGCTGATTCCGGGTTCAAATAAATTTAGTAGTAAATTCTTGCAAAGTATATGCTGTCCTCTATCAGTGGGTGCATCTACGAGGAAGGGGAAGATATCGTCATCATCTGGACTATCTTCACTTGGAGTGTGTGTTTGGCTCATTTTTTCGTTTAATGACTGTTAATAGGTAATTATCGATGTGTCGAATTGGTTGATTCCAATTATATAAATGTACTGGTTTGTGTTTATATTGCTTTTTTATTCTTCTTTTTCCTCTTTTCGATGAATTCGAAGTTGTTTCTGAGTTGGAAAAATATAATTGATCGTGAATGGGGCAATTCTTATCTATAGATTCTTTTAATTTATAAAGTTCGTCTAAATTGCTGACTTCTGATTCTGAGAATGCGTTTCTATTTTTGGAAAATCTTTTTCGTGTTATTTGTCTTTGTTTAGTTATTATTTTTCTTTTTAGTGTTTGTAGTTTTGTTCTAATATATCCAACTGCTTGTGTGTGAGGTGTGATTACAAGGTCGTATTTTTTGTTATCTATTTCACAGTTGTGCAAAACGATTGTTTGTTTGTTTCCTAGATTCTTTAATGACATAAGGTTTAGGATGACGGATGCAAAAAGTTATTAGATGATTTCTATTTTCTTAAATTGTTAGTCCTTACGATTTTTTGGTTAGCTTAACCTGGTTCTATTTGTTCAGGGTTGGAGAGAAAAGTATATCGATTCCGAAGAATGATTTTTTACTTTCTCGTGGCTAGTATAAGCTAAGGTGTTAACTTACTTAATCTTACTTAAGGGTTGTGATTGTGTTCAAGGGTTGGAGAATAGTAAATCGATCCACAAGGTTCAGGTATAATTAGAACGCGAGTAGTTCGTTAGATACTATTTTAAACTTACTAAGTCTATGATTTATCCTGGGTCTGGTAAGAGGAGGGTTCAAGTGAAAGATGAATAACCGAAGTTCTTCGCTGTTTATCCTAATTTGAATGGTTAGTTTTGTTGAAAAATTTCTATTAGTCTTGGGTTTTGAGAAAGGGTTGGATAGTGAATCGACGTTTGAGGTCGTTAGACACTGGCTAAGTTGGTGGGGGAGAACAAAATTGTTCTTTTTGATCCAAGGAGAGGCCTTGATGATCAAGTTTTAAAATTTAATTAAATAGAAAATGAATTAAGATCCAAGGATAAGCCTTGATGATCTGATTTTAAAATTAAGTGAATTTAAGTTTAAAATGGTTTAAATTTGTTTAAGAAAAGATTTAGTGTTTGAATGATATTAGTGAGCTTATGATTGCTGTTATGTTTTAGGTGATGAAGCTGAGACAACTGATGATTTTATGATTATTAACAGTTTATTGTCATGCTACTAATTTTTATTTTGATTTTTAATAAATATTTTCCAAACATGTTTTATATAATACTGCAGAATTTTAGGAAAACGATCTGAGATATTTTTATCAATCGTTATTGTATATTAATATTTTGTTTAGCGCCTGTAATGATCATGAAGATTGGCTTCAAGATTTTATGTTTGCAAATGAAAATCTAAATTCATTGCTAATAAAATTCTAAATATAAAAGTTTGTGTTGGCTTTTGCCGTACTATCATATAACTATTTGGTAAGTTTCTACTTTGTCGTATGTCGTCTCTGGTTCGAGGTATTCTTCCAATTCCGGCTAGTTCTATTATCGTTCGGAATATTGGCTCTGATCTATTGAGTCGTAGAGACATTTCGATTAAATTATCGTCGTATAACATTTTAAAAATGTTTTGTCTAAATTCTAATCTATTTTTGGTTAATTCTAAGCTATTAAGGTCTTGTTCGAGACTTATGGTCGCACCAGATGAGTTATTACCGAGGTGGTTAACTCATAGAGTAATTTCGGATAGGGTACACCGTCTGCTCGTCACGCTATCTTATTTTCGGCCGGATAGATTCGTGCAACTTCTTAGTCTAATACCGATCCTAATCTTACTCTTATACTATCTAGTCTCAGGGTGTTTAACTAGTCTCTGCTAGGCTCAATAGATCTAGGGTATACTGGTTTATTGCGGCTGCTGAAGTTCGCTTGGAGAGTCAACTAATTTCTAAGTTAAATTCAAATCTCTCTGGTGCTGAAATTACAAGTAATTTCAGCACTTACAAATAAGTGGGTTGTTAGTTAGATGGATCATGATTGGTTAAAATTAAATACTTTACAGTGGTAAAATATCTAATTTATCCAATCATAAAATGTAGTTTAGATCAGGTTCCATTAAGGCAGATTATCTTGCAAGAACTTGTAAAAACCTTGCAAGATCTTGTACGATTTTTGCAAAATCTTGCAAAATAATCTACTTTGAGAGTTTTTCACTAAAATTTTGTCTGACCGCCAGAAAAACACCGTTTAGATCCAACTTGACTACATCCGGGTTGACAAAACATGCTTATCATACAATTTTATGCAATTCCATAAAAAACATGAAAAAAATCTTTTTTTCCTTTATCTTGCAAGATAACCCTCACTTGTAAGAATCTTGCAAGATCTTACATGAGATCTCTTCTTGATCGCCTAGGGTCGTGATGTCTTTTATTGATCAGGGTCGTGATGAATAATTTTTAATTCATCCGGTAAACATTTTTTGTTAAGGTAGATTATCTTGCAAGAACTTGTAAAAACCTTGCAAGATCTTGCAAGAGTGAGGTAATCTTGCAAGATCTTGCAAGATTTTTGCAATATCTTGCAAAATAATCTACTTTGAGATTTTTTCACTAAAATTTTGTCTGACCGCCAGAAAAACACCGTTTAGATCCCACTTGACTACATCCGGGTTGACAAAAAATGCTTATCATACAATTTCATGCAATTCCATAAAAAACATGAAAAAAAGTCTTTTTTTCCTTTATCTTGCAAGATAACCCTCACTTGCAAGAATCTTGCAAGATTTTACATGAGAACTCTTCTTGATCGCCTAGGGTCGTGATGTCTTTTATTGTAGAATTCAACTTTAGCGCTTAAAGTCCTCCCCTGGATGTTTTGGTTTTAATTTTGGAGACATTATATTAGTCAATGGCCTAATTCATTTTTTTCTTATTAAAACTGGTTCTATGTTATTGCATAAAACGTTCATTTCTGGATTGAATTGAGCAGTTTTTTTTACCAGTTCTTGCACTTCACAACAGAGTTTTTTGTTGTTTGAAGTTGTTCTATCACGCATCCTAACACGCATCCTAGCTCTTTTCCAGTTCCCCCCTTTCAAATTTAATTTTGAAAAACTTTTTTAACGTTGTCATAATGCAATGAAATTTGGCGTGGTGAACAAATCGACAACTGTGAACATATTTGTTCTTCATACTTAACAGCGTAACATCACGCATTTAGCCGTAATAACACGTAAATCAAACATAAAACTCGGTATTTTGAAAAGGGGGGGAACTGGAAAAGAACCCCTAACTTTTGTTCAAAATGAAGATTGGCTAATTAGTTTTCTTTTCGATATGGTACTTCACCCTCCCTGTAAATTTGTATTTTGGAAGAGTTGTCTGTCCTTAAATTGCAGTTATGCTTGATCACAAAATTGATTTACAGTCTCTGGTAAAAGAAGAGCTGACAAAAATTCATGTTATCAGGTACTATTTGGCTTTGAACTGGTTGAAATTGACCTAACGATATCCTTGCATGATCCATATATTTTACTGATAACCCCTATTTTCTGCGGTAAGGTTCCTTTGATTGTATAATTCTGAATATATTTTTAAGTGGCTGATCTCTTGAACTTATCTTGCCAAAAAAAATGCTCCTCAAAAAACTCGGTTCCCGATCATGCAAGAATAGTCAACAAGTGTTTTTTTTTTACTTAAACTCTGTGTGTGTCTGTTATAAAAATAAGATTACGCTAAGTTTTTGCTGATTTTATTCTAACAAAGTAAGATCAAAATAAGGTTAAGCTTATCTTATTTTTGAAAAAAGGGATATTAACAAGGTCAAGTCAAACCTATTTTAAAATGCGTTTATACAAACACATCAATGGAAAATAGACTTTTGTTATTCTAAACTTTTTCCAAAATATGAAGACGATCGAAATTCCAATAATTGATATGAAAACAACTGTGACAGATTTCGTCCCAAGACAGATCTCTAACCATTTTAATTTTAAGAGATTTCGTCCCATTTCAAAGCGTACACAGATTTCTTTCCACAAATTTGGATATGGGATGATAGGATGTTGGATATGGAACGGAATCTGTATGGGACGAAATCTGTTAATTAAATAGATAGGACAAAATCTCTAGTTGGACAACATCTGGGTCAATTATGAAAACACAGTCAAACTATAATATGAGCTCTCCGGTGTCTCATAGAGCCTTTTAAACTCTCATTTTGAGACCACAAAACTTTTGAATGCTTGAAAAGTCAAAGACTGAGAATTTTGGAGAGAGTAATTGCAATGGTTTGGTCTATGTCGCTGTACCAATAGTTTTAGCAATCTCATGCAAAGTAACACTTGTTATAACACGAGGTTGTTGTTCCGACTTTCGATACGAAAGTAACGGAATAATTGTGCTCGGGGTGGGTTTTTTTTTCTTTGGACAAATTTCGTCTTTTTAACTAGCCATTTTTGATAGAATTTTTTTTATATCATTCGAAAGCTATTGATGTCCTGAGCTTAAATTTGAAAAGATATTTCACTTGTGATCTTTTTTTGTAAAGTTATGAGGGTTTAAAGATTGCCATTTTGGCCATTGTGACCAATTTGGGACAATTAACGCGGGATATAATTCGCGCCATTAACGCGTAAGCGGAGATTTAATCCGCCTTAGAAATAGTTCCAAATTGGTTGAAAGAAGCCTATTTGCCATAATTGATTTGTTACAAGGAGCGAAATCTATTGTTTTGTACTTTATATGGCGTGTGGGGGGATGATTTTTATCGAACAATTTTCAAATTTTAGAAAAAAAAATTTTCATTAATTTTATATCATTTAATTTTTTATGTTGTTTATGTTATTACTGCTCCATAAACGGTAGAAGGCAGTCGGAACTTTCAGGGCTTCGCCCTGATACGAGCAGCCTTGTTTGCATTAGTTTGCTACTACATTTGTGTACAACTCAAAGCATGTAGAATCAACGTTAATCGCGTTGCTTTTGAGCGGAGAATTTTTTTAGGTTATTTTTCTCTATATTTCCAATGTTAGATAGGAAATAAAAGATTTCTGTGCAGAAAACAGATAAAAACAGGTTAGATTGGCCATTTTTACTTCTTTCACATTTTAAAATTGAAGTTGAAATAATGACGAAGTGTGACATGGTGTGACCAATTTCAACGAAGTGTGACATGGTGAACAACTTGATTGACATAATGACCCAAAATTTTTATTGGTTGAGAAAAAGCCCGTTTTTTTCTACAAATTTTGTATTTTTTTAGCATTTGAAAAGACAACGGCAATTGCGTTATTATCAAAACACTTGCTAGTAGTTTTTTTCTAATTTTGGGTAAAAAAACTCATCCTGGATTACGTTAAAAACACGAAAAGTCAAATTTTGCCAATTTGAAATAATTTTCAAAAAAAAATCGATTGAAAAAAATACTTGTCATACAGTAGTTTTCTTATATTATAATTGCATGACAAGTACTTTTTCCATAGACTCTAAATATGAAAGTGTTTTTTTTCTTGTATGGACATCAGCCCGGGAAATAAACTTGAAAACAATTGTTCTTATCGTAACAACACGCGTTCTGCCACAATAACACGTAAAAACAATTTAGGAAATATATATTTTGAATTCTGGGGGAACAGTGGAAAGGAACCAAGTTATCGATATAAAATTTCAATCGATTTTAGAAGCCTTTGTTGAGTACGGGTTTAAGACTGTCGTGCTGACCAATTCATGTGCTCCAAACACGCTTGGTCTTCATATTTAACATTGCAAAACCAGTCCTTACATCATAAGACTGATGCATATGCTTATGCGTTGTGGGGGAGGGGGAGAAAAAGCGTAGAGGATTATACATTTTTTGTTTCTAGAGCGGGTTGCTTTTTTATAATGAGAAAAACCCGAATCGAAATGAAATCTTATAAGATTCAAAGACCGTTCAAAAGTTTTCAATAAAGTAAAATTCATATCAAAAAGTCTTTTAATACTAGTTTAGATTGGAAGCTTATTCAGAACTTTTTTAGGGGTCCAAAAATCACTTGGAATTATACCAAAGGAATTAATCAACCATAGAAATTTTAAGTGATTCGCAATTCAGTTCAAAATTTTTAAAGATTTTTGGATATAATGAGAATCTGCAAAACTTGTTGATAAATTTATTCATTTCTTAAATTTTTCTGAGGTGTATCATGAAAAATTCAATTTTGGACGGCAACAATGCACACAATGCACTTTAAAAAACTAATTAGCGTAACCTATATGGGAGTATTTTGCTTGTTAAATGACTATTTTCAAAATTTATTTTTTGATTTATGATGTTACAGGTGGCTCAACAGACAAGTTTTTGGGTACCGTACTTCTAAACGAGGTTTTTTTTCAGATAGCCTAAGCTGTAATCAAGCACCAAAGTTCTTTTTGATTTGATGAAATTTGTAGTGAAAGCTGACCTTGGATAGAATTTCTGGCACTGCCACTTAGCTTCACCTCGTCAAGTTTGGTATCTTCCATACGCTGGACTCTCTTTAAGAGCTGGATATCATCGACTGATTCACACAACTGGGTTTTACGTGCGAAATAATCATTGCGTGCTTCTTGTGGCTATTGATCAATGAATTCACGTGTTGTCAAGATAGAATTTGAGACAGTGACGTAATTTGATCACAAAGATATTTGACTTTTCAACATTTAAAAAATTAAATTTTAACACATGCAAAAGTGAACAAAAGTCAATTTATGTAACCTCTATGAAACCATAAAAAAGCATTTCATAAGTTTCTATAAGGATATTTGACTTTTGATTCCGTGCCTTACTGCCTTCCATTATTGGAGTCTTAAAACCGAATTTCGATGAGCCTTGTGATTGATTCACTTTATCAAAGGAAAACTACTACATTAAGATTTTAGTAATGAACAGGGGATGATATGGGAGTTATTGCACCCAAACCGCACTCATAAAGACCCCCTTCTCCCATTCCTCCATCGGTACTTTGACAAATTGCAATAAAAGACAAATATAACAAACTACCAGACATCAAAATTGTTTTCCCCAGAGAATTGATTCTACTGATCGCAATTTTTGTCTATGCAAACTCGCCCTAAAATCACTGATCAATGAAGTTCTAAGAAAAAAGCGCAAGCTTCAGCTCGCCTATCGCCATCAGTCCCCCCGAGTCGAGATTTTTCACCTAATTCGAAGCAAGATTTGAGCGGTTTGAGCGTTTTTTTTGACAATTACGCTCAAAATCTCGCTTCAAAATGAGCGGTTTGAGCGGTTTTTGAACGGTTTATCTAAAAAAAACGCTCAAAACCGCGCAAGATTTGAACGGTTTTGAGCTATTTATCCAAAAAAACCGCTCAAAATCCGCGCAAGATTTGAGCAGTTTTTGAGCGATTTTTTTAGATAAACCGCTCAAAACCGTTCAAATCTTGCGCGGTTTTTTTTAGATAAACCGTTCAAAAACAGCTCAAACCGCTCATTTTGAAGGAAGATTTGAGCGTAATCGTCTAAAAAAACCGCTCAAACCGCTCAAATCTTGAGCGGTTTTTGAGAGTTTTTTTTTATAAATTGCTCAAACCGCTCATTTTGAAGCAAGATTTTGAGAGCAATCGTCTAGAAAAACAGCTCAAACCGCTCAAATCTTGCTTCAAATTGGGTGAAAAATATCGACTCGGGCATAAACATCATTAGCTAGTGATAATACAGTGGACGACAACACGTGCTATAAAACTGTCAAAACTATGCAAAAAATGCCTGTATTTCAAGTGAAAAAAACTTGTGAGAATAATACTTCGATAACTTTGATGAATTACTTTCTTCTTCTTATACTAGGAAATCGAGGGAAAACTGAGCCGACAGATTTTAAGATGAATACATTTCACGGAAAAAAGGATCGGACAAAAGTTTTTGTAGCTAGTGCGCAATGCTCACAGTTATACATACATACATCCATACATACATACATACATATTTTCCAGTGGTTATTTTGCTCGAGCTTTTGAAAAATGTGACTCACATTGTTTTTGGTCTAGACATCGAAAAAAATCTTGCTTGAGTTGAAAACGGCTCAGCACATTTTTTTAATTTATAGATAGTATTTCAACTGCATCTTAGCGTCACATAACCTTTCCAGGCCTTTTAATGGTTTTATTCGGTTTTCTTTATAAGACCGCTCAAAAACCGCTTAAAAACCGCTCAAACCTTGCTTGAAAAAACGTTCAAAAATCACCGCAAGAAATGAGCGGTTTTTTTCAGCAAGATTTAAGCGGTTTGAGCGGTGTTTCCAAAAAGCCGCACAAACCTCTCAAATCTTGCTGGAAAAGTGCTCAAATCGCTCATATCTTGAGCGGTTTGTGAGCGGGATCTCGACCCGGGCCTTACACCCGCCGCCACACACTCAACATCTCCACCATTCAATGTTATTACACAATTTGACGATATGCACAGTTGTTCAATTTTTGAAGAACTACTCATTCGCTATTTTCAAGTATTTTTGGTGGTAATGAACACCTTGTTAGACAACTTGCTACATCTAACCTACTCAGTAACTTCTGGTGATCGAAACATCTAAAAAAACAAGATTCTTTGAGCTATGAGGCTCTTTTTTCTTCCACCCACCTTGGCATTTTTGCAAGTA